>NW_028301711.1:24130000-24755000 GCF_037042655.1 Diuraphis noxia
TTACAGATTTAAAAATATATACACTATTATAGATATATATATAATATATTATACAAAATTGTATATATACTCAAATCGCTTTAAACAGGATTAGGTTCTCGTAACGGCAATAATTCATGTCGCACATCACAATATATAATAACATTATTATTATTATTTGTAGTAAAACATGTTGTAATATTCAAAAGATTCAATTTTATATATGTATATATATATATATATATACATTTGTTATTTTCGAAAACTGTCGGACGCTCTATATATATATATATAGGTACGTGACTTTTTTTGCAAAATTTCGACCACTTCCCTTTTATGTGCGAAATCTGGGTACTGGGTACTCTGATAAATTCTCGGAACACTCTTGTATTGTTATATTATTATATATATATTTTTTTTTGAAAAAAAAATATTCGCATTTGGGTAGAGCGCCCTTAAAATCCGCTTAAAGCGTAGATTTTCGTTTACCGTTTTCAACGTATCCGGCTATATAATATTATATTATATTATATGCGCGACAAACCGTGATTTTGTTCGACCATCCCGCATAACTGTCATTTGCCCATTGAATTCGTACGAACGCGAGCCTCCCGTGAATCTCGACGGGTGATGATGAATTAATCGAGCGACACGATTTATAACGCTGTGGTGTCCGAGACCACACAGTTCAATGGCAGAACGAACAGGATCGAGATCGGTCACCAACAAAACACTGCACACGAATATTGTTTTTTTTTTTTTTTCATCATCCCTTATATATATAGAGATCGTTTATCAGCACTTTGCGTTGGGTTTTGTACGTGTCCAAAAGTTGTATTTTTAAGACCGATTATAACCCAATATGTACAGTTATTATATTGTTATTATTCTCTATTATTATACTGTTTGTACCTACCTTTTTGTGTCGCATTATAACATATATAGGTACATAATGGTTTTACACGCATTTACATTCAGTATAGCTAACAATATAACAAAAATCTGTGTGGTCAAAGCGTAGGCATTGTATTAAAACGATTTTTTTTCTTGAAAAACCATTAATATAAAGCTATTGCTATTTTTACATCTTCAAAAAAAAAAAAAACACTAAAAATGTACAAATAACACACCACTGTTTGGCCTATACATTGTTGTAAGTGCGAATCACAGTTAATCCGAAGTATAATATATTATGAATTACTGTAAAACCTGGAGTGCAATACAAAACAATCCGGAAAGGATATGGTTTTTCATTTTAGACAGGTTTTTACCAAAAAAAAAACATAATAAATAACAATTTCAATAGATATAATATATATAATATAGTCAATATAGATAGATATTTATTGAGTATACGAGTTTATGATACATTTATGTATTACAAAATGTGAAACATTTAAATAGATAATATGATCATTGAGCAGGTACATTATTATCATATAGTATTAAAATGTATCAATATTTGTCGCGAATTTGGATCCAAATTGTTTAAACATATTTGGTTGTTTTTTTAAACCACTATCTAATAATTGTAGTTATATAAATATATATATTATTCAAGTTTCAATACTGTGTTATACATATTACGTATATAAATATAGTTAGATTTTATTTAGACCATTTATAACAAATTTGGTCTGACACTCGAAATGTTTCACTTAATTGTTATAGATATTATACCTATATTGTATAGGTTATATATATATATATATTTTTTTATTAAAGCCGCAACAACTAAGGTTATTGGCATATTGCACAATGTAAACATTAAATTAGGTGCTAGATAACATTATGAATATTAAGTACAATGTAGATTATTTATAAAGGTATAACGTTAAAATATAGAAGTACAGCATTGGAAGTGAGAGAAAGATGAAGAGAAAAAAAAAATAAAAAAAAATAAAATAATACAAAGTACAAAATAGATATAAATAGAAATATACAAATACAAATACAAATGTTAGATAAGGTTATACAATTTGGTTATTTTAAGAAACTTAATGATTTTGACAGTATTTTCATGATTGGGTCCAAGTGCTATAGGTTATATTATAACGTTCAATATAATAAAACCGTCTAATGAACATAATAAACATTTACAATTTTTGTTTCCTTTTCATTTGCAAATAAGATTTTCATTCAACTTTTAATTTTACGTATATTTACTAAAGTTTATATGATATAATATATCATTCATCTATTGTTCTTTTGTTTTATTTTTTCGCTTTAGAACATTTTACACTTGAGATTTTCCACACTTGTTTCACGGATAATTATTGATCTTGTCTATTGACATCGATAAGTTTTACTTTTTCATTTAAACATTTGTTGCTTTTGGTCGTCTTAACTCTTAACCGATAATCGATGTAATTATTATTTCGTTCAACAACGATATAAATTATTAATTAAACACAAAATTACATATATATATATATATATATATTACTATTTACTAATCTATTATCTATATATATATATTTATTGAGATAAAATGATATTATATTTGTAATTCTAAAAATGGCGAATCACACTGTCTTTCGTGAGATCGCCATCACGGTACATGAATATGTCAAAATATTTCCATTTTCCACCGGGGAATGCTGAACTTAAACATGTATTAGCCGGGTCTGATTTATGTAAGACAGGTTTCCGTGACTTTTGGGATTCGTATTATTACACTGCGAGCTCAACTGCAGTTTACCTGTATAGGTATATCATGACGATCATATCATTGTAATATTAATTGGTTGTGCCAATAATATCATGTTCATTTGTGGCTTATATTATTATACGTCATGTGCATCGTTTACTTGTTTGTCAAACAGCATTATTGTTGGTTTCGCAGTCGATGATGTAATAAATGACGAAAAATATAATATTAGAACAACGCGGACAGGACGGGCCGTGTGTATTATAATAATATACTATTATTATTATTATTATTATTATTATTATTATTATTGATACAACAGTCGATGAGACTATGACGCGAGGACGATGATTTTCGGACGGCAGCGACGCTCCCTCGTCGACGACGATGTCTCTCTTTCCGCTTCGCACCTATATATATACATACATATACGGTCGGCGGGGTGCGGTCCTTCGTGTATCCGCACCCGGAAACCCGAACATTTCACCGCGTGCGCGGAATCCCGAGTGAACCAAAGCGGTGGCGTCGAAAACAATACACGTTCATTAGAACTAATCGCGTTACGGTGTGCGTGTGTGTATATATATATATTTGTATGTATATGCGGCGACGACGACGATGACGACAGCGGTGGCGGCGGATATATGCGTGCCTCACGGTTAGCGGAGAGGCGAGTAGTAGAAAGTGGAATCGGTTGAAAAAAAATACCGTGAAAAGTGACAAAAAAATTAAACAAATGTGTGTACGTTTTCACATGTTATTACACGTACCTATGTATATATATATATATATATATATATACCTATATGGTATTATATACAAATGCGAGCAAGCTCCGGTCCGTCTGTCTGCTGGTACGACATGATAATATATAGTGCATATGTATGTATATATATATACGTAGTTGATGGGTGTAGGTGCACTGCACACGTTACGCATATGATATTTTATATTGTACTTATAAACACTCGAGCACTAATATACATGATGTCAGCTAGGTTGGATGTTTTTCAAACGACACTACACGTGACCGAAGTCGTCCATCCCAGTTTCGGAGATTTCAGCTTTATGATGCAGTGACCGAAAAACAAATTCTAGATCAAAGGTCCCTGCGCCGATCTCCGACTTTGGTCCAACAGTCGATTGCTCGTCAGACCGACTCGCCAGTTGTCTCTACTCTATACAGTCTCTGTCGGTAGCGATCGAATGATATTCTTGTCATACATTTAAATTATTGAAAAAATATAATTTATGGTAAAGTTCGATGGGGGTGTATCCCCCCTCAGCCTCCATTCCCACGCGTTTAACCACCTCTGTTCTATATATTATAGAACATCCGATAATATTACTATTATATTACTGTTACGAAAATTCCTGCTGCAGTGTAGGTATAGCGGATAAGCGAATAAGCGAACTTGTTCGAAGTTGATCCTGCAGCAGAATAGGAACAAAGTGCAGCGCGTCGAAAGTCTCGTCGGTACCGCTGCACAGTATATAGTTTTTTATTCGGTGCGGCTCAAGTGCTTAAATTATATGGCTGCAAACACGGTGATGGTAACTGCCAACTGGTAACCATGTGGTTGTCGGAAGAGCATATCACGCGATATCATACGCGATATTGTGCGGTAAAGTTGCGCCTCTAGTCGGCACGCACTCGAACTTATAACTCCCGTGGCGGACTATTACGCTACATCGAGCGGCGTTTTTGCGTGCAAGGAGTTGACGACAATTTCACCTATACTCGGTGCCCACACAAAACGATGTACAAAAAAAAAAATATTGTGTGACATTCAGTAGTATTATCGTCATCGTTAATATTATAATATTATGTATATTATAACGCGAGCGGGCGCCGACTCTACACGACGACCGTGATATATAATATCATTTTATGTTTATAGATTGCGAGAGTCTCCTGTACAGGTGTCACGCCATGCCTGACATAAAGCCAATCAAAGCGATGGGGGCCTAAATGTTTTGCTCGTGTTTTGGTATAGTGCCTACAAAGTTATTTGAACATTAAATTATATACGCAACACATACGTCCCTGCGGGCGGAAATAACGTTTTAGACTTGATAGTATGTGAATAAGCTTAAGAAATTCAGTACATTTTTGGGAGAAGGGTTGCCGGGTTGGCTCCCAAACCTAACTCCTTCTTATTTGTGCTCATGTAAACCTACATGTGTATCGAGTGGCGTAGACGTGATTTCTGATGGGGAGGGGGAGGGGGAGGATCATAAAAAAAAAAACGACACTGGACACAAAGAGTCTCACGTGGTCGTTTCCGACGGACAAAGTCCGTAATCGCGAAATCCGGAGACGATGCGCCGTGATGGGCACACACATAATATTCAGAGGTAGTATTACGTATCTAATACATTATAAATCGTACAATCTTATTCGGAAAATGTCGTTTTTCTCAGCGATATCTAAAAGATTCGTTTCGAAAGTAAAGTTTTCTGTATTCCATCATATTATGCATATTATGCGACATCACACGAATCTGTACCAGTAATAAATATTTGAGTATCTAAAACCGACATCGAGAGTCGAGGGTTAGATTCGATTGGGAAAGGTTTTTTCGTTTCGAATGCATTTCCACGACCGTCGTTATTAAACGGCGAGTTTTTGTAAATCTTTCTCAATATTAATATAATAAGAATATAATGTGCGTGAATATAATGTATACATAGGTAGAGAGGTGGAAATGATTTACATCTCTGCAACGTTCGACTTGCTCATTAGGGATTATTGTCGACATAAAACTTTTACCGAATTTAAAAAAATTGTATTATCACAATATACAATTCTATTGTGTGCAGCAATATAATATAAAATGTAAATAACAAACTATGTAATGTGTATAATATTATAAACCATCGTAACTATAACCTCTATATATAAGTAAATATTATTACGTATAACTAATGGCTTTTGTAGTCCAAGTTGAAACTTGCTCAATATAAAAAATAAATAAAAATAAACCTTTGCGTTTAACAAACGGATCATTCATTCGAATCCGTTTGAGGTAAGTTTTAGCGTCGAATATCCTGAAAATCCCAATAGATTAACATAAAAGCGTTGGTATACTATCGGAGCTTTTCATTTCATAACAATAATTGCCTGTTGCATTGCGCCGTTTTAGTTCGTATATAATAGACAATAATTATTATTTGGTTGAAGCGAATGTTTACAACATAACAATAAACAGCAATATTGATATTATTATGCCCCGCTTCGCATTCCGAGGTCTAAAGAAAATGAAAAAAAGAAAAAAACCCCTTTGAATCGTCTCTCGTAACTGACGCATATTTAATTTGATAACGAGGCAGGGGGACATTAATCGCCGGCAAAGAAACGACGCGCGGCCGGCGGTGATGCACTTGACAAAAAAAGCGCGTTTTGCTATGTATACTTAAGACCATCTAATCGAATCTGTTAGAGTGTTATTATTGCATTTGAATTGCATTCAAACACAATTGAGTCGTTCTGTATATTATTATAATATATACGATGAATACAAAACGCCTCGTCCATTGTAAACACGAGTTTTGTTTATACAACAGGTTTCAGCGCCCTTTCTCCCTCCGAATTATTCATATTATATTCCAAATGAGAAGTGTGAACACTGCAGCCCGAATCACAATTCATGATAATAATAAAAAATATGGTATGACTTTACTTAGGATGACGCGAGGCGTACGAAAATATTCGCTTTAACGTCAAAACGCTCCAACGACAAAATGGCACGCGCATAATCGTCCAATAAGTATTAATGCAGTGGCGGATTTAGCGTCAGGCAAAGTAGGCAGTTGCCTAGGGTGGCAAATTTTTAGGGGCGGCAATTTTAGGCCAATATTTTATTGAAAATATACTCTAGGTTTCTTTTTGATTTTCTTATGTAGGTACGGTGATTACTTTGAAGGATGGAAAATGAAAATGTTTAATATTTGTAAGACATAATATTCTTGTTAATATATAATTTCTTCATTATTTTATAATACTAATACATAACAATAAACGTCTAAGTAAATAATCGAACGACTGCCGGAACGTATATTATCTATTATCTAAATACTAAACCATAGATTACATATTTCGTTATTTTGTTTTTTTACTAAGTCGTAATGGGGCGGCAAAAAAAATTTGTCTAGGGGCGGCAATTGTGTAAATCCGTCTCTGTATTAATACTTATAATAGTGTAAGTATTGTTATTACGTCGTCGTGTTTTTGCGTTTAATATATGGTTCGAATTAATTGTGTTTGTTAATTGCATAAAATATATCATTTTTTTTTTTACTTACAAAATATATCGAC
Source organism: Diuraphis noxia (assembly GCF_037042655.1). NCBI lineage: Eukaryota > Metazoa > Arthropoda > Insecta > Hemiptera > Aphididae > Diuraphis > Diuraphis noxia. The sequence goes on from NW_028301711.1 coordinate 24,136,948, forward strand.
TTTTACATTCGACAGTATTTTAAAATTTCCAATTGTACTTTTAACCAACATATTATTTATGTTTATTAAGCTATTACTAATGCTACGTTGTATGATGTTTTTAGTTTGCAGTTGTTTTAAAAAAAAATCATAATCGTATATAATACTACCGTGTGTTCGTGTCACAGTGTAATTTATAATCACTATATGCGCCCACTGCAGGGCCTTGTGCCCGGTTTGTTCACTCACATATTTGTTTATTTTTTATAGGTAATTACTTTAACTATATAGTTATTATTATTTAATATTATAGATCGCAGTGTACAGTTATCATACCTCGTTGCGTACGTTCGAGTTGTAACTTATGAGTTGTAAAGTGGACATTTCCCTTTTCCACCAATATCGATTTTCAAACGAGATCCATCTAATTTATAACCACATTTTTACCAAAACAATTTGTTATATTATTAAAACCTTTAATAAGTTTATTTAACATAGGTATACTGATGCTGGATTGAAAAAATTTTATATTATTGTATACTTTTTCTAGGTATGTATTGCACTAACACGCATAGAAATTTGGAGATATATTAACTCCAAAATATGTTCTCAATCCCAAACACATTCGCACTTTGTTTTTCACTTAATGCGACTGGACGGTCACACTATCATCACATTATTGTTCACGCTATAATTTTAATGTAAACACTCTCATTGGAGTTAATGCAACACCAGATTTTTTATTTTTTTTTTTTATTGATATTATTTTGATTATTCTTTTTAATTGCTTAATGTTGATCTAACATTATTTACGCGTTGTTCTGATAACATATATTACGTGTTTCTACTGCTAAAAATAGTTAAAAAGAACGCCCTATTGAAGGTTAAATCAACTAACTAACTTTTTTACTTAACCGTCATAAATGACGAAAGTTAACAACAATATACAGCATTTTATATATAATATAATTACTACTGTATTAGGTCCACTTTTGGTGGAAACGGGCGCTCATGCAGTATATAGGTACCCCGAGATATGAAAGCAAATCGTCATATAATTTAGTTCGTATCATGTACGATACGTTATATCATACGTATAGGTATACTCATATGCAGTGAATTCGTCATGTTGAGAATTAAAGAACGGAGAACACCTCAGAGGCGTCGCGTATTACAGTAAACGTGCAGTATATAGGTACGTTGTTATACCTAAATACTGTTAGGCATAAAGCCTCTAGCTCTGGTTCGGTCACGGACCGCGTATATTGCGTGTGTATACGTTTTACCGATAAATATTTAGCTCTGGTCATATATTATTTCACCGAATATATTATAAGTTATAATAATAATAACGCTCGCAGACAGCTCGCCAGAAATTAACAGATATGCATAGTATTACACGTATTCTATTATTATAAATAGCGCCTACGATAATAGCATGTGCACTGAAATAACGTACAATGCATATCGTTAGAAAAATATTATACGACAGACGTCTGTGTCGATTTGCCGCGCGCGTTTGGGATATTAGTAGGTATATTACCGCTTTTTTCGGAAATCGTCGGTCACCATCGTGATAACAATAATATTTATTATAATATTATGATGTTCGCCACCGTTCGATGGTGTTACGCAATAACAGAGTCCAATATTGACCAGTGACCGTACGATTTTTTTAAAATAATATCTTACCGTGGCATACGCATTTTTCATGTTCATGGAGTTAACGACAATGATGTTCTTGTCGTCGGTCGTTTCCGTTATTAGTTGGGCTGCAACAAAATCTCAAAAACCTCAACCTTTGACCACTGAATAATCGTCGTATATTGCATGTAAATGACGGTATTTTATAGGTGCGAATTGCGATGTAGGTAAAATTTATTAAAATATGATTAGTGGCATAAATATATGGGTGCAGGGGAGGGAGGGGAGCAACTGCTCCCTTCATCGACATTGAACATTTAGCATACAAATATTTTATACTTTTTTTATGATCAAATGAAAATATAACAATAAGTAGAAAAATAAATTTGATAGAAAAATGAGGTAGTTTCATTTATTATTGCTACTTTTTTGAAAATGCATTTTTAGATTAGGCAGTGGTTATCCGTTAAAAAATAATACTTTTATTTCACATTTTCAATTTAATTTGATAAATTATATTATCAATTATTATAAATAATATTTATTACTCCAATTTATATACGTTTTTATTTTTAGAGCATAGTAAGTATATAATATTATGTAATCGCAGCGAAAACTTTTTTTTTAAGTGGGTATTGAATACTTTTGTTTTACCTCCCAGTCCATAATTTGAATTAGTTTGCGCTTCTGAATATGAATACATACGTGTGGATATAAGACGGTCATTGAGCGTCATATCGGGTGTTCCAAATCTCTCGCAATCTCAATATTACCTATATTCTGAGTTAAAGTCTTTACGCACGATTATGGGAGAACCCCTCCGCCCCACTGCTATATATTACATTGTACATTAAAAAATGTGTAGTACGAATTCATATTATATATGGAAATTAGGAGTTGCGTCATCGTCATCGCAGATCGTCTCTCGTGTCCGGGAACGAAGAGGTAAAAGCGAGCAACGCTTAGAGAGACGGACAGATATATATATATGAAGAAAGAGAGAGAGATAAAAAGTTATAGACCTAGGGAGAGAGAGACAAAGATGAGAGAGATAGAGAAATAGAAAGGATATAATAGTTAGTGTGTGTGAGATAAATAGAAAACGAGAGGTGAATCGCACCCTATGGTCGTCTGCCGGGCCCCGTTTGCGTGTAAAACAGTAGTAATAAGTACACGTCACACGCTCTTAACATGCGAGCCATATGGCGGAATTGTCGTCGTCGGCAAGTCTCTCTTGCCCCGCTGCCTTCGTCATTAGGATAAATGGACGGGCGTGCACGTCGCCGCGCCGTTTCCTCGTCGTGTACACAATAATATGTACTCACGCACTTTACACGTGTGATATAATAACGGTAATTGGTTTCCGATTAGGTTTATGTGTGCATTGAATTATTCGCGTGTTGCGCGAAGCGAAAACGAGAATTCGATCGAATTTCCGGACTGATATTTATTATCACGCGACCGAAGATTAATTCGTATTTTGGTTGGAGGGTAGGACGCTCGCCACACACGACCGCACCGGATAGCGTCGTGTTCGAAGTGGGCCGACTGAAGGTACTCAAGTCTCACGCATTTACGTAGGTACCTAGGTATTATACATGCGGCAAGAGACACGACCAAAATAATACGATAAACATTTCGTGGTGTAAAATGTGAACACTGCGGTGATCAGAAATCTCTCCGTCGTCGCCCCGAATTATAACTCTATACAGTACACAATGTTTAACAGTTTTTTTGCTGCGTTTCGGGCGAACTTGACGAGTATCGATTTTTAACGTACCCGAGAAATTCGCGTTTTGTGTGAGCGGTATTGAAATGCCATATTATATAGCACTGTATATAACATGATAACGCGTTTCTCGTGATTATTCGATTTGGAAGATCGTCGAAACGGAAGAAATTAAGCCAATAAAGTGTTGTGTTCAATAAAATATGTATTTAGAAGAGTGGAGCGAAATTTAATTTTCCACCCCTCGTCGGCGCTATTCGTGCGGAGAAAAATATGTTTCTACTTTGCATCAGCTGCGGGCGGAGTGGCCCTGCTTGGTCGCGTTAATCTAATCCAAACAATTGAATTCGAGTCAATCGCCGTGTTTTATTACATGAACCCTGTTTAACGAAACGAGGATAATAATATTATGATAGAATTATGAATTATTATACAATTGTGTAATGTGTATCTACAAACTCGGCATACTGTACTGATTGCGCTACATACACACATAGCATTTATTGCCATCATTACATTTTATCAAAATAAATTAAAGATAAATATACGAATCACAAATATTTATTGAAAAAATAGTGTAGGGCATTTGTTTTGTTTTGGATTGTTTCAATTTTGCTTAGATTCGATTTGTGTATAAAGCTCTATACTTGGATCCTATATATACATCCAAATAGGATTTTTTATAAGTTTGTATGTAGAGTTTAAGTGTCGACGCTTAAAAATGATGTGGTAGGAATTACTTTGGTTTGTTCTAACTTTACAGTTTTGAGAATAAACTTCGAAAAAAGAAATGTGAGATTGGAGTTGGTTAAATACAGTGATAGGATTTTCGTGAACTGAATGAATTACTTTATCATCGCCGTATTCTGCGACAAAGGTGTAGAGAGAAGTAGGTCGATCAGCTGTGGATATGTTGTATTCAACAAGGATTGGCGGTGTTATTGCTCCTCGGGTAACTCCGGCTTGTATAGTGGAAATTTGGGAAAGTTCGAGTGGTACCAAACAGCAAATTCACAGTTATCGAGATAAGACTTGAAAATTAGGTAGAAAACTGGGGGCACGATTTTTTTAATTTGTTGAGGAGGACAGTATGCCATACTCTATTAAATGCATGTGTGACATTGAGAAAAACTGTGGGATAATAAAATATAATACAAAAAGTTACTCTAGATTCTATTATGATCAGTTTTTTACAATATTATTTATTTTTTAACTCAAATTTATTTGTACAGATAATATCATAACGTTATTATAAATATATTATTAATTATCGACTTATTTTATTAGATTTTTCAAAATGTTCATATATGTGTTACCGTCAATGATGTAAATTAGTTAATAACGTAAATGCCTAGCCAATATTATAAATTCCTAACATTAGTAGTCGATATTGTCAATGCCTAGGAATTAACTGACAACATAGGCAAGGTTGTAAAATTTAAATATTTTGTTAACACATTTAGAACTATGACTAGGAACTTACTTTAATGTCTAATACTGATAGGCAATGTTGATAATTATGTTTAACGAAATATTTTAATTAGGTCAGAAATGTATAAATACAAGATAAATTATACATAATTAATAATTATTTATTTTCACAATCTCCAGCAGCCTCACGAACCGTAATTTCTTTTACTCCGGCAGTCGCGATTGTTTTTTCATAATTCAATATATTTTCAGGACACGGAACGAGTTGTGCTCTAGTGAACCTATTTTTTAGCATGCCATACTCCGTACCTACATAGTAATTTATTTTAATATTGTTATTAATTTATTTTAACAATTAATTTTTATTGTACTTACATAATTTATACATATCAGCTTCATATGAAACAATGACCGCCAAAAGATTAAGGGGTGAGCCACGTGCTCTATCCACGTCAGGTATAAGTACTCTTACAGTAATTCCTACTTGAAGTTCTGTTAACTTAGTATTAGAATACTTCATCATTTTTTGTGCTTGCTTTTAAAGGTTAGTTATGGCCCTTTGTCTATGATTATTAATTTGATCTTTGTTCGAATCTAAGATATTACAAAAATCCAAAAATGTAAAAAGGATTAGATTTATCAGCTTTATCGTACGTACTTATTATATCTAGATAAATCGATTTTACAACGCAAGAATATTTTATATTTTTGTCAATTATGCCTGAAAAATCCCGGAGTTATTGTCATTACCTAGGAGATATTTCTAATTGCATCATTGACTGATTATAATAGACATTAACGATATTTACTAGTCAATATCGTGTACTGCCTAATTTGATCGGAAATATCGTTATTGACTAGTCATTAACATTAATTCCTTAATTTACGTCTTTGCCGGTAACATATGCACTTTGTGAGTGTAAGTAATCATCATCTTTTCCTGTATATTATATGAATTGATCAGTCGCAAAAAGAAGAGGCGGTATGTTCCGAAAGAAAATATATATCTACTCACTAGGTAAATCTAGGTTTTACTAAGATTTACTGTTGTCTGTTTGTACTCAATAAAAGCTGAAAATCATAATCTTATTTGAGGTTTTACCAAACACGTTGAATTCGTCCTAGGATATTCAAAATCAGTTAGTAAAAACTAAAAGCTGATTAACACACAACAAGTATATATAATATCGTAAAATCGATCTAAGGTGATCACTCATAGTTGAATCGGAGTAATGGTATATACTACCATCTACCAATGTCAGTACTAAAAATCAAACTCAAACAAAATATTCCATTTAATAATATAAGTTCATTTTTATAGATTAAATCAAACTCTACACCCAGACAGAAAAATATATTATATATATATAGTTTTAGAAACCGCTATCAAATCTTACACACGTTAACTCAACCAATTTCTTATCACTCAAACATCATAGCATAAATCCATCCAAAATAATCCCCTAAAAGTTTGAAAATAAAATGGTATCGTGACCTACTCCCGGTCTAATTACCTAACTCTATAACCTAGATTCAAGATTATCATAAGTTGGCGACTCCTGCCTCTAAACTGCAGTTAAACTTAATTCTAACACCACTCATAACATAATATCACAGAACAATATGCACTTATTTTTCAAAATATGAAGGCAAGATTGTTTGATTCAACTGTAAAACAATAAATAAACTATATTATAGGTATCCCATAAGAATTTGTGGATAATGTGTGTGTGTGTGTGTGTGTGTGTGTGTGTGTGTGTGTGTGTGTGTGCGCGCGTTTTTTTTAAACGCCACCGATAAAGTGTTCATGTTATATATTACCGGGAGTAACCGAATTGGTTCCCGTTTGAAAAAGGTATTTTATTAAGTTGAGCCGAATTGGTTCCCGTTTGCGTACAGGTAATTTTTAATTTTTAATAATTGGTACAAAATATAAATTAGATAGTATAAAATATAAATGTACCTTCATGGCAATATTCTATAGTCTATACTCTATAGTATAATATACAATAATATGGCAATATCTTTAATATTTATATATTGGCAGTTTAGCAAATTATCGGTGAATTGAATATTTAAAGAAAGTTTGTTTCAAATTTGCAAATCAACGCTTTTAAGTAATTGTAAGTACCTATTTATTATATTTTATTATTTGTATTTTGACTATAGTTGACTTCCAAATCAACGATTTAAAATTATAATATATATTCCATCTTTTTTTTTATAGCACACATTAACGCACATTTTTAACCAAGCCTACTTTTAAGTTGACAGTCCTAAGCCCGTAAAATTGAGAAGGAAAATGTGCGTAATTAAACGGGAACCAATTCGGCTTAACTTAATAAAATACCTTTTTCAAACGGGAACCAATTCGGCATGTGGGGTTGGAGCTCGGGAACCAATTCGGTACCAGCCATATTACCTACTATATAGTGTATAAAGTGAACTATAATAGTCATCTTATCATCGTTTGGGAAAATAAAACCAGCGACGATTACTCGCTATGGTTTCTTAACGGTACAATAATATAGTTCCTAGGTTGGTATACATTATACATTGCATAATACGGGATCGCATTGTTATTGTTACTCGTTAATCGTTATACACCGATAGACATGCATGTTACACGTATAATAATAATAGTAATAATAATATTATGTAGAGTGTGTCTTATACGCGTCTACAACATTACCTGTAATATTATAGATACATAGGTGTATTCGAAGTCCCGAAAGCAAGTCCACGGTCCAGATAATATAACGGTCGTCCAGGCACTATCGTAACTAACGCGCAAATCATCGATACAGTCGTATTTTTATCCTATCGGTATTATTTTACACATTACTATAATATTATAATGTATAGAGAACAATATCGCACGTCTATAATATATAAGTACGTAAAAACACACACACACACATCGTGTATGGGTGAATACGAACGAGTACACAAATTGTGAATATATATATTTCGATCAATCACAGTCGTACGGATATACCGACACACGTTTTCCGTGTCAAACGACGAGAATATATAAACGGAGAAAAAACCCGTCTAAAAACTCGCAGGTATAAATGATTTTTTTTTTCCACGGTAACACTATATAATGCATATTATGCGTTCTAAGAAAAAACGGATGAAACGCTCGAGAAACGAAATCTCATCCATCGATCAATGTGTACATTATTATACACGATGGCGCGAGCGTATATATATGCGTAGATCGGTCGATTTCAATATTTGTGCACACGCGAACGCTAAAAGTGTTGCGAATAAAGACAATAGGTATTGCAACGCGGCTGCAGGACCGGCGTCGACGTCAATCGATTATTATTATTTATTTATTTTATTTAATGTGTTTTTTTTTTTTTTTGAGATATCGAGATCACCGGAAGAAGAAAACGATGTGAACAATGGCGTTTTTTGAAATAAAAGATGGGTAGAGCTGTATACTTGCAATATAGTGTACCTGTATATAGGTATATGATAATATATATTATATATTATACACAGCGGAGAGATAACGATAAAAATAATAACAAGAACAACGATCGTCAGAAGCGTAGTGTCGGGTGAGATGGGCGACGGCGACGACGAAGATGACGACGACGACAACGACAAGGGAGATCGTTGACCGATTAGTACCAGTGGTCCGTAAACACATTTAAAATTACCGGCGTTTGGGTGCGGAACAGACACACTGCACGGTTCGTAGAAACACTGAGAACTATTATTATTATTATTATTATTATTATTATTACCATCATCATTATTGTTGCTGTTATTATCGTCGTCGTCATCGTTGTCGTTATACATTATACAGTTGACGGAGAGAGATTGAAAAACAGACGAACAGAGGAAGAGAGACAGTGAGAGAGAGAGCGCGGTGAGACGGATACCGTGGACGCGTGAGATGATAGATCACACGGTCGCACTTGCGCTCGGTATCCGACGTCGACTGCTATATAATAATATAATAATAAATAATAATACCATAATATTATTATAGTCGGAATACGTCTTCGTTTGCGCGTCACAGCATCTCGTCGACAACCCACCCTCCCCCTACCGCCCAATAAACCCCGTCCATCCATATTACTTTAACGACCAACACCTCTACCGCAGAACCGTATCGTCGTCGTCGTCGTCGTCAGAGTGCTGCAGGTATAAGTGATAATATTCATAACTAGGTACCATACCGTCATGGTGTTTTTGATTCGATTCGATTCCGAAAGTTTTTTTTGACGGGAAGTGTAGAAACACATAGGTAAATACTCAGCAGCGGCTTTATATGTACATGGGCTTAGGATCTCTGTATTGGTTTCGTGATGAAAAGCTCACCCTAATTAAATGTGGTCACCGGCCGGTGTATCCACTTAAAGTCCCATCTATTACCGACGATGAGGGGGGGGGGGGGTTCTGATTTCCGCCAAACAGACCCTCGTTCGTTATCACCATCATGTCCGTTTTCCATCAATGGTTATATATCGTATTCCTATTTCCGCCCGAAAAAATTAATACATCATCTGAGATATTTGTCGAGAACCCCCTCGTGTGCTATAATTATTATGTTATCGATGCTTTATCCGCAGATTATAATTAATGGGTTACGATGTACGCGCGTCACCTTGTATCACAGATATTGATCATAAACTATTATCTTACTATTATTATTCATATAGCCAGTCGTATATTTCCAAGCATATTTAGTACCTATACACTGTTATTTACATATGAAGTTTTTTTTTTTTTTTTTAGAAAAGATAAAATATACAATCTGTAATTAATATGTAAAATAGTTGATTTTGATGGTTTTAGATTTGTACAAGGCTTGATGTCGTGATTGAAGAGGGTGCCCAGTGACACTACTTCAAACTTTATATGACTGGTAGATATTTAGTTTAATGATTAATTTTTTTTTTTTTTAACTACCTGATCAATGTTAATTGTCTTTAAGTATTAAGTAGGTCACGTGGCTATTTTCGTTTGAGGCGGTGGATTGGGTTATTTGGGAGTGAGAGAGAGGAAAGATTAGAGGTATGAAGTTAAACGTATAAAAATAATATTATATCAAACCTATAAAATTATAAATATTAATGAATGGAAACATCATAAGCTTATCGTTCAAATTATAGAATTTTCCAGACAGGTTCAGCTTCAGACTGACAGCGAATAATAACCAGTCAATTATCAGCGGATAAAACATCGATAATGATAATAACGCACAAGGCTCTTGAACACACATCTTGAATTATTATTATTTTTTTTTTTATGGAAATCCGAATAATATAACCTCTGGCAGAAAACATCCGTGAATGACACGATGATAACGGGCGATGGCCATTTTGGCGAAAACGGTACAGATATATAAATAATAAACTAATAAACTATATCATATTATTACAGTCGAGTCGCGATAACTTGAACCTCGATAACTCGAAAAACTTGACAACTATTTTATTCTCCTAGAAAATTCTTCCCCTACTGATTAGTTGTATATACTGAATAAAACATATCTCGCATCGAATTTTTATCCCTCTTCGACTTATCACGACTCGACTTTATCTATATCTGTGATTTACCTTCCCCTTCCTCCTTACCGAGGGGTCCATCAAAATATCCAATGTTAAATGATTATTAATATATTATAATATATAGTTATTATTAAATTTGTATTTGATGTTCAAGTACCAGATATTGAGGTAAATATACACAATAGTCATAACAATCGGCGGTCATCGTGGTAAAGTGTACCTATGAAAAGTGAGACGATATATCTGACATAATACAATAAGATGCAACTTATGGCTACGATCTGAAAATATGGTTTCATGTAATAATATAATAATGTCTGATTTAAGATTTGCAATCTTCTTAGATTGAATGAGTATATATATATATATAGACAGAAGAATTTAGCAGCGATTTCTAAGTTTTCGTGAAAAGTCTTTTTCTTTTAATCCTTAATATTATTAGTGATAATCAGGTAACCTAAATGTATGTGTATGTGTATACATAATTAATATTCCGTACCGTATAGTCGTCAATTCGTAACATACCAATATAATATAATTGACGCCCTTTACGCCGCGCTGTGACGTTCGATTATTTATTTATTATTAAACCGTACCGGGTGTACGTTATATTATTTTGTTTAACCACACACACACACACACGACACATTGAACGTGTGAGCCACGGGACAGGTTCAAGGTGACGTTATTAATTTTTTGCCCGGGTCGGAGGTGTGACTTTGTGACGAGTCGTATAATATTTTAAAGGGTCTACGCCGCTGCCACCGACGCCCCCACCACGTTATAACATAACTTTACGTATAAAAGTACATAATATGCATCTATAAAGCTTATATAATAATACGCAATATATGTAGGTTAGGTTATTTATTTTACGCGATATTGCATCACTGTGTCTTTGGGTGCGAAAGCGGACAGGAAGTCGGGTTTCCTTTGATGTTTATAACTTATGAACGTGCTGATGCCTATTTTCTATATTATTACATATGCTAACTGTAACTGGATCATAATTTATTGATTCATACTTACTCAGAAGTTATAAAGAAATACACCAACGTGAACCAATGTGAACACTACATCTATGATATACATAAATACATATATATCACTATGATATACAACTCTCGTTTTGTATGTGATGCAACGTATATTATTGTGCATCAATTATATTGACAAACCATAATGGTATTATATAATATATTATAATACATATATATATACCTTAAATTGTACACTTGGATATTTTTATGATATTATATGATGCGTCTACAGGACGAGTCACCATTTATTTTTACAGTTTGCTATATCTAACATCTGTATTATACAGTTTGACTCACCAGACAAGATCACCCCCCTTCTCCCAATATTTTCCATTAATAATGATCTTTCAAATTCTGATTTTTCAAATGAGAACCTTTCATTTTTACAGCAAATTATTTACCTAATATATATTCTTTTTTATACACCTAATTCAAAATTTTAATGAATATTTGCTCAGTTTTAAATTGTTTTTACTAAGGATAGACTATACCACAAAAATATAAAATTGTATATAGAATGCATCATACTTAGGTGATTTTACTTATTATTGATGTTTGTAAACTAATATTAACGAATAAAATATACAAATCACTATAGCCCCAAAATCTTATAAACCCATTACCATTAACTATTCATCCCTAGAACACAAACCTAAATAACTCAAAAACTATACTCGTACGAATTTCGATTCATATACATCAACGTTTTCAGAAATATTTTAACATTTTTGTTTGATTTTAAATGGTGAAAAATCTTATAGAATTTAAAAATATAGTCTAAGTATATTTGAAAATTACAAAAATCAGATTTTGTATAATTGCATTAATGAAGAAAAAAAGGTTGAGCATGATTGGTAAATCACCTTGACGTATAATAGAAAGTTCGACAATTTTATCGACTTCTAAGACTTCTACTAATATCTTATCCGGACTTCGGTCCCCTACCTTTAACTTTTACTACCTTTCAGCTAGGTATGCAATATCGCCAATCGTATCACACACCGTATTTATAATTTATATATTATTATATCATATTTGGATAAAATGCTATTTTTATATCATACTACCTTTACTTTATGATTTCAGAATAATTTAATATTCAATACTATATACCTACGCAATCGATAAAAATGCAACACATTTATAATTACTGTAATTATGAATTTATTGAAATTATCATTAAAAAAATGTCCGCAATAAGATTTGCATATATATTAACCGTGTCGTGTACCTGCACCATTATACAATTATTATATGATAATTGTCGATGTTACGTATTTTTCGTCGACACTTATCCCGTCAAAACCCAACCATTATACTCATTAATTACTCATTTGAATTGCATATAATTCATGAACACTTTATAACTTGGTCGTGCGATGAAATATAGTATATGGTTTAATCGTTATAAATGAAAACTCAGAGGGATTGTCACGCAAAAAAATAAATAAACATAAATTATAACTTTTTCAACACTTCGCACGAAAGCCAGCAGCCTGTACAGTTTCCATCAACCAACCTCCCCCCTCTCCATGACTTGTTATATTTTCAAGATTAAGCTCGAAACCGGTGACCGTAAATAATTATACAATCCTGCTGCAGAGTATATACAGACTAAATTTAAAATTATCAAAAGAAAACAGTTGAAGAGTATAGGTATATAATATTTAAATAATGTTATTATACTTTTATCAGCCGTACACCGTCAGTATAGTTATTTGCACGATATCGCGCGTTTGAAAACATTAGGTACTGAGATATTATATAACGGTTTTTTGTCAAATATTTAAATAGGAAAATAATTGAAAATGCGTCAAACTCACAAAAATGAACTAACTATATTATAATGTATATATCACTCCACATAGTGAAACACTAATTTCATGAAATCCAGATAGTGAAATCCTGCAGATAGTGAATTTTGTCGATAACACATTGGGTAATTATTATGAAATAAAATTGTTATGTTATTTAGCGATAAATAATCACAATATATCATAAGTTACTTTCCTATATTGTTTTATGAACTTAAATAATATAACAATTATAGTCAATAAATTACATCACACGAGTATTACATAAAATTTTTATTCTATTTTTCATAAACCATATCTAAATTAATTTTTATCAACTACAGTGTTATTTATAAAGTATTATGAAATTATAACTATACCTTCCCGGCATTTATTATATAGGTATCTTTCTGTAATATAAGCTTACAGTATTTTTGTGATGTATATGATATGATATCTATATTGTAATAGTGTCGGAGTAGGTACACGTCGCATACGAGAATGGTATTAATGAGAAAACTGCAGAGGACGTCCATTACGCGAAAGCTATATATAGTGTCTGCGTGGGTTATAAATTTGTTTTTGTTTTTCTCGCGTCGCCCCCACCGGTCGAACTTTTGACGAGGCGTATACACACACGACGGCCCGTCGCAGCATCACCGGCGGCCATAATTTATATTCATTTAGTATTTTCCGAACAAAATGATTTCCGTGGCGACGGTGCAGAATGTTGTAACATCATAATATGCACGATATACAATAATTGCGAACAATGAATTGCGGTGTAGGTTGACGGCGGGACCGAACGGAAAATAGAAAATAAAAACCAGCCCGCAGCTTAGGTATAGGTATGTGATAGTGGGTATATTTTATATCGCTTGCTGTTTATAAGTAGTGTCGCGAGAGGTGAAAACGTCGGACACGACACGTCATGTAAATTATTATGCACATACAGAATGCGCAGACGCGTTTGCCGACGACTGCACGACGCACACGCTGTATATACTTATACGAACATCATTTTTTTTTTCAACCTTATATTATTACATAATAATAATGACGATACGCGACTGTGGCTAGAGCTAAAAATTAAAAGGAACTTTGACGGGTTCGTTGTTCTACGAGACGAATATCATATAATAATAATATAGTTGTACACACAGCGTGTGTGTTTTTTTAGTACTTCCCCCCCCCCCCCCACACAAGCCAGAGGACAATAGCTCCGTAATAGCTTTCCGGCGAATTTTCTCGCGGGGTGTACCAGCGCGCGCGCGCACATACACATGCACACGCTCTGTATATATAACGCATGCGTGTGTGCATATTATAATATATATATATATATATACTATATACTCGTATGAAATCAGGAAAGATAGGCGAAGAAATAATAACAAAATAGTATGTACGACTGTGTTATAGGTACTACAATATTATTATGTCGTATATAAGATGAAAACCATCATGTTTATATACTACATAATATACGTGTGTATGTATACATACGTGTATACGTCGAGAATATAATATGCGCGTATCACATCGTGCGACCGTTTGTGTGTGTGTAGAAACGCACCTAATCCTATTCTCAACGTTTCTCAACGATTTTCAACGCTTCTTGCCGTCTCCGACACTCCGGGATTCGTTGTGGGGTTTACACACGCACGTTTATTATTGTATATATTTTGTTTCTCTCGTGATTTTCCGTGTCGATATGTTTTAATGGATTTTTTTTCTCATCTCGTTACCCCACCCGCCCACCATCACCGAGAGACCTGACCGTCGTCGTAGCGGCCACTGTCCGACCGTCTCACACTCGACGGCTCCGTCGTATATAGATAGACATATATGTTTGTATATATGTGCATACATACAGGGTGTAACAGAAAGACCTGACCGAACAAAAAAAAAAAATTAAGCCAATTCATCGTATGACAACATTTTTTAATATTGTATGATAAATAAATAATTTAAGAAATATACCCATGTCAGCAAATTCTCAAAAATCATATTTTTAAAAAGTTATTGAGTTCCACATTAATTTTACCAAAAATATATTGAATTTTAAAAAAATTTCTAAAAAATTACCTACTTGACTTAGATAAATATTTTTACCATCAAAATTATTTTATAATCAGATTCACAAACAGGCTATTTTGAATTAGTCCAAATTTTTTTTATCTAATTATTTTTTTTTAATTTCAGTGTTAAAAAATAAAACATAAAAAATGTATTATACAAGTAGTGCTAGGTTCACTTAATGAAAAATAAAAACTATAAGGTGTAACAGATAGAACTTGACTTTTGGAATAACTTTTGTCCAAATTAATATTTTTATTTTTATTATCGCTACACGTATAATACATTTTTTTATACGTTTATTTTTTATAGTTTTTTAGTATTGAAAATAAAAAAAATGTAATTTAATAAAATATCATTTGGATAAATTTAAAAAAGTCTATTTGTGAATCTGATTATAAGAACAATCTTGATGATAAAAAGATTTATTTAAGTCGAGGAGTTTATTTTTTAGAATTTTTTTGGTTAAATTAATTTGGAACACAATAACTTTTTTTTAAATAATGATTTTCGGTAATTTGCTGACATGAGTATATTTCTAAAAATTATTTACTTATCATGTAATATTAACTATTTTTATCATTCGATGAATTAGCATATATATTATTTTTTTGTCAGGTCAGGTCTTTCTGTTACACACACTGTATTGATGTGAAAAAAAGTTAGTCCAAAAGTCAGTTCTATCTGTTACACCTTGTTTATATATTATAGTAATAATAATAGTGAATAATAGGTACACCTGCAACACAGCTATACAGCATATATTGGATATTTATATTTTCATTCCGATAGCATTTTCCGCGTCGCGTATATCCGTGTCGGATCTGACTGTTCCGCCGTGTATTCGTTTTTCGTGTCTACGGACATATTTATATGTCGACGTCTAGGTACTTGGGTACCAAATAACGCGTAGTCTGTATATACCTATTATATAGCATAAATAACGGCGATAATGCGTGATGTGTCCGTGTCCCCACGTGCATGTGTAGTATACGATACGTTATAATATTGATATCATCATATACATGGCGTACACGTCGTACACGTTTTTATATTATGTTATAATAATAAGTTATTGATGACGACTCCGTTTCTGGACGCGTACAAGACTTTAAGACGCCACGCATTGCCGGCATGGGCGGATTGGCCATTTTTGGCCTACCAGAAAATTTTGAAAAGGGCCCCCACATGAAAAAGAATTTAATAATATATGGTATTAAAGGGCCCCATCACCGAAATACGAAGGGGGAGGGGCACAGGGAAATGCCCGGGACTGCCGAGCATTTCGGTATAGGTACCACACTTCTGTGGTGAGTTTCCACGTGACAGACAAACAGACCTAAAATAACAATATTCGTCATTTCAAGATAATAATAATATTGTGGCTGCAACTTGTTTGCGCACATTCTACAATTTTTACCTGAAAAATAGGAACTCGTTTGCGCACACAGTTATATTAAATGTACAACTGCAGGTTTGCGCACACGGAAATAAGGAGTAAGGAGTCAATAGAATCAGCCGAACATTGCATAAACTTATGTACAAGATATAGATCTGGCGAAATAGACCAAATGAAATACATAAAAATAATGGAAAACTGTTTTTACGGAAAATAATAGACACGTTTACCAATCATATTAAAATTAAAATTAAAATTTACACAAACAAGTATTATATTATATGTATTTTAAACATATTATAAATGTATTAACAATTATTATTAAAAAGCAAGTATTAACATGCATTTTTAACCATACCTATGAATATATTCATAGACAGTCCTAAGTCTGTTAAGTGAGAAGGAAAATGTATGTGAGTACTTCAATAATTTACTTATAAATAAACAAATATTAATATGCTAGGTATTAAATTATTAAGGTCTAAAACGTTAGGCTAAAAGGTAACTGTGCCCAAACCATGTGCTTGGTTACGGTTCAACTGTTCCCAAACGAGCGGTAGTTTTGTGCCCAAACAAGTTGTCTTTTTGGTATTTGTGCGCAAACCAGTACCGCCCAATATTGTGACCGCGAGCGAATATTTGTGTGCGATTTAAGGAATTTACGCGGCCGATAAAATAATATCCACGCTATACATCGAATATGTATATTATTATTATTATGTTATTATTAAAACACGTATTTGATGACACGATTTATGACCTTTGCTGGTCCATAACAACAGTGAATTCTGCGCGATACACTATTATCGATATTATTTCATAACATATCCGCTCGACGAAAGCGCTGCAAATTCCGCCAGAAACGATTATACAAACAACCGCCACGTCATAATAATAATATAATATACGTTTAATCGTCATCCCCCCACGATATCGCAACGACGTTTCCGGCGGCGGTACCGTTCGCGTGAATACCCTCCATCGGGGGTGGTTCATTTAGCATAATTCATTTCATATAGTATAATAATAATAATAATATAGGCGCACGTGAACCGGCGACGACGATAACAATAATTATTACGATATTGTTTCGTCGATTATTATATTTTCATCACAAAACATATTAATATTATTATTGCTCCGTTGAATCGCGGTCGACAACAGTTCGTTGGCGGTTATTAGCGTTGCGACTGACGCGATCGTCAACGCTCCGTATAGGTGATAGTGTAATACCTGTTTTAAATTATACGGTATATACCTCCTACACCTGGGTATACGGTAAACGGAAAAAAAAATAATCGATCAAATACAGACTAATAACGTACAAATAGTGAGCACATCAATATTTTCAATTTCATCGATGGACAAACGTTCGTACAGACTCGTAAAATAGATAGATAAGTAAGGTGTATAGGTACACTATCCACTATACCCATACCTATTGGATAAAGTGAAAATATTATTTATATAACGTTTATTTCGTAAATCACCCAGGTAATATATTAATATTATATAAATATATATATAATATATATTAACTACTCGTTTTTGAAACTTACTCATAATACCTATACCATATAATGCATTGTTGTCAAATATAGTGCGTTTATTTTAAAAATACAATTAATAATTATGTACAATCATGTTTTTCGTATGATTTTATGAACGGGGACTTTTTTTCCGGGGACTTTTTTTCCGAGGACATTTTTTCCGGCATTTGTATATTCAGGTATTCATGGTTACTGTGTAAAACGTAGATATGGTGCGGAGTGGACAGTTGCCCGTACCTGAAAATTTTTTGATGTCCGCCTGTTAAAAAGTTCAATATCGTGTCGTTTTGATGAATAACTTACCTAGGTATAATAATAAGAATGAAAGTCGAAAAATGAAAACAGTTCATACATTTTTACAACTTGTCAAAGTAATTTCGTTTTTAATCTATAATAAGTTATAAGAAACGCTTTTACTAATTATAATTACATATACGCATCTAATTTTTTATAATCCTTAAATTATAAAAGAATAATGTTTAATAATAATATTATAAGATTAGATTTTAATGTTATACGATCCACTCAATATAAAGGATATTTTTTTTGTTTTAAATGAATATAGAAAATGTATATTTAAAAAAAAAAAAACTGTATGATAATAAATAAATAAATACATTTAGAGATTAGTGAGTTTCGGTTTGTCTGTTGGCTATAATTTTACTTATATAACTTATAAGTAAGCTAATAAACCTTATTTATTTTAATCAATATTTATAATTAATCTTAATTAATTATTCGCTATTTTTGTATATTTAATATCTATATTAATCTCACTCTGTGCAGTTTTTCTTTCTATTTGTTAAATTCTGTTATAATATTTGATTTAAAACTGTTACGGCAGGATATATATATATATATATATATATATATCTACTCGAAATTTGAGTCTTATAGAACTACCTCTGGTTGCCTCCCTACCTACAGCTCAGTTTTAATTTTTGAAGAAGAAGTGGTGTACTGCAGCTTGCATTGTGTAAGTATTTCAGATTTTTGCGGGGTAAGTGCTTGTAAAATTGTATTGACGTATGATATATAGGTATACTTAACGTGGTAATAACAACACGATAAATACGAAGGGGAGCGTTTCGGACCGCGGTATGTATGTGTATATGCAAACACTGTAAAGCCATCGCCAGAGTTGTTAACCCTTCTACCGCCGTACTCGAGTATGCGGTGTTCCTCGTACCTATATAATATATGTACATAAATGTGCATACACGTGCACTTATGTGTTACACCTTACACACACACACACACTCTACGCACGAACTGGACAAACAGTACGCATTTATGATATAATAGGTAGGCACGTACCTATGCTTAAAAAGTATACTTACGCGATTTTAATTAATTTTTGATAAACCGCGGCCAGGATAGGTGAGTGATGAGTATACCTACCTGTGATTAGACTCTAATTTATCGACTCTCCGAATGCAAACAAGACCGCTATCACCCCATATTATATACCTGTATCTAGGTACTTAAAAGGTGCGTGTGTGAGCTGTGTTGTGAACGTATAGCGTGTATGAGTTAAAAATACTGCGCGTACACTATATCGGCATATCGCAGTGATAATAATGATATATATATATATTAGCGAATATAATATATTGGCGCCATTGTTCTACAATAGACTGTGACTCTGAGTTCCGCAATGAAACATAATAATATTGTAAAGGACAGCCGACAAATGTTCGATATTTTTCCGGTTTGACCAATAATGGCCGTAGATCGCGGTTATCATAATATACTTAATATAATATCGCGGATGCCCGGGCGTGATTTCGCAGGTCTTACGAGGGACTGACTGAAGTTTATACATACATATAATATATGTTTTTTTTTTTTTTTTTAATTAGAAAATAATTATAGCGAATATGTTTTTATAAAATAATATATTTTATTCCCCGATATTCTTATACGAGTTAAAGATGATAATAATCATCGAGCACCACCTATCTTGTGCGCTTTCAGTCATAATAATAATAATAATAAATAATTTTGCAATACATATATATTATATACTGATTATGGATAAAATTGATTTTAATCTCGATTTTTTAATTTTTTTTTTTTTATTCGGACAGCAGCGTTCGACTAAATTATTCATTCCGTTCGGTTTGCTTCCGTTTAAACATATACACGTACACGTCATATCATACGAACATTATATACAATATTATGGTATAGGTATAGGTTTGGTGAACGGAGGTGCGATCGGCGGCCGTTGTGGACGGAGAGTGGTTAAGTCTTCAGTCCGTTGATATAGGTAGGTACCTATACTATTATATTATATATGTAGGTACCTACACCTCACGTATATAGCTTTTAATGCGCGTGCGGTTCACACATGTGCCTCGTGTATGTGTGTGTGTGTGTGTGTGTGCGCGTGTGTAAGCGAGTGTGTATATAGCAACCGTGCCGTATGTATATAGAACACACGACGAAAAAGCCATTAATCACGAGGTACCACTACCCAGCTGGCTCGGGCCCCATGAATGCCGCCGCCGTCGCGATAAGTAAGTTTTTGTACTTTTGAGAAATAAACAAAACGTGACGGCGACGATGGAAGTAGCGGCGGAGGCGGCGGTGGTGGTCTGACAAATGATGGGTGCTCGCGCGCGCACGTCGTACTTTCCCGAATGTATAAGGTTTTTTATTTTTCATCTATATATATATATATATATATATATATTTTTTTTTTATCCTCAACTCGTTTTGATGGACGATTACGCCCGCCGCACGGAGGTGGCACACCACGACGGGGCGGTGTGTGCGCGCCGTCAGGTCACCCGTACGAATTTCACACAGGTACCTACATAGAAAGTGTAGAGCTGTGCTGGCGACGAGTGGAAGTGGCGGAGGACGCGGTGACAAGGCGGTAGTACGATAGTACACACACACACGAAATTATATATATATATTTGTACTTGCGAAGCCAGTTTAGGACGCCACTATATATATATATATATATATATATATACACACACACACACGTACGTATAACCATATATAATATGTATATGTGCGTGAGTGTGTGTGTGTGTAGGAAACGAGCGCGACCGGAACAAAGTGAGTCACGGTGCAGCACACGACCCGTACCGAATCGCTAATTACACATAACACCCCGTGCTTTGGACGACTTTGTACGCGGCGATGGTGACGAAGAAAACTAGTGCGCGCAAAACGTACTGCGCAGAGGTTTAACAATTCCGGGTGGACGAAAACTCGACGAAATATCGTCTGGCCGGTGGTTTTCGACTCCTGGCTGCTGCCGGTCTCTGTTTGGAACCGGCTCGGCAAAATGTATCGCGCGTGTACCTAGTACCCGGTATCTATAATGTTATAACACAGTTACCGTCGACGTGATCATAGTGCTCCTCGATCTTAAACCATAAACCATAATTCCCTCGCGTGGATGTCGATTCTTCTTCGCGGTCCCACCACTTCGTTGGCAAAATAATATTTTGAATACCCGATCATTTAGGCGTGACCCACATACGTGATGATCGCGCAATTACATGGTTTTTGTCATCAAATGCATCCGTCCACTATATTACACCTACCGGATGACAGACACCAATGCACTACTATACAAAACAACTGATGTACCTACCGTTGTATTCGATCGCTATAATTAAGCACTCGTCGAAAACTATTGTTTTACCCATTTCACGTTTTTGCAGAACTACCTCGGAACATGGGTGGAAAAATTGAAAGAATTGTAAAATATCCCCCAGCCATAGTTGATGCTTTCCGTTTATGTAGAAATTCGATATTTAGTATATATTTGAAATGATATAATCATACCTCAATAGTTGTTCAATACGAGGATGAATATATTATTGATATTATATCGACTCCTGTAAGATGTGTGAACATAATAAAGGAGGTAAAGAGTACCTACGTTTACTTATGTGTGGCTGTGACAAATTATTTTACCTATTATATTTGATTTAACGCTGTTTTTCAATTGTCTCAATAGTAGTTAATTATGTTGGCTATTTATTGATATATTGTTTTTATGAACCCAAAGAAGTTTTCCATGCCACGTTTCAAGAATCAAGAAACACTGATATTTACATTTGTTTTTTATAATATAAAACATAGTAAAAATAATATATATTTTATAGCTATTGTTATTGTGGAAGGGGGAACAATCATTTCAATTTTTCTATTCCCTTCAAACAGAACGACGTCGCAGACAGTACCTTACAATTATATTAACATAATATAACTCCGATGAACAGTCCGTGCAGAATAGAAGGAATAGAAGCTGATATAATATTGTCATTAGTTAAGCTGGACCTCAAAATTTAAATTAATTCAAAACTGTTTATAAAGAAAGAATTTAGAGATAGAGAGAAGGAAATTGATCTAATCGGAGACTTCTTGTAAGTAAATAAATGTAACTTTGACCAGATCTGTGAAACAGTATAAGTTCTATAGACACGCGTCTATTATACGGTCACCAGATGATTTATTGACTCGTATATTAATTATTAGTAATTACAGAATTGTAGTTGTTTTATCACAGTCATCATAAAATGATCATTTTTTTTAAAAAAACATGATTTTTGAATGGTTTCAGATGGCTGTTTTTTGTTTTCAATTATTTTATAGATACCTAATATAAACGGAGTCCTGCACCACTGCAGGTGAGCAGCGACGACCTGATATAATATCGTTGCATCTAAGTTGTTCGCGGTTCGTACAACCGTCACTCGCGTACATAGCGCCCGTCATAGGCAAATAATAGTTTGTACACGGTTTTTTAACATTTTCAAACGAATCGCGCACAGCTCCCGATCGTGATGTGATGCAATAGAAAAAATATCGCCAAAGTGACGCCAGGTGAGCCGATTATTATTGTGCGGTCTGAGGTGGATTCGTGCGGAACGCGCCGGGTCGGTCACGCAGTCACGGCGACGCGGCGGAAGAGGCTGCGCGGAAAAACTCGACCGCGACCGAATTCGCTGGGTCCGCGGGGGGTTTTTGGAGAGCACGCGTCGTTGTTTTCGTGTGCGAACAGTTATTATGTAACAGTATATAATTACTGTATAGCCGGAAACAATATTATAAATGTATAACATTCGAGTCGGCCCATCATCATCATCATCGCGTGGTAGTCGTGCAGTAGGTACATCGCGAATCGGATCGCGCTGATTAATATCACTGCTGCGTAGTATTATAGGTCCTACACCGATGACAACCTATTGAAATATTTGTGCTTGAAATAATGACAACAATAATTATTGTGATTCACTCTCCCCCCCCCCCCCCCCATCACTATCGTTTACAGTCGACTATTATGTTCATCTGCAGCAGTCGGTGCAAATTTCGCAATTAAAACAATGATTTCCGACCGGTTGGTTTTATAATAATTGGATATGCTGCAGGGGCGGTTCGAAGAGATTGCAGCACAGGTATATCGCGGAATAGAGGTAGGTACCCATTGTTTTCGAATCACTCGGTTCACGACATAATGTATAATAACTATATATATAGTACAAGTGTTTACAATATTATTTATTTACAATTTTTTTTAAAGACATCTCTTGGTTTGTGCCGGAAACTTCAGGCAAGTTAGACGTATAATAATATAGTTGTCCATTCAATCAAATCCAACAAACGTTTGAATTTTCGAGTACAATATATATTCAACATGCTATCATCGAGTGGCACAAATTACCCTTTTAGGCGCTCAATAGAATAGGTATAGTATTTTGGTTAATTGGTAAAACAATGCATATTATAATATTATTAAGTATGTATAAAAATTATACATTTTATATATTATATTGTATATTTTTTTTTCTGTGTTTAGTAGCAGGCTATATTAATTTAATAAGAGTTAAGTCAAAATTAAGGTTTCATAACATATTGGCAAGTGCTTGCTGCAGTAATATAATATAATTATTATAGGTTTTAAAATAATTATTGTACAACAATATTTTTTTGATTTAATATGGTGATAAATTTAAAAAAAATCAAAAGTGGAACTGGTGAAATCCTGTGTGCATACAATATATTAATAGTGATCACTAGAGGTCGGATTTATATTCTCTTAAAATCCTTAAAATATGATGTTTTTATGTCGCATAAATTAGGCAATATGTTCTCTTAATATTCTTTTAAAATACCAGAAATATGATCTTTTATGTCCTTAAATATGCAAAATATTCTTTTAATATTAAAAAAAATTCAGTTACGAAATAACCTACATGCTATCGCAATCGATAAGGAATACCTGGAGATTAATTTTTATTAAAATCCAGAAATTAATTATTTATAAACAGAATTATTTAGTGAACAATATACCTATCAAAGTGCTGATATACGTGAAATATATTCATTACATGCCGATGTTACAAAAATATTCTCAAATATTCTCTAACCCATAAAATATGCTTTTTTATGCAAAATACATTTTTTCCTATGAATTCTGTGTTTCATGAATCGTAAAGATTTTTCACTCCCACTTAACTGCATAGACTAGAAACAAATATGTAAAATCATAAAAATCCGACCTCTAGTGATCACTGATGCCACAGTGTGCTCTGCAAAGATCTGACACCAATACGAACAATGAACTGCACAACGTCTAAAAACAGATAAGACCATCTTCGGAGACCGATTATGTACCACTACATTTATGAAAAAAAAAACCAATATAATATTATTCAATGTTCGTTGAAATAAAATAATAAAGCTTCAAAACTTTTCGATTTGTATATGCGATAACATTTGATGGTAGCACTCCGTGGTCCATGTGAAACATTAAAGACTAGCGTAGATAATTCGTAAAAAAAAAACAACTTTTCAGTTATAATGTACAGTTTCGTTATATTTTTCGAGCATTTTGTAACGATTTCATTAGTTTCATTCGTATTCCGATACGAAAGAGAACAAAAAAAAAAAAAAAAACAATACGCTGATGTTTCAAACCTATTCACTCCGTCCCCAGACACAATCGACGACAAGTAGGTGTAACACAAATCTTCAAAGCTATCGGTTTACATCCCATTGATGTTACTTGTTCTTAACCGTCGCGGTGTACGTGTACAACACCCAGGCACTACAGCTCTATAAACAAGACAAGAAGAAGAATAGCAAAATGTGTGGAAAACAATTTTCCCTAAACTGCCCGCCGTACGAAACGTAGCAGTGACGGTTTTAATTAGTTCTCTCAACAATAAAGGTTAGGGTTCACCTACATAGAATGACTGTTTTCCAAGCTTTAAATATAATATAACGCCATTTATAGACAGTGTCGGTATACCCTGTTGATAAACAATAAAATTAATTAGGTAATAATAATTTGGTTTTCGCAACCGCTTTTCAAATTTATAAATCAAATATTTTCTGTCGCGACGTTCATGGTTTTCATTCGTCAATCTGGCCATTAATTCCAAAAATATAATTATTATCATAATTATTATTATGTAATTATTGATTATGTACATTTTGTGCGAATATTTTAATCATTATTAAAGCACAGATTTTTATGCAATTGTACACTTTTCGATTTTTGTCAGTAATCATTAAAAATCTTAATTGTTTCAAACTGATGAATTATGATGATTATTTTCAAGTTGTAATACATATTTTTTAGTCATTTTTCTATATGTTTGCATATTTCGACAACATTTAATAATTATTGCATATTGGAGTGAAATTAAATTATAATACAATACCGATTTAATAAATAATATTTCGTAGAAATATTAAAGTTACAATATTTATTGAATACAAACCCGTATCGTTTAATTATATAAATTTATCTTTTTTTAAAGGAACAAGACTTAATTGTTTATAATTTACGCTTAGCAATTTCACTTAAAAATATATTTGTTTCGAGTAGGTATATCTACTTAATTCAGATGTTTGGTTTGTCTTCAGTTGTTTATGTATTTAATTAGATAATTAATAATTATCAAACGAATGACTTAATAGTATTTAAATATATATATGTGTGTGTGTGTGTGTGTTTGTGTTGCATTTTTCAACTGTAAGCCTACTATAGAATATTATGATACTTCTTAGTGCATACATATAACTGTATTCCAAATGATATTCAAGTAATTTAAAACGAATTTTGACTTTTCCTTTGAAAAATAATTATGGCATAAAAAAATATTATTACAACCAATTATCGTGGTAATAAAAAAAAATCTTTATAACTCTTTATTATAATTATTATTTAGGTGTCTTAGAAAAAATATCGAATGATCTAACAGAGAAACCCTTGTTCTGTTATAACTAGGGAACAATTATTATTATGCACTCTTAGTATTCAGACATTAACCACAAAGTATATAATATATTATAATAATATGACATTTGATTAATTTTTACTTATTTATTTATTTTTTGTGCCTATACACAAATTATATTATACGCGTATAGCTGGATAACTGGTAATAGGTATACGATTGGATTTTGTTTCTTAATGACATTTTTACCCCGCTGAGGGGATTATTATATTATGTTGTGTATATCGGTAATGCGCTCTACGTCGAATATAAAACGATCAAAGCGAAATTGGGAGAAAATGTCCATTGTTAGTTCTAAAATAATTTAATATACCGATGTATTATTATTTTTCTCCCGTGTTTATCAATTTGTTTTTTTTAAATTTCCACAGCGGCCATATATACCATATATTTCACCAGGGTCTAGAATATGGTGGTGTAATGTATGAAATTAAAGTGGTTAAGTCGGGTAATGAGTGAACTATTAAATCGAATACTAAAAATTATTTTCAAAAAATTAATTTTTTTTTATTAATGACGTGGAAACGTTGGGCATATGATGAATATTGTCAAAACATCTGAACAGTTGCCATTGTTTTTATGGATATTTGACCATATTGTGGACAACTATACGTTTTTATAATACAGTAATTAATCATTTAAGAGGACGCCACACCCGCATGTGTTGTCTCCGTCTTACAAACGTATAACATAGCAAAATCTGTTTAGCGCGGGACAACTTTACTCCCTTTGTATTTATAGTAGAATTATAAAAATTCGACAACGCATAGGTAAGAACTTTATCTGCGTCATAGCGTCGTTATTTTTTTTGATAACATAAATATAATTAAAGTTATAAGCTTAAGAAAATACATTTATTTTTTATTTTTTCATTAAATTACTTAAAATTATTAGTTTATGCTAAATGTATTTTCTTAAGCTTATAACTTTAATTATATTTATGTTATCAAAAAAATAACTACGCTATAACACAGATAAAGTTCTTACCTATGCGTTGTGAAATTTTGAAAATTCTATTATAAATATTGAGGAAGAAAAGTTGTCCCACGCTAAACAGATTTTGCTATGTTATACGTTTGTAAGACGGAGACAACACATGCGGGTGTGGCGTCCTTTTAAAAACATATTATAAGTAACATCGGTTACACAATTACATATAATTCGAAATATTTTAGTGTTTAAAGAAATTGTATGAGCATAATAATTCCCAATTTTTATTAAAAAAAAAGTAATCCTGGGTAATATTAGTAGTAATCTAAGTGCTAACATTATTAGTAATCCAAACGATAAAATCAAATCAATCTTCGTGGCGAATATCAGATTAGCTCAAAAAAAGTTTAATTAAAAAGTCTGTTTTGTACGTAAACACTTCAACAAAAGTCTATTCATATAAATAAATAGGAATTAATAAGAAAAAATAATAATAAATGAGTTAACTAATTTTTAAGCTCTCTTTTTTCTTCTCGACATTTTATAATATAATATTGTGTGCTCGAGTTCACAAATTCAAAGAATAAAAATCGGAATAACATTTGATTAAAAAAAAAACTTTTTAAGTATTTTTGTAAAATATGTAGGTAGTTTTTTCACTTTCCACAATTTTTTCGTCCCTTATTAATTTATAAAAAAATATTACAATATATTATTAAACCTAATATACATATAGGTACCTAATATACAATGTATCGTCTCCCTTGATATACTAACAGCTATAATTTTTAACTCGTTTATAACCTACCTGTATCGAAATGTATACTGCGGTTGATAATTTTCATACTTAAAACATTTTCTTCATTCAGATTTTCGTAGCTTCTAATTAGTCAATGATTTCGTATTCTCGTCTTTAAATTAGTTTTTACCATCGCGAAATGTATCTGTGAATATATAGTCCATGGTATTCGTATTTAAATCTGTGGATTTTATCGTAAGTATCGTATTTAAATATATTATTGTAGTTGATACATTTGCGGTGAGAAAAATGAAATAAAAATATTACATCTTCAACGTATATACTATAATGGATGTTTTTAATCATGGTACTTCCAAGTGTCTGTTTTTTTATTAGATTGTTCAGGTTTTAGGTAGATAAGTATGTATACGACATAATAATGGACATTGTGGTGATAACTGCAGAGCCGATGTAATATAAGAAAAAAAAATGATTAACTTAAAATAACGGACTGCATCAACGTTCGAGTGGATGATGACCATTGTGAGGGTGAAGGGGAAAGAGTATTGTGAAAGATTGTTATTTATCCCTTCATTCGTCTCCATCCGTTCTCTTTCAAAAGTTACCCTCAGACCGCCAACAGCTCATTATTCCCGAGTTTTTAGGTCCGACAATCTATCTATCATTTTCATCTCGTTCTCGGTTTATTCCACCTACTCCTCATCTTCCACCACTTCACTCATTCCAGTCTGCATGCGACCAACGTATATATATATATATATATATATATGTTTGTGTGTGTGTGTGTATTTAAATACGAAAGGAAGACAAAACAATACTGCCTTTCACGATTAGGAGAAACGAGAAATCTAAAAAAAAAAATACCATCCCTCGTTGAACACAAAGGAAATCAAAAATTTTCAAGAACTCCGTCTCGGTCCACATCGGAAGCCACCGATGCAGATATAATATCACGTGTAATACAAACGTCGAAAAAAGTATTGTGTACGAAGGGGACGACGTAGGCATCAACGCAGTATATTATACATGGTGGCGCATGCGCCATGCGCGTACTTACTATTCCATAGTGTAGAATAATCATTTAAAATCGTACGGCATTGTGTGACAATTATTTAACAAAATATAAACTGTCGTTTGACATAAAAATATATTATAATTACCAATGTCAATAATAATTATGACCATTATAATTATTTTACTGTATATTATAGTCTTATTTTATGGTTAAAGGGCAAAACCACAAGTAGGCACTGACGGTAACCTCGTATTGAATAGTATATAGGCGTGACATAAACTGTTATCGATTATTAGTATTATATAATGTATGAAAATAAACAAGTTCGTACTATCAAATAATATTATTCATAAATCATCATGCATTTCCCAGAAGAGTCAATACATATATATATATATATATATATTGTGTATAGTGTATACCTATGTTAAGTGTCAAAAGAAAGATTAAACACCTTTGCGTTATTTACAATCGAATAAAATTGTATTAATTCCATTGATTTAGACGAATGACGAAATGATAAATTACTTAAGCTGACAAATAGCAGGAAAATGATGTTTAAAAAATGTACATGTGCAAACATCATTTTTTAACAGTAATGTTTTAAGTTTTTTTTTTTTATAAATGGTCTACATTTTTATATTCACAGTACCTTTTTTATAGGTAAATCTGATGTGATTTTTAGGTTGCCATTTCCACGTGATTTAGTATTAAACGCATAATTATACAATTTTTCAAAAAAGCGTTTAACTGCAGCTTTCTACTGCGGTTACTATACGCACACGAAACTTAAAAAATTTAATTTGTCTACAATGGTTAAAGACAAACATAATCTCATAAAAAAAAAAAAAAAACAGCGCAGTAAATATATACATTACACTTTAAAAAAAATTCGAAACTAAAGGCACCTTAAGATTATGAGGTTTCAGTGATTGAAAAGGCATGATGTGAACGTACAAACTGCAAATGTATACTGCTTTTAAAATAAATTATAAAAATAGTTTTACTAAAATAAACTTAATACTGAAAAATTTATATATTTAATTATATAAATATATATATATATATATATTTATAATATATAAAAACATTAAAAGTCAAAAAAGTGCTAATTTCACAATATGGACGATCAAAGAATATGATACTGTCACCCCAAAAAACCAACAAAGTGTGAAATTTGTGAAAAAATACTTTTGATTATCGACTTGATGTATGCACAAAAAAAAAAAGTAAAAAATACTGATGTGCACAACGGGATACTTAGGAAAACTCTCTTGGAATTCGTTTTACTGATATATTTGTTTTATTAATTATTTCAAATATTAATGCTTCGTGAGAGATTGAGTGGAAACTTATTTTACACGCGATATACGGGTGATTGGTGGGCTAAGGGCTGAACTATGGTTTATTCAAATGTATAATCGGTATTATTTTCAATGTTAGTTTCTATGTTATTATACCTCACTGAATAAAAAAATATAAGATTAATAGTATCGCCACCACGTTCAACTTTTTTTCATTCTCCTAAATGAAATAGCGATCATGACGTTCGCATATTTTTATAAATGATCGTCCGGAAATCACTCTACGTGTAGTATATATAGGTAGGCCTATCCTAAAAAGTATTTTAATAGAACAAACATATTAAAAATATTAAATAATTTATCTGTATAAGTTCCAACTGACTGAAAAAAATGTATTTAAAATTATTGGAGAACAATTATTTATAGATTTTATATTAATTTTGCAGTTTTTTTTCTTACTTCTAATTCATCATGAAATATAACATACATTTGTGGTTTTGCCCTTTACTCATACTATTTCATTTATACATAATATACTATACGTACACCAAATTTGATCAATAATTTTTTCTTGAAATCGTTTATTTATTTATTTTTATTCAGTACAAAATTGCTTGTATGATGTCTATATAATAAATATTTTAATAATTTCCAATTAATGTTTTATACAATATTAAAACTGTCATATCAAATAATTAGGTTTTCTACCTGTATCAAATCATTAAAATGAAAAAACTGTTTTGCCACATTAGGGTAAGTTGTCATTAACAGTCATATAGGTACTCGTTTAGTCACATTACTATAAAAAAAGTACAAATAATGAAATCACTCCTTTTAAACTATGAAACAGAAAAACTATTGATATCTATTATATAAATATACATTTTAATTTGATAAATACTCTTTGTATAGTGAAAACACGTTAGTCGAACATATTGTGATTAAATCCCAATATTAAACAATCCAAATCCAATATAAATGTGATAACTGTTTAAATTAAAATACACAAATCTGTCATACTATTTTTCTGTTTTAATTGTTAATATATATATATATATATATTTTAAATAAATAATTTTTAATCTGCTTTACTCATAACTTTTTATAATTAAAATATAATATTTATATGCATTTTAATTGGAGGTAATGTACTTTTGTCATTTGGAAATAAATTTTTTGTATTTATTTAATATTGCATAGCATTTTCCCTTCAAAGCCTATAAATGAATTACATAACCTACTGCGTAATGCTTATACATAAATTATACGTACCTACATAATATTCGAGTTTTCCACTCTAATAAAATCCATAAAAATATTGTTTATACTAAATATTTTTTCTATGATATCCGCTTAAAAATAACAGCTTAACACAGCCATGTGCATAAAATATAATACATACATGTATATGTGATAACTGTGTACATATTCAAAATATTATTATGGCATAAGTACGCAATACGTTTTTACATGTTGTATTTTATCTTTGGAACAAAAAAAAAAGAACCATAGATTTTTTCGTATTTTTATCCCCTCTGGTCTATTTTAGACTGGATATTTTTTTTTGTTATCGGACATTATATTATATCCGAGTATTTTTACCTTCATATTCCGGAACCGTGCATGGACATTTTATATAAAACCGGTCATGTGCTGTATAATCGGTAGAGTTAAATTATTATAATTTGTATACCGAAATCAATAACACTACCAAACCAAAAGTCGACACATGTTTGTTATCTGCAATTTCATGTTGTTCAATAATTTGTTTAAAGATATCTGTGTGTTCAGGACACTGTATGGTTTACAAAATGAAAAACTCGACGAGAAAAGACAGATGTTTTCAAAAATTGTACGACGATTTTAATAACATGTGTACGAAACAGAGTTGATAACAAACACGTGTAATACGTTCATGTAAATAGGGATACAACTTCTGATAGATAAGCACGAGTATAATAGTTCGAGTCATTCGAAATTCGATTAAATCATTAAATAAAAGCAAACAAACGGAGTATAAAGAAGTGATTAACGGCTGCCAAAGGACATTCAATTATGCGCAAATATTTGTATTGCAAAGTGCGAGTACTTATCTATGTATTATTTTGAAAATCAATTGCAGTTCGTGTGGTTAATGATTAATTGTACACAATTTATATGTAGCAAATACATGTTTTTCTACCAAACATGATACTTATACTTACTTATATTTTGAATGGGTTATATTATATTTATGTCAACTAAATTAAAAGTACAAAATGGATCTTACGTTAATTATTTAGCATTTACTATTTATAATATAATCATATCGTTAAATATAACTATATGGTAAATGGTAAATGCGTTTCACCTAAAACGAATGGTCGAGTATCACTTTTATATCGAAGACTTACACAAGTTGGTGTCTAGCTTAAGTCGACATCGGTGAAAGGGAACGTAGCTATAAAAGCCTCGCCTGATTCCACCTTAGGTAATGTATATAAAATGTTTACTTCATAGCTATATAGTATTTACATTACTATAATAGGTAGGTTCCCATTTATTATACTCGACATGAGCCTTTGTTTATCCGTCTCAAAAGTCATACACTTACGACTTACCTGCCATAAATATAATTTGATTGTGTTTAGCGGTAGGAGCAAAAGATCTAAAACCTTATTTGCAATTTGTCTAACACGCAATGCATTATAGTTATGTGTTCAATTTACGTATAAATTATTTCCTATATACCTACACACTTGTATGTGCTATTTTGACCTTATAATATAAAATAAACATTATATAATTGAGTGAATGGCTATAATATTGTTTCACCGTCTGCAATAATTTTAACAATTTTTATTATTTTCAAAAATGGTCGGTGTTTTAACCAACCGTATTGAGTCGGCTGCTTCCCGTCTTTAGATCAGCGTATGAATAATACGTATGATTTGATGGTGAACTGAATAAATTATAGAATATCTGGGGGACTTAAATGATTTTTATTGGTCCCTCCAGACGTAAGTATAGGAACTGACTATTAAATATTCCTATGAATGAGTATCATTTAAATTAAATGAATAAAAAAAAAAATAATAATAATATATCTTAAGTGTATGCACAATCTGTTCACTCAGTAATAATATAATAATATGTATTGGATACTATATTATATGACATAACAGTTTTATATTCTGATGAAACTCTTACTCATTTCATGTTGACTTTATGAGTTCTAATTTCAGAATTTTAATATCATTGTATACGTTAGACATAACGAGACAAGAAGGTAAATTGGTTCATTTCAGTATAAAATACCGTAGTTTGTTAAATTTCTGTTATTATTTATAAATAAGTTTAAGTTTTAATGAATTACAAATGTAGTTATATTATTGTATTGTACATAGTATTATAATATAAAAACAGATGTAATGAGTTTTTAACGTTTATCATTTCACGTATCGTCGCTCGTCAGTTCTGCGTACGTCATTCTTACATTATTATAATACATAATTTATTATAACGAATGATATACTATATATATATATATATATGCCTAACGTAACCTAAAAGGTACGCACGTACAATACCTGTAACCACATCGGTATATACGGTACAACGACTACAACGCACGTCTCGTGTACTTACTTTTTTTCTTATGAAGGAAAATGCGTTGACTTTATCTATATTATAATATATAACAAGAAATACACTATAGAGCTATACAAATTATATATATATATATATATATATATATATATATACACATCATACCAGGGTGATAAATTAATAATAAGATTTTTTAAAAATGACCCGAGCATATAATGGATATTAGATCCAATTTCACGTCTATTTAAGATTTCTGTAAAATCATTTTTAAATTTTTAAAATGACTATTATCCACATAGTACAGTACAATCGTTCAAATAATTCAGAAGCTATCTGATCATCTTGTATGTATAATGTATATATTATGTAATATGTATATAATGCGTTGTAATGTTGTATACGATAATAATTTTGATCACGGACTGAACGAAATATTTTTTTCGGTTTTAATAGAATAATATTATTATACTTTTATAATTTATAATACACGTTATGGAGAATTTTTACCATCGTCGTCCACGACGAGGATGACCGCGTTTAAAAGTATTTTAACGAATTCGAAGTTGGTAACTATGTATAATCATAATATATTGTACGCTCTATACAATTTAATATGTATACGAGTAAAGTACGGCTGACCATAGGGGTACGACAGGGTACCTTATATACTCATTTACACGGATGTGTCACTCACTCCGGTCGATTAATTGCCGTCGAAAAAACTAAGAAAGGTACGGTTGTACTTCTCCCCCTCGCCAGCACCATAGCACGTCGAAATTATAATAATATTATAACAACAAAATAACTTTTTTTTTACAATATATATATATTTATACTAGCTGAACTCGTGCACTTCGGAGCCCGTTAAAAAGCCTACCTCTTAAATGTCTCAAACTGTGTGTTAAATTCGTTATACTTGTGTTCATGCTTGCAGTATTTTTTTTATACACATAGATAGATAATGGTTAAAATATACCAAGTAATAATCTTAACACTGACAATCAATTTAATTTATAAATATGTAATTTTATTCGTTTTATTGAGAAAAGCTGACAATTCAAGTATTCAATTGAATGATATTTATTGAAATGCATCTGGATAACTACACAATATTTTTTGTTCTTCCTTCTGGTGCGCACACAAATAAATCAGAAGGTTTTCCGACGCGTGCGTATACCACATACAGCTTAGCTGTTCATGTGAGAAGCATGGATTTTCAAAATTCAGTCCATACACTTGCAGCGATTGTTCTTGTGTTTTGTTGATGGTCATTGCAAAGGCGAGTAGCAGCACCGGAAAATGCAAAGTTTTAATTTAAAAGGCATATCTGTTGGAATCATTGGGATGCGTGGCAACACTATCTATAAGTAATCTTCGCCATTAAACTTTCCGTTAAAAAATTGTAACTTCGATAATGTTGTTCATCAACTTTTTCACCAAAAGCCTGGTACCGTTGCACAGTCGTAGTGATGGATTGATGTTTGGTAGAAGAAGAATATATATATATATTATGCAGTTTGAACGCAAACACGATTCGAACGCTAAAAAATTTGTCGATGATCGGTGTGTGTGTGTGTGTGGAGGGGAGGGAGGGCAAGCTATTATATACTATCTGTTGTAGGTGTTTGAAAGTATTTTTTGAAATATTTTATATACATAATATTATACAATCGGTGACGCGGAAACTCCGATTGCAAAATCGGAAATGAAATAGAAATATTAAATATTAAATGCGCGTAGCAGTCCACCCTGCTTTCTTCCCTCCCTACCGTATATATTTTTATATACATCGTAAAGCTTAATAAAATTTGCACCAAAGAGCGCGTGCGCCTCCCTCGCTCCCGTCGCCCACTAAACGTTTTTGGCTCTCTCTCTCTCTCTCTCACTCTCGTCCGACGTTTTGTTTTTATTTTTTTTATCAAAAGACACCCATTTTTATTAATTTTAAAATTAATTTACCTTAAAACATTGCTGCCGTGTATACACAGAGTAGACGCGAGGTACCTCGTTTATTATCGCGGTACAGCGTATATATATTTTCCGCGAGACGGCCGCGGCCATTGTTCGGCTCAGGAAAACTAAAAAGTAATAAGTCAGGCGAGCAGTAAAAACTTCCTAAACTTTTCCGAAACTCTTTGGTAACTTGTTTGCAAATTTGTTAAAACTAAAAGTTGTACACCCGTAGCAGCGGTGGCGCAGGCACACCGACGCTTATGGCGTTTTCGAGTGTATACAAAATATTATATAATAATAAACAACGCAAAGCTTTCAGTGGTTTTATTATTATCGTTGAGCGAAGCTCCGCTCTATCACTCTCACTCTCTCTCCCGCACACGCACACACACACTCATACACCATCATCATTATTATACACCTATATTGAGTATTTATTTATTTATTTATTTTTCATTAATTCACCGCGAGAAAAGCGTTTGGCGCGCGCGATGTAAATAGGTTAAACTCCGATTACAACATTGCGTAGGTATATATAGTATAATATTATATTATATTTGCAGCGAATACCTCCGGCACAAAAGCTCCGCAGGGAAATCGATTTTTAGTATTTGTATGTACGTATATAATATGTATGTATATATATATATATACATACACACATATATACAATACATACACGTATTAAATATATATATTTATATATATATATATAAAGGCACAAAAACGCGGTGTACGAATGGGAGAAAAAAGACATCGTATTAAAATTTAAAACGTATAAAATTCTTTTTCCCAGCTTGTAGGAAATCCAATTTGCAGTGCGTGGCTACCACTGTGGTATATACGGTGTGTATGCGCTCGCACGCGCGTGTGTGTAGGTACAGATTATTATTATTATTATTATTGTATATTATAGTCCCTAGGAGTATTGAATATATTTTTTATCGTTTCGGAAGCGGTTCAGGTCTCTGTATTCGCTGCAACTGCGGTACAGATGATATTGGTATAAATAACGTGCACGAGGGAATCGGAAACGATAAATTCGACGCACTGTGAGTCGATTTATTATATTATGGTTACAGTTGAGTTGGTGGAGTGCAATTATTTGCACTTCATTTGACCCAAAATCGATGAGAATTATATATGGTATGCAAATCACACCACATATACTCAAAGTTAAAAACTAAATGATTTGTAAACCATTATAGTAATACTATATATATATTTATATAGTGCACCACTGATATTTTTATCAATCGACAGTATTGGGAGTGAACAAAATAGAAAGTAATAAATATTGTCATTTAAATATCAGGTAAATTCAAAATAATTGGTCATAATAGATAGGTATATACTTTCAGGAGTAATATTTTAATGATATATAAATATAAATGCTTTAAGTACTTTTTACAAGTATTACTTACCTAAAATATTATTAAAACTGACAGAAAAATAGTTATTCAGCATGGGTATTACAATATGATAGTATGTTTTACACACGTGTTGCTCAAAGTCCGTGACAATGGCATCATGTCTATAGTTTTAGAACCACAAGTCTGAGAGGCCACAGACACCAACTGTTTGATTATGAGAGGACCCCTTTAACTTTGATAAGCATTTGGTTTTTATTCGGAAATTATTGTATTTTTCCCCTTCTCATATTATGCAATGTCGTTTAACTTTAATGAGTCCTAAACATATGTAGTTGTCAATCCAAAAGTGATTCAAAGTGAAGGGGATATCAAACTACAAAAGAAGTTCAATACAAAGGCATTGGATTTTTATTCTTTGCAAAGATGAATTCATCAATAATCACAATTTCTTCAATAATCTGTTTTACCTATATTAATATTCATTAATTATATTCATTTATCATTTATTTTTATTAGGTACATATAAAATCATAACTATACAATTTTAGTTAATTGTATATTCAGCTTAATAACATAACTATGTAAAACCTACAATTTATCACCTATATAATCTTGAAAAAATCTGGTAATTATTATTTAGTTAATTATTAATTAATTTTGACAGGAATCTAACATATTTTAGATTACCATTATCAAGCTATATATTATTATAAAAGGTGATTACCTAAACAGTAAGCTAATAATTGGTAATTTCTTTCAAATTTTTGATACAAACATATTTTTATTATCATTCATTTATTGATGGAAACTGTATTGAGATTTAATAAATTAAATAAATATTATAATATGCTACGTGCATGGTATAAGATCTAATTTTTAAACACAGCATATTCTTTAACTTGGTTTAGTCTGGCTGGACCAGAAAGTCGTTCATTTTTTTCTTTTTTGCGACAGGTTTGATATAATGGTGTTAAAAGTTTATTGTACTCAAATCACTACGCGTATAAACATATAATACAAATGTAATGGATGGATAAGTGGAATTTTCATCAGCTGGTGCCTGGTGGTGATTATTATTATTATTATTTATTTAAAAATATTATAATCCAATAAATTTGAGCATCTTAATAAGTTTAGGGACAGACGACAATGTAATACGTCTTATATTCTTATTTGTAAATATTATGGTGGTCCATTAAATGTACGAAGCCCATTATAATTAAAGTGGTCTGACTTTGAGGCCAAATTTAACAATTGTAACAACCGACAGAATTTATATAAACTAAACTATAATCGTAATTTGTTGACGCCTTAATCCCCCTTCAAAACACGGAAATAAATTAGTGACGTACCTATGGTAAACAGTAACTTGTCTAATAATAATGTAAAATACTTGACATGATGTTTAGACTTATCAGTACACACTAATTTGTACATAATGTACTGCAATGTGGTAGGTATATATAATTATAATGAAATGGAAACTTGTCTTAAAGGAAAATGTCAAAAATGCGAATGACATCACGCTGACCACCATCGCCGATCAAAAACAAAAAAGCAACAATGACAACAGCAAAAACGACAACAACAGTTACAACGACGACAATCGATCGATCCAGCGGCGGTAAAGTTTTTCCCGACGTTATTCGACGTGTATAATATACGCACACTATGTGCCTAAATATACGAGCAATTTTTTAGCCTCTCGTCTCTTATACCGCATACACGCGCAGTGCATAATATTATTCATGTATAATAAAGCATGCACTTGCCCACTCGTACGCACGTCGCATGTTTTATTTATGTGTGTGCAGTTGGTATACTGCAAGACCGGAGGCGTGGGCGCGGCGTGGCCGGGTAATTAATAATGTACGGTTGTTTGAAATCAATTTTAATGAGGAAGGAGATTGTTGCGATTTGCAGGACAAACACGGCGGCGTCGTCGGCGGCAGCGCGACCTCGGGCCACGGGCGAGCGGTGTGCGCTCGTCGTCGGCCGGTCGGTCGGCCGGTCTGTCGGCCGGTCGGTCGGTCGGGCGGCGGGCGGGTGGGTGGTCCCGGACGGCCGGGGTAGGGGGACCCGAGGGATTTTCCCTCGGCAACAGACGCGCGTTAATAATGCACGCCGGTTAGTAAACAAAATTAATCGGCCACTCTGGAAATGTTAACACAACACACACAACACGGCGGCGGCGGTGGATTTAGCCCCGACTCGGTGCCGCTTTCCCGCAGCAGCAGCACACCGACGACGTTCGCGCGCCACCCCCTCCGCCGCCGCCAGTAGTAGTACGTATGTTGTATGTATGCACAACATTACGCGACGACGCGCCCGCCGACAACCGAGACGACGACGTCTCCGCGTCATACATTTTTAAAACCGTCAGTCAGTATATTATTATAGTGGATCGTCCCCTTCGCCTCCACTCTCCGAGGCGAGTACCACACACACACACACACATTTTATGTATATACTGAAAGTGGCTGTACACCGTATATATAAACGTTACGATTATTATTATCATCGTCTCCCTTCGCCTGTACAGGTACTTGAGTGGGACCCGTTGCAACGGCGCAGATTGGCAGCGGGCGAGTGAGCGCCGCGCGTGGGTGCAGAAGCAGCAGCAGCAGACCAGCTCCCTGTCCGCCGCAGTCCTCGGAGTTGATTATAACATCGCGACATTGTATACCATAATGCGATGTTGTTGACAAATACAAAAAACACATGACCCGTCGTTCCGTCGACCACCCTCCCCCCATCTTGAAATCGAAGCTTTTTGATGGCTGCAGGAGGCGGAAGGACTACTGTTCGCGGTATGTAGCGTCTGATCGAGCAATATATTATAATTTCCGATAAATCGCCCAAGAACTAAAAAAATTAAACTCAACCTAGCTACGTTGTAGTTATGCGTCGCCGTTCGAGATCGTTCTGCATTACCTTCGAAAAATAAAATACATAGACTACTAGTCACCCACCCTTCGGTAGCTTATCATCATGGGATCACAACTCCTGGTTCACATCTGGTTTCAATCTGTTACATGTTTTATTGATGAATTTTGGTCACTGATACGATAGTTTGATAACATCAATATTCTGTCGCCTATATGTGCTGTTTATTCCTCGCAAAACAAAAAATAAATTAAAATAGTAGGACATTTGGAGATCGACATAACAATTTTTTATATAAATCAATTTATTTACCTATACTTAATCTGGTGCATAAAAGTTTTTTTTCTTAAATAATACTGATTTTATCATGACTAT
The DNA here is from genome assembly GCF_037042655.1 of Diuraphis noxia. Classification (NCBI taxonomy): domain Eukaryota; kingdom Metazoa; phylum Arthropoda; class Insecta; order Hemiptera; family Aphididae; genus Diuraphis; species Diuraphis noxia. The sequence goes on from NW_028301711.1 coordinate 24,177,589, forward strand.
ATTATGCATTTTTTTTTATATTATGCAAACAGTCGAATACATATTATATCGAGTTATTAAAATTAAAAACATTCGACCGTCGGATGGTTGTGCGATAATGTTACGATCCGTCTACTTAAGTCCCAGAAAAAAAAAACAACAACCATCGACGTTTTTCGACTATAATATTCCGTTTTGAGAGGAAGCGCATCGAAAAGATAAAGTAAAATACACTTGTCTTCCCATCGTCTAGATATAATATACGTCTTCTGTTGCAACCGATTTGGCCACTCCTCGACTCAAACTCTTTGATTTGCAAGCTAAAATGTATTCTTTTCCTCTTGTTGATTCCGTATCAACTGTCATGTTTTTTTTTTCACTTACCATGCCACGTGGTAAACCTGGTTTCTTTGTCTTGTCAATCCAGATCCGGCCACGGCTATCTCGTTTTTGTCGTTTAAATGTTTAATTTATTATTATTTCAATCTTCTGAGTTCTAGACGATTATTAGTTATTAAATACGATAAAACAATAATTAACATATTGAATATTACATTTTATACACTTTTAACTATAATATTTCGTGTTATTATGTGTATTATGTATTATGCATAAAAGTGCTTTTTATTATTTTTAAACTTCAATTGAACTTTTTCAATTCAATATTTCAGGTTCATGATGCGCTTTGTAACTATACGTGAAAGATTAAGCAAAATAATACGTCAAAACTATGAAAATTTATATTATTTTACTGAACAGATGGTATTACTATTGTTTCCTATAACCCCGTATTTTCCCCTTTGAGGGTTGAATTTTCAAAAATTCTTTCGCAGCGGATTCCAACGTCATAATAACTATCTGTGTATCGAATTTAAGGCCATTGTAGTTTGTGCTGTGCATTAATAGTGATAGCAATCTTATCTTTTTATACATTTATAGAGATAGAAATTATACACATCGTAATAAGGTCAGTAGTTCTGGGCCAACAGCAACCAGTTCACTTAGGAACTCCGGAAGACTATTATAACACTTGTAATTTCGTTATTCTGTATATTAGTATATTATAATATTTAACTATGGCATGTGTAATAATACATCATATCAGCTGAAATTTATGGTTTTAACTAGCTTTGGCTCCATCATGGCTAGGTTAAAATTATAATTCAAAGTGGGCTCTGAATTCCCACACTGAACTACCAATATATACGAGTATATTATTATATGTATATACAATAGGTTTTCTAATCTCCTTACCCTGTGAGATTACCTACATATCTTAATTCTTGTTACATAACCACCGCGAGACAAAACCAAGAATTGTTTAATTCTGCTATGCATTTTCCGACGTGAATAATATTATTATTTTATCGCAAGTTATAACGTTCTATGATAGCATAACCCGAGGAAAATTTTTACACGTTTCGCTCTCTAAATTCCACGTTTGGCGGACGCCATGGCTGGAGCTATGTTAACTACAGTGATGGCGTACCAAAAGCTGGTGTGATCAACAAATTTTATTTTCATATGGAGGTTTCGCTATGCTCTGTGTCTCTGTGGTAAAAGTGGTTCCCGTTTCGGTGCGGTATCAACAGCTATCCGACAGTCATTCGCACTTAGCACTACTCGCAGCAAGCGTTGTGTCATACATCTGTTACCTATTATAATAGGGATAACTGGCCCAGGTTACTATACAAGCCAAGTTGCCTCCAACTCCCCAACCCCCCAAATCCATATTTACGATCCTGGCTCCCATCACCGCAGTCGGAGGTCCTTTCTTAAACTTAATTCATTCTATTTCTTAGTAATTTTCGTGAGTCTAAAATAAATAATATACACCTATATCGTACCCTGGACCAAAAACAGCCAGTCCGCCCCATGCAGTATTATATTATTATCATATCGACGTTGGGATTTTGGAGCGTGCGGCAATGCTAAAACCGACCGAAAAAATCTGTTTGAAACCGAAGCTGCACGTGACGATAAATACATCACTGATAACGCGTACTTGTATTGTTGTTGCTGTTATTATTATTATCATTGGATATTGAAAAAAATATTGTATACACGAGCGTCCTACACAGCGTGTGCGACTCGAAGTTTTCGACGAATTTACATCACGTGACACGTGCCGCGTTTAGTATAATATTATTTAAACCGTTCGTTCGAGGAGATGTGCACGGCGGTGGTGACGTACATGCGATCGGCGCAACACTCTTAGGTCGCACACACGGCCACGACCACTACGGCTTCATCATCGGCGACAGTATATGGAAAATGTACGAATGTACACATAATATTATATATTTATATATTGTAATAATGTATGTATGCGCGCATGTGGCGTGTGTGTGTGTGTGTGTATATAAATACACGAGCAGGCCAACGAAATTGAAAAGGAGATAATTTATGCCACGTGCCCGCGAGTGTTGGTGCGCGTCGTATACGTCATGTGTATATTATGCTCGTTTGACCCTTGAAAACTATAACGCGCAGTAAAAAATCATAATATATTATATTATTATACATTTATACTATATGTAGCATTGCGCCCGAGTTTGGTGAAACATTTCACTCGACGTCTGATTATTATTATACTGCAACGGCGACGACCATTATAATATTTTGTCGCACAGTTCAAAATAATTAATGTTTATCCATTTTCGGCATGTGTATACGTCGTGATTGTAATAATAAAATATACAGCAAATAATATTGTCATCATATTATTATAGGTACCTACCCCTATTATTATTATGCACGTATAAGCAGCAGCAGCAGTAGCGGCACACGCCGTGGCATATGATAATAATAATAAGCATCATGAAAATGAAATATGTCACCTGTAATAATTTTCACCTTGAGTTATTTCAAACTTGAAACTTCCACCCTTCTTGAAATAATATTGGAGAATTAATTTTTTAATTTTGTATTTTTTTTTTATGTACAATTTATATAACCTACAACATAATCGATAATTCGATAATATTTTACTAATTAGAGGTATTTACTGTAGGTACTTCTAAAGTTCTAACTATAGTTGAAAACTGAAATTTTATGTTTTAGTGTTTCATCAAAATGAAATTATTCATTAAAATTTTATGAGGAGTTTTAGAACCCTAATCGTAATATACCTCGCTGTATACTTATTTGGGGGGGGGGAGGGTGGCTTTATATCTATCAACTATTATAGGCCAGTGGTCTTTGCTTGTAGTAAGAATTTGTTGCTGGAAATTGACAATATTCTCTAACCGTTAGTTGTTTTTTTTGTTTTTAGAAAGTCATCGTCCACAAAAGAAGTCTTGTATGGGGCAGTTTGTATTTAGTTTGATATCTTCCGATAGTTGTACTTTCTTATATACATACATTTATAGACTTTGGGTGTTATAGGTGTTATAATTATTAGATAAACACGCGATTTAAAATTATAGAGACCAGAAGACTAATATATTAAATCATGGGTAAATATAAAAACAAATAACAATAAATAATATGGTAAATTGGGGGAGGGGGGAGTTCAGCCCATTAGCTCCCTCTCTGCGTACACCACTGGTGGATCATCACTTTGACAATGATTATATTATGTTGATTATAATAGAAAAATGCAACACACACCAATTACAACATAATAATTAATTAATAGGTATGGCACGCGTCTATCTGGCTCGCGATGCCACCAAAAGATTTCGCTATGATGGTCTTGCTGAATCGATTTTTTTTTTCGAGTATCGATCGAACGCCGATAGTTATAACGCGTTTTATACTTACAATATATTATATATATTATGAAAATCTCCGGCGCCAGTTTACGCGTAGTGAACTCGGTCGGAACGGTGACGTCGGGTGATGGAGATCCCAAGTCAAGTCGGCCGACCGAGAAAGTTACGATATACGTCGTTGATACTATGTGTGCTGTATATAGCACTATGTACACCCTTATATTGTATATATATGTTATTATTATTATTATTATGTCCTCGCTGATGCACTGCAACGTCGGCGCGACGATACCGCCAAAACGTGTTCACGGTGCGCGACGAGAGCGCATCACCGCAGCAGAGAACACTATACACGACGAGGTACAACATAAAAACTGTAAAAGTGAACAGGACATTACGTGCGCCACTTCTTTTTACGGGGCCAGTAAGCACATAAACCAGAGGGTGTCGAAAAGTCGTAAAAAAGTCAACCGAAATGGGACGCGACCGTGCGCGCCCCACATAATCCACCGCCACGCCGTGGGGGCGTCTCGCAAATATAAATTTGTCTGTATATATACGTTTGCCATGCGTGCGTGCGACACGAGACGTCTATTTTTTCACGATATTTTATTATTGCCATATTTCCTGGTTTATTTGCTATCTCTCTCTCTCTCTCTCTCTCACACACACACACACACACACTCTTTCTCTATATTTCTCCGTCTCGTTTTACCCGAGGCGCGCGCGGGCTCACGACGACGATTTTCGAGTAATATAATAACAATAATAATAATAAAAAAATACACTCTCTCCGGAATACTAAACGCACGGATTCACAGCGTCAAACGTGACCGAAACGGCGTCCGACGGTTCACTGGTAGCGAAATCGTATTATTATACAACAAAATACCGCGACGGTGCGATATTGTGTACCTACGTAATAATAATATATTATTATTAATTTTTTCATAAATACGAGTTTAATGGTAATAGTACTCACGCGTTCGAGCAAAATCCCCTGATAAAATTTTATACTGCACGGGTAGCGGTCACTTCATAGTATATAATATATAATATTCGATGGTCATCCGATAGGGTACGAACATTGATGATAATCCTGCAACGATAACAATTTTAGTAAACAGGTAAATAACTCGATACTGTACCTATATTATGTCACACACCTTACGGTGTATCCAAAAATGAAATGATATTATTATTAGTATGTATCGCCGGAAGTATCGATGCACGCAGAGGCGCATTACCGTTCCGTTTTTTTTTTTTTAAGACACTATTTTATAACAAAACTGTTTGACAACAAACTCATCGCAAAAGCACGTTGCACATTTACCATCGATTCTGGGAGTATTGTCGAAAACGCATCAAAATCGTATACATATTTTGGTTAGATAAGTCAATCAATGAATGACTCCGATCAGTTATCGTATTATGCGTGTGGGTGTTAAGACGAATAATTCGATAACTCAATTATTGACGATGAAACAGGTACTAAATTTGAGAGGAATTATTGTGCCGTGTCCCTATATATAGGAGACGGGCGGAGACCGAAATTTAGCACCTACCTATATACACAGTAAACCCTCTAAACGGCGGACACTCACACAGCCATAACAATTGTCGATTGGCGTCCGTTAATCAGAAATATCCGTTAAGAGAGCTTTTTAGTGTACATAATTTATATGTTATGAACTAAGTCGAAATCGAGAAAATCTCTGCAGAATTAACATTTACCAAGGTGGAACGACCATTCGGGCAAAACGTCATAATAAACGACTTTTGCTCGAGTATATACTTGCAGCTATAGTTTTAACCAACATGATAAAAAAAAAAAAAACCGTAGCAACTTTAATTACCATTTAGATATTATTTCAGTTTTATCAAAATGATTACGCATTTACGCATAATAATAGCATTATTTTAACGTAAATAAGTACCTAAATCAAATACCTCTATACATAAATATTAATTTCAATGTTAATATTATGTGATGCCTATATTCAACATGCCTATCAACATTTTAATACCACACATCATCATGACTTCAATAGTATTTTATACAATAAAACACAAGTAGCTTTATGAACTACGAAATATTCAAATGTATACGTTATGTATAGTTTTTTTGAGATTTCGCACGCCAAATAATGTTGGACACAACCACCCAGGCGAACCCGGGTAAAAGTCGTAATATACGATATGCAATATTGTATAATAACATGCTCAAGCGTAACGTGTGGGCAGTGAGCTTTTCGGCCGGGCATCACTGCAGACGTCTGTCCGATTTCGACTTTTACCCGTTAATCAATAATGATAATATAATAATTTATACAACGTCGTCGCGCACTTTATATATATACACGACTCAATCGACCAAGATAATGTTTTACACCGTAATAGTTTATATAAACGCGTTGCAGCATTACAATAATCGTCATCGTTTTTCAAAAATCATCGCATTATCACCGTGGACGGATACAACGACAGATATCGTCGTTTACGCCCTGCAGAGTTCCGGGTGGTGTTCCGCTGCGAATAATACATTACAACCAGTCGTATATAATAATATGTGTACACCGCGATCGTCGTCCGTCCGTCGACGATTTTTCCCTTTTTTTTTTGCCATTGACCGACACGCGGCCGCCCGGCAATACGCACACACACACTTATCGATTTGTCAATAATAATAATAATAAAATAAAATATGTTTCACCCAAATATGACCTCCACCCCCCTGCAGTAGAGGTACATATGTGAGCGTATATATATTATATACATATAATATATATAGCGTACACATGAATCGGCGCTCTTCCCCCTCGAGGAGTCGGTCGTGTGTGACGATTGATTTCTTTTCGGGGCCGAATACTGTCTTCCTCTTTTCTCGCGGGCTCGTGAGTGCGTCGTTGCCGATAAATCGTTGACGTCGACTGATTTTCGCGACAACAGTCAGTCGCCGAAATCGGATGGTGCAGGCGGCGATCGGGGAAACGTCTACATGGATGCTATTTCCGTGCGATATCGTCAAGAACGAGCCGCCTTCCCCCAGAAGCGTTCGGTTTTCTTCCCGAAACATATGTATATATGTATTATATATTTTTATAAAGTTATATCGCTTAAACGCTCAAAACTTTTTTAGAATTTCGTATCTCGAATCCGTTAACATTCAAATTCCATATTATTATTGCAATTTTCGGCACCGCAATGTATGTAGATAACACTTGAACATAAAACACTTACCGCGAAGGCGGTTCGAGATCTTATAACATATTGTATAATTATCGTGATATTATTAATATTTATTGCATTATAATTATTTACGATCGCATGATATTTTGAACACGTCACCTTTGGGTTCTTATGAAATAATAATATCTCGTCCGAAAAAATGCGAAAATAAAACGGTAGAAACGAGATCCACTATGTTTTGCGACCCATAAACAAGTGAGTAGGTATACCTAGTTTTGGAGAATTTCAAGTCCAAACTCCGTACCCGAATTGGCGCACTCATATTATACGGGGTATTTCCACGAATGATATACGAGTATAATATTCGACGAAAATCGATCCCGTCAACGACGGTTTTTCGGAAAACATAATATTATTAAGTAGTTTTCGTGGCTTCTCGGTAATTACATTAACAATATTACTGATTTGACGGGATTGACGTCTACAATACCCTAACCTGTGCATATAGTGCATACTACACCAGCGAATATAGCCATTGTGTATCGTGAAAAATAATATTGAAATTCCGAGACGGCGTTGTGCTGCGGCCATAGTGCATCCGAGAATCGACGAGTCGTGTATAATAATATGCAATTGTGTAAACGTAATATTACTAATAATATTATTGTAATATAACGCTTAATGATAATGTACGACTTATTTATATGTAACGCGTGTGGAATTCGGCGATTTTATATTGTTGAAAAAAAAAACGATTGGAAGGATTTGACAAAAACGCCCGGGGAAACGTCATGTTCACCATCATCATTCGTCTTGATTGCGAACCCTTTGCGGGACGTATCATACGTGGTGACAATATCAATGAACGCGCATACCTGTAGATCGCGGTTTTTACTGAATTAATATTATAATGATGTGAATATCGAAGAACAGAGCGAAAAACTAACCAGGTAAACGTGTACATCTTTTATTATTATTATTATTATTATTAATTATAGCCTCAACAATACTAAGGTTATCGGCTTTCGTCATTTTTAAAACATTGACATTACATCACGTTAACATAATATGGTATTTATTTAAGTATGTAAAAAAGTAGAGAGTAAAACAGAACACAACTCGGGAAGAAAAGAAAAATTGACATTGACTGCCCACCCTATGCATCTATACAATATGTGGTTCGGCTTCGGACGCGTCGCGTAAAACATCAGTAATTTAAAAAACAAAAAGTAAATAAATTATTTTTAACTGAAACACAAATCCATTACTCCGTGTCGAACCGTTTTTCGGGTCACCCATCACTATTATTTTATGCCGGATGACAAGGGCAATCGCATAAACCGTAAGAGTATCCGTTCATTCCTGTCACAAAATATTATATATATTAATTAAATAGTGACTGAAGCGATGATATGCGATGATAGGCACCCAACTCGTGTAGAGAGCAGCCGCGGTGGGCACACGCTGATCACGGTGTATAATATGCGAAATCGTATCGACCGTTAAACTTTCTCTGTATATAAAGTGCGTGCAGAGAAAATGACTGTTATTGCGACTTGCAATCGTCGACAATGATATTATAATAATATTCAGTAATATTATGGCCAACGACGGTGAAATGCGTTTAATACATTATTATAATTTATAACGAACATAATACACAATATTATACACACATTGGTAGTTTTGCATTATTATAATACCATTGCGCGATCTGTATCTGCTGAGCTTTTGCAGCCGTTCACGGAATTTCGGTTTGACGACACACAATAAATTATTGTCAATAATATTATAATACATCGCATTGTTGGTGGGTAGGTGCCTAAGGCTTGGATCACACTATGCGTTTTGTCGGTTGCCGATTAATACAGTCCCGATCAACCGCAATCAGGAAGACCGGATCATATTATGCGTTTTATCGGTAACCGAATTCGGTGTAATGAGATTAAAAAGCACGCGAATCCTTTTTGTTTCGAAAAATGTTTATTATGAACTAAAATTCTATACTCGTTATTAATTTCGACGAATAGTATGTACAAGAATGATATTTTAAACGGAACAGTAATCACTAATGGGTCACCAGCATTCAGCAGTCAGCACACACAGCACCAGTGTGTTTCACGCAACTAGGCAGTGCAGCTTATAATATTTTTATAGATACTTAAATCGTACATACTTATATCGTATATCAGGTTAACAAAAATTTTTCATACATTTATTAAAATATAGTTCGCTTTTTATAACAGAAAGGTATTTATAAACGAATAAATAAGGTAAGTTTTAATTATTTTAGTAGGTACTGACTCTTATACTTATATTTAAATATTATATTTATACAATTGAATTATTTAGTAGGTATAATGAGTAATCTCTCGAAAATACTTTGTATAGCTGAAGCTATGGGTGAGCTTGACTCACAAACAGTACCAAAGCGAAGAAAATATTGGGTCCATCCTTTAAGTACTGATAGTCAAGATGACAAAAGTTTTGATTTATTTTTGATAATATAAAAAAAATATCCAGAAAATTTTTTTAATTATTATCGAATGTCCATATCGTCTTTCGAGGAATTAGTGGAAAAAGTTCGCTATCGACTATCAAAAAAAAATACAACATTTCGAAATTCAATAACAGTCGAAAAAAGATTAACGGTTACATTAAGGTAAATAAATTTTTAATTGTTAATTTTTTATTACATATTACTAAAGGTTTTACAGTTTTACTAAATTTATCCGTCTTTACTATCATCAGTTTAATATGAAGGCTTTATTAAACAAGTTCAACTAATATAAGATATAAGTTAATGTAAGAAACTAGTTTTTTCTCCAAAATCTGTTTTTTTTTTAATCAAAGTTCTTTATTTTGATTCCTACTTAATTGTTGATATTTGTTCTGAGAAAACCTAGAATATTGCGTTGCATTGCGTAGTGTACATTTTTTAAGCCAAATACCATTCATCTTTCCGAAACTTTAAAATACTAAAATGTAGGTACTTAACTCAGTATTGGCCTGGGCGTCTGGTACAGGCTTCCAAGGCCCCGAACTAGTTATTTTTTTTATACGAGGCTTAAATTCAATTAGTAAATTAATAAAAAAAACAAAAAAAATTTATTCTGTTATTGAAAAATGTCCTTCATGTACACATTAATTATATCATTATAATTTTGAAAAACATTTGTTTAAAGTTTAAGTTATATAAATTAAAACACATATAGATTATAAAAAAAAAATAACGCAGTCAATAAAATACCAATAGTAACTTTCAATGGCGACTTAAAATATTATAATTATAATTAAATTATATTTTGCTACATCTGTACCTATAGTGCATAATGTGTGTTAATAAAAAAAAAAATAATAATAAGTAAATCCATCCTTGGCAATAAAAAAAAAATATTTACTTATAATCGTAATATGTATTCAAAAAAGAAATAAAATTTAATTCATTTGTGATTTATCAGATAAATCTTGATGAATATAAGTAGGTTGTGTTTGGTTGGAATTTATTGTATATTCTGGATACAATAAATGTTGATGTGGAACAGGTTGTGGAATATAGTTCAAAAGTGACGTAGGGTTCATTACTGGTAAATTTGCAGTTGACGTTTGATAACTATTATTAGGAATATCAATGGAATGCTGACCTAGTAGGTTTTGTGTGAACTGGTGTGGTTTATTTTGTTTTTTTTTATCACATCTCTTAAATACTGAAGTGTGTGAACTTGAAAGTCCAACTTTTCTTCATCATTCAATTTTTTTACATAAGGAAGAAAAGTTAGGACGAGATTTTTATCAGGATTCTTATCTTCGTCTAAATGCTGTAAAAGACTCTGTTGAAAAGGATTTAATGTTGTTTTTTTTTTGTTAATAGAAGAAGCTTTAGAAAATGACACATTAACTGGATTTTCAGTTTCGTTGTCAATATCTTCATGGTCATTTAATTCTTCGTGATCATTGTGATTATTATCATTTTCTTCAGTTTCAAAATTACCAGTTGTTCTAAATAAAATATAAATATGTGTTCATACAAAAATTCAAACATTCTACCAGGATGGTAAAGTAGGTTTATTCTTATATTAGTATTTAATTATATTGACTTACTTCCTTTTTTTTACTGCTACGTTTAAAAAAGACATAGATTCGGCATAAGCATAAGGCTTTTTTTTGTTTGCTCCGGATCCACTTTTTACATTTTTTTCTTCTGATACATGTTTCATATATGCATCCCTAATATGTCTCCACTTTTTGTCTTTAACTTCTTTTACTGTGCAATTAAATACATATAATCAGGGCACAAATAATAATTATTTAACTACAAAAATAATTCCGTCAGTATATTACTAAATATATTTTATGGAATTATATTGTAAAAAATACAAGTTCAAACGCTTATAAAAAAAATAATAGTCCGATTCTGAACGGAGCGACAAATGTGTTGGTTTTACAATTATGAGTGCTTTTTTTTTATTTAAAATTTATTTTTTTTTGTCTGTCATCACCTTTTAGGACAGTAATTATGCTAGGATTTTCTTTCGAATCGATTTTGGTCTTTGGTGTAACAGTAACTCTAAAACAATAATATTATCAAATGATCGTAAATACGTGACACTTTGACTAAATGTTTATAATGGCATTTTTTTTTTTGTGTCTGTGTTCAGCATAACTAGTCGAAATAATGCTTCAATTTCAAACTTTGTGGGTGGTTTCTGATGTAAAAGTGAATATCCTTGGTGCATTATAGAGGTGAAAAGTAAACATTTTCCAACAGTTTTCAAAAAAATTAAGAAAAACAAAAAAAAAATGACGGAAAAACGGGAGTTTTTACGCAAAACCAGTTTTCGACCAAATCGATTTTTTTATATGGTTGTAATTCAAAAACTAATCACTGTAAACACTTGAAATTTTTACTAAATGTTTATGGTAGTGTCATCTATATACAGTTTAATTTTTGACTTTTTTTGAGTTATGTATAGACCACTGAAATTTTCGATTTTTATGAGCAATTTTTTTTGAAGGGTCGGTAAAAAAATTTTGGACGACCAAAACAACTTTAAAATTTAATACAAGGTACCTTATTAGTTGTTCTTATTGTAGCTAAAAAAAATTAAAAATCGTTAGACACTTTTTTTTATAAGTGTTTATACTTTACATTTTTACGAAATCTGTCAAGCAAATTTAAACTTACCATACTTTACTTCGTGGTAGTCGAAATTCTAAAATATAAAAATGTTAAAGAAATAACCGTGTTTCATGTAAAAGTTAATTTATCATCTCAGGTTCATGGGGGGGTCTGACCTCCAACCCCCCCCCCCCCCACGGATACGCCACTGCCTATCATTGCATTCAAATTTAATCCCATCCATTACAGTAACCTACTGTACAGCAGAGCGACATCTACGACTTACCCGCTTTTTTTAAATATCAATATTTTATTTTAATAAATTAATTTGATAATTTGCTTATTATTATTCCGCATACCTACCATATTATAAATTATAATGATTGTGTAAAAATTATAATTAGGTATGCTATATAAAAATAAAATAATAAATACATTTAAAACCCACCTAATAACTTTTTTTCAGAATAAAATAAATGAGATATGTAACAGTAGGTTAAGAAAACAGTATTATATTATATATTATTATAATCGGTATAATTATTTGATTTTAACAGATTTCTAGCCACGGGTATAAATTTTGCAGCGTTACACTTTGATTTTCGCATTGGAAAAAATACAATTAATGGTATAGTTAAAGAAACGTGTAAAGTTCTTTGGTCAGAATTAAAAGAAACTGAAATGCCACAACCAACTAAAGAAACATGGCTGAAAATCTCTGAAGTATTTTATGAAAAAACCAATTTTCCAAATTGTTTAGGTGCTATAGATGGCAAGCACATAAGATGTAAAAATCCGAATAATGGGGGTTCACTCTATTATAACTATAAAAAATATTTTTCTATAGTGTTGATGGCAGTAGTGGATGCCAATTTTAATTTTATTGCTATTGATGTTGGATCCTATGGTCGGGAAGCTGATTCAAGTGTATTTCGAGAAAGTGCATTTGGTAAAAAATTATACTCAAACTTACTCCAAATTCCCGAACCTAGTATATTGCCTTCAACTGAAAATAATATCCAACCGTATGTTTTTGTTGCGGATGAAGCATTTGGTCTTCATACAAATATATTAAGACCGTTTCCCGGTCGAGGTCTCAACGAAACTCGACGAATATTTAATTACAGACTTTCTAGGGCAAGAAGAACTGTTGAATGCGCATTCAGGGTGCTTGCAAATAAGTGGCGAGTATTACATACGCCAATTTTAGTGGAACCTCAATTTTGTGACGATATTGTTAAGGCGTGTTGTGTTCTTCATAACTTTGTCAGGAAAAGAGATGGGTGTAATTACGAAGAGGCTAATGAAAACTACGTAAATTTACATTTGAACGATATGGATCACCAAAGTAGAAACGTCAGTTCTCGAGGAATAGAAATTAGAGATAACTATGCTAACTATTTCATAAACGAAGGGGCAGTACCATTTCAGTACAGAGAATTTTAATAAGTTATTATATTTTTAAATTAAGTTTTATATAATTTGATCTTATATTATTTATAACTATTTAATTAGTAAAAGTATTTTATAACATGATATTATAATAAACTATATTATTATTATTATATGATATATAAATAATTTATAAGTTGAAAATACCTACCTTTAGATTCTTTTTCAGCTTCAGAAAAATTTTGCCATTCTTCTCCGTACAAAGATTCGGTTACTTTACGCCAACATGCTTTTTTTAAGTCTTTATTACTATATTCATTTGAAGTCATATTCCAAATACATGGGTAGTTTTGAACTTCCAAAATTAATTTTTCCGTATCAAACATAATTAATTATAAGACGAAAAAGTTAATTTTTACTTCAACTAAAATAATTTTTTTTCTAAATAGCTTTTCAAAAAACAATAAAATTATAAATGTTTTTTTTTTTAAAACAGTGACCGACGTTCCGCACAATTTGATCGGTTATATTGAAATGTATGTGCTATGATTTACATCCCGATCGGTATCGGGAAACGACAACCGCAACATGTTGCGGTCGCGTCCTGACGGTTGCCGAGAATCGGTCTAATTTGGTCGCGATATTGCGTTTTCCGTTTAATCATATTTTATTTTGGGTAATTGCGGTTTAATTACTGATCGGTCACCGATTCTCGGTAACCGACAAAACGCATAGTGTGATCCAAGCCTAATTTGTTTAATGCGTTTCAAAAGTACACAACACGTGACATATATAGTAATAAATTTTCGTCTTTCATCCGTATTCAACCGACATATTATTATGATGTACTCGTTATTTTTTTTTTTTTTTACTCTGCGGTTTGATCGTTCATTCAAAAATAATAAGTGCCCATTATAATTTTTTTCTCATTTTTTTTTTTCATCTGTTTGTTGTAATTTTTTTACGCGTGCTCGTTTGTCAATGATGGTTAATTTTGAAATTTTAAATGCCGAACAACCGTTTCATCCGGCTTGCTTAATAATACTCTATCCCGCAGTAGTATAGTAGTATTCTCTCGGCCGAGTAGTTTCAATTACTTATTATTATTTACCTATAAGGTATATATCGCTCAAACTGTTATTGGTCACTGACGATCCGTCTTTTCGACACCAGCCTATTATATATGCAAGCGAATAACACACAGACATGACCTGTGCACCAGGCACCAGCTATAAATTGTATATTATTCAAAGATAAAACGAGCAATAATTGCTTTTATTTTATTCTGTATTAAATATTATGTTCGCATTCGTCGAGTAAACTATATTGTAACAATGGTCTACTTTCGAGCACACGAGAATCGTTTTTATTATCATAATGTTAAAAAAAAAAAATGCATTGAATTATTCGTATTTAAAACAGTACCCAAATTCCTTTCGACAATAAAATCCAACCGTTATTATTACGAGTGTTATTATAATGGTATACAACTTTACATTTACAGACATTCGTGATATCATTATAATATGACTCTGAAACATTGACTTTTTCCCTCTGATCTTTCTCAAATTTTAAAATATTTAATATACACTTATTACAAGTAAATCATCAAACGAGACGCGTTTCAAACGATTCACAAATATCAAAAGATTTGTCTTTGCAGCAGGTTAACAAACTTATACATTTATAAAAAAAAATGTTTGTATAATATTTTTTTATTATTATTATTATTAAAATTAGTGTATTTACAATCTATACATGATATAATAAGTAAATTTGATGACAAAATAACAAAAAAACAATAAATACAGAAAAGGAAGACTCCCAGCAGATGCC
The DNA here is from genome assembly GCF_037042655.1 of Diuraphis noxia. Lineage (NCBI taxonomy): Eukaryota > Metazoa > Arthropoda > Insecta > Hemiptera > Aphididae > Diuraphis > Diuraphis noxia. Next base: position 24,192,820 of record NW_028301711.1, read on the forward strand.
ATCACCTGAAAAGAATTTTTGGTTTTAATTTTTTAGTATTTTCCGAGGTATTTTCAGGGCCGCATTATACTAGGTACAAATGGAGCATTTGCTCCAGGCGGCAAATTTTGAGGGGCGGCAAAATTTGCACTACCAGTCTAATAAATAATAAATTACAATATGTTAAAATATTTTTTTACTATGGATATTTTTAAAAATAATTTGTAAATTAAAATTGAAAATGATGCTAAATTATTTTTATTTCTCAATTTTGAATTCTACTTATAATGGAATCAAATGTGAATAATTGTCGTTACAATAATTATTGTCATTCGTCGACTATCCTAATTCTTAAATTAAGTATTGAAAATTGGATTCGAATATCGTACGGTAGATAAGATAACACATACATTAGAACGGAACCCGCATGTTGACGTTAAGTAACGTATATACGATGTCTTATCGATTTCGATTACAATAATTCATAGAAGTAGCCTATCGGCTATAACTTATATAGGTATAAGCATTGATTAAATATTATATAATTTTATTTATTTTATTTTAACTATTTACCATAAATATGAAATGTAAAATATTTTGATATAAATACTTAGATAATAAATAAATAAATACTTACATATTACTTCATGTTTTTTTATGGTTTTTTTGGTGGTGGTGGAGGGGGTGGTGGCTGGAGGAGCGGCAAAAAATGTTTGCTCCATGGCGGCATTGGGCCTTAATCCAGCCCTGGGTATTTTCTCCTTAGTTAAATTTTTTTTTTATTATATTTAACGAACCTAATGTTAATGTCTCAGATATCGAAGCAGAAATTATTTATAATTTAAAAATCATTAAAAAAAAACCTATATGTAATGATGGCCTGCAATGTTATATTTGAAAATGATCGTTCGACCACGCACGTTGTTTCTTTGAAATCTCTCGAATTTCCAAGTTTAAACGTCGAGTCTACACAGCGAATCTACTTTTTAATCACATCTCGACATTATTGGAAATAAGTTATTACAATCTATAGAGATCGTGTCGCCATTCGGTCGAGGATGACAAACACATTTTTCAGAATCACAATGATCGTAGGGGATTGGTTAGGTTAGGTTAGGTTCAGTGGCGGGTTCAAATTCTGAGCTCACACTGTATGCAAGTACGGTATAAATGTATATATGCATCATATCACACATGTTTTATTTTTTTAAATCATTTTTCGCGGTCAGACTTTTATTGTGTTCGAAGAAGACACAAAATCATTGGTCAGAAAAAGCGCGAAAACCGCATCGACTTATTTCTAACACTCCGTATCGTTTTGCATCGCCAATCACATATACTTTATGCGGAGTACTGTATATATTATATATATATATATATATATTATACAATATCCGATATACATATATATCAGCTAAAAGTGAATATTATAAAGTGTTGACGGATGATGGATATACGGTGTCCGGTTTTGTATATTTCATGTATATATTATATACATTTGAGTGTGTGTGTGTGTGTCTGCTAGCAGCGATATATATGTGTATATATATATATATATATATATATATATATATATAAACACGGGTCGCTGCTGTGAAACGAGAAAGGGGTAGAGAGGGATTTTAATGTGAAAAACGTGTTTGTCAGGATCAGAGGCAATATTCTTGTTTAGCCAAGCGGTTTGCGTTTTGCCACGCTCGCACACATATACACATTAAATATATATATATATATATATATATATATATATATTTATATTTATGTATACTAACCGCATCAGAGTTCCGCCACCGCTTCCACCCAGGTCGAAATTTCCAAATTTCCATTGCCGTCGCGTCGAACTGCGCGGCGGTCGGCGAAAGGGGTAGTGCTAAGGGTTGTGCGCGGGGGTGGGGCGCGCGTCAACGATTCCCCCGGCAACCAACAAAAACATTCAACCTACTCGGTCGCCCCATCGCTCCCCCCCCCCCGCACGAACTACCGCGTATCCTACATCTACAGACGCACACACATAATATACGCGTGTATAATATACACACACACACACACATACATATACGCTTTGCGACCCATTAGCCTAAAAAAAAGAGTTTCACCCGTTTTCAATTCTCTCTTGCCGCGACCGCTCGACAAACCTTTTTTTGTATTTTTGTACGTTTCCAGTCCCGCAGAAAATATTATTCTCTCCCTCGCGGGCCGCCTCCCCGCTCTCCGGTCTGCTGCGACTCACTCTTTCTCGATCGCGTGGCGTCATATATATATATAATATATTATATTATATATACAAGCACAGCTGAGGAGTGGCGGCTTAATTTAGTTTTAACCGCGTACGCGCGTGGGCTAACGGGTGACGAAGAGGGTTAAACCTGAACGCCCGTTAAAAGCATTTCGCGGTGAATGGCAGAGTTAACCGACAGTGGAGAGACAGGGTGAGAGTGAAAAATAAAAATAAATTTAATGAACACGTAAAGTATGTATTATTATATATGTATAAAAAAAAAAAAAAACACAGAGAGCGTCGTTGTGGCATTTTCGATTCGTCGCGGTTTGTCGTACATCATATATGTATATATAGGTATCATTCCATATTATATAAATATATATATATATTTGTGTGTGTGTGTACCTATTATAATACACCTACCTACGCACGTATAATAATGGAAAGACATTGTCACCGCGGCCAATTTCGCGCGACTAAAAATAATTGATCTCTCCGTATAGTACATCATACGTATTATTAAACGTACCGTGGATCATATTATACGCGCTTCTCCAAAGTTTCGATACGTCCATTTATTATTTTTCCAATTAAATATTTGATTTCAATTGTCGTGTGCAAGCAACATGTATATATATATATATATATATATATATATATATAATGCACAGAGTTTATACCTTCGCGTTCCCACGCTTTGAAACTATATATAGGTATACCTATACGTCATGCGAGTACCAAATGTGTTATACGTACTTATTTCTCAGACATTAATCAGTACTTCGCTGAAGGTAGGCATCACAACGATATTATACCTAAACCGAATTTCGATGACGCTGAATATTCGACGCACACATGTATAGTCACAGTATTTCATACAAGTGCAATTAGTTGCGGGGTGCACTTACGAAAGTTTGCAGTATCCGACCCACCATAATCCGTTGTCTGATAAATTAGACTCACTGTAGCGAGGAGATTCGATAGGAGAATGGTATGAATTTTAATATAAGTATACGTACGACCATGCAATTTATCGACTCGTATTTGCGTACGTCTCTGTGCGTATAGACCGAAGCAGTGATTGTGCATTTTAACCCTACAAATATATCATATTTTTATAACGTCCAGTCTGATATCCAGCCAGGCAGACGCGGTTCTCCAGTCTTCGCTGTGTGTCAGCGTTGTACATGTATATAACGATAATAGACTACACAACGTATTATTTTATTCAAATCACTTATTGGTGGTAAAAAAAAAGATTTCATTTTCATTTGGTGCATAAACATTTCACCACAGCTATTTTAATACACTTCGTTTGACTGCTGTGATTTCTTCTTTGGTTATGTACATTCAGTCACTAAATATAAACAGCGACTACGACGAGAGTGATTATTTTGACGATCGTTTTTGAAATGTATGTGCTATCAGCATTACGTTGCTAGGTGTAAATCTAAAATTTAAACTTTAAGGAAAACGAAACTAAAAATAATAATAATTAATACCTATCCAAAAGGCGCTTGCGTTTTGAGCGTTTTTTGCAAAGTCGATACAACTTTCTGATTAAGTGCATTTCGAAAAATGACAAAATGAAATAAAATCCTATAAATTATATCAAGTCATCAAAATGTCATTGATTTGATCTGGACACGTAATAAATGAGGTTTGTAGACGATAGTGGTTCGTGTCGGACTTGTACAAAATATAAAAAAAAACAATAACGACAGAAGATATATATATAGTTTATAATATAGGTAGCACATTTTTTTCGTAGAAATGTAATAAAGTCGAGATACGCAAACTAACGTGTACATATACAAACAACAATGTAATAAATTTAAAATTCATAATTTAACTTTCCCCAGAGATCTGCAGCCAGCCGCCATAATATTGTTTGCTTGTTTTGCGTATAGCAGGTATATAAAATCCGATGAGTTTCCAGTCGTACGCTTAAAAATATAAATGCATCAAATATGATTATTAGTCAATAACGATTGTAGGTAGTCATAAGAAACAAAGTGTTTTTAAAAAATATCTCCCACTTTATTTTTCTCGTCCGACGTCCGACGTCTGACAATATTCATAATTCAACGAGCATTTTCGTGAGCAGCCCATATTCTATTACAAATATTTCAGCAGATATGTTATATCATTATCATAAACGCAAGCATAGTTTGATAAACAAACAAGATAATAATTATTAACTTAATTGCATGTGTGATATAAACACCGATGGTATAATATACTAATTTATATTATTTCACGTACCTATACCACATGAATGATATACATTTTCAAATTTGACTCCTACAGATATCTGTATCATGTAATTTAATATTGATATTTACCTATATGAATAATGTTTGATATCAACGAGTAACCAGCTATATTATTGGCTTTTGCCTAAATCTCCGACAACGTATGAAATCCGAGTCTATTGAACAGTTATATAGGTAGGCATATACAACATAATATTCAAACCGAATCGGCATTCTCGACAAATCGTTGTTGTAGGATTTAATCTTAAACAATGATAATTACTGTAATTGCAACAATTAATGTCCGTATTACTTCAACGTTCACGGTGGGAAAATATTTTCGCCTATGACGGGCGAAGCGACAGAATCCTATCGAGCCGGGGACGCTGTCAATTATGAATTAATTGACCTTTTCCTGAAATTACGTTTTAATTAATGTGGCCCATCCACCAAACCCCTGGCGAACGCAATGTACCAGATGATGACGATGATGACGATGATGATGACGATGTTGATGATGATTTGACTCATTGGCATTTTAATATAGTTCGTCCTACGTACACACAAAACGCGCACAGCTGAATTCCACTAACACAGACGTTTAAAATATATAATATATGTATACGGATATCGCAAGTGAATCAGAGACAGACCAAAACCAAACTTATATATGTACGCAGTAGTTTGCTGAAATATCATCACACGGTCTTAGATTTACCTAAAGACACGGCTGCAATGGGCACCGATTGACTGACGACGAAAGTATTATATATCTATACGAAAAGTGAAAATTCTAAAATCATAATAGAAACTATGATGATGATGTGTACATTATACATTGTCCGGGTTGTACGTATAGAATTGCCTAGTAAACCTAGAGCAAAATAAACGAAAAATTTTTATCTTATAATAATAAACCTTTCTAATCTTACCAATCTTTTACTTTATTAGTTGAATATTATTACTTTAACTATTTATTATTACGATAAGCATTACATCCTTGATCACAATTATTACCAAGGCTGGGCTTTAACGAGTTGAAAATTTAAAGTTGAGTTAGACAGTTAATTTAATTTTAACTTTTTAATTTAACTAGTCATATTTAGATTTTCATTAACTTACTTCAATTATTTTTTAACTAACGTGAAATTAACGAATTAATGTTTTTTTTAAAGAAAAATTAATTTAAACATTTTATATTTTTCAAATATTTTGTGATTATTTATTAAATATATAGTGACAGTGTAATATTTTATTACAAACGTGCACACACAAAAAACTATTTTTGTTTGTAAGGCTTAATTAAATAATATTAATTCATTATTTTCAGATATTAGTTATTATTTATTACTTGTTAAATAAGTAAATGCAGTTCGTTTTTAATAAACGAAAAACCAATGTAATATAATATACTATATGGCAATATTGTATAAAGCATATAATCACTGTATAGTGATGGTCTATAAATTTAATTAGTTTTGGGTTTTTAAAAAATAAAGTACGCTAGTAAGTTAATAGCTCAAGTTATAATGTCCAATTTAGTATGGACAAAGTGTACTTGGACCAGTCAATGTATAACCCTGTTCGGCCAAAATAGCATTTTAATGTATTGCTCAAAAACACTGGGCAAAGTCTACTTTGCCTGTATCATTATATAACCTATTTCAATACCTTCACGATATATTCGATATCTCTAAAACCATAGTTAAACGATTTTAATGGAATTTAGTAAATGTCTCTAGCTCGGTTCAACTCGAGTGATAGGATGATTATTGGTAACAAGGGCCCTTATTTTCTTTTTTTTAAGAATTTTTTCTAAGGCACTAATGTGTTTATCTAAATTGCTGCTATTGGTTACACAACATAATATCACTATCAGAATATTAGAAGATATATGGCATATACATTTTTTTTTTTTAAATATATATTTATTGAAAATACAAATCTATTTAGCTCGAGCAGTGCTGATATAGTTATATTTTAATTTGCTTGTCGAGCGTCGAATACCGATAAATATTTGCTATCCGAGTGAATCGTATATTATAATAATATAGGCAATGTATAATCGTACTGCAGTAGTTCACCCCGTAAACTTTGTTCGATTATTTAAACTTTGAGAAAACATCGTGAAGGAATTTACACGTTTTAGATTTTGAACGCAACGAGGAATTATTATTACTGAAACGTTTTGCGGATGTTGATGGTGTTGCAGTTGTTATTGTTATTGTTGTTTTTGTGGTCATAACTATTATCTTTTTCTGTTATAATACGCTATATGGACAAAATAGAAGTGTCCCAAAAGTTTTGGGTATTTTGCGCTCATATACCTTTACCTTTAGTCTTATCTATAACGACGGTACACTCGAAAGGAATATTTTTGGTGTGTTTGTAATACCTATATATAGTTACCTATCGTAATTTTAATTGTACCATTTTTGAAAATGTTTTTTTTACAGTATTCAATATCACTAAATCCCAACAATTTTAAAATAAATTATACATATACATGCATATTATCATCAGATTTTTTAAGTTTGTACAATTTGCAATAGCAGCTGCTGTTAATTTCTATATTAAGCTAGCATGTACTTAAAATTTTTTATTTAAATTTTCTGAACAAAATTTTTACTAAGAATTTTAATAACCTAAAGTTTATTACGGTTCTTTTTTATTCTCATCCGCGTCCCGATCACATCGCAACAAGCTGAATGCTATGTTAACCTCGTGCCTCCTCACAGTCATCGGTGCTGTACGATCTGCTCCGAACATTTGCCTGGAAGTGGAATGTGGTTGTCCACCTATTGAAATTCGGTCACGTCAACTTGCAGGAAAGTTTTTGTTAAAGCACATATCAAGCTCTCCCAATTCTATTTTTAATAAGTTTTCATCTTTGGCTACTCGTTGGCGATACGTCCCAAAAACTCTGCTCCCTATTTTAGCTTCCATTGCCTTTTCTATCAATCACTTCTCGTCCTCTGTCATCTTACCTCAAAAGCGTCTTCATTGTTTTGATATCCCCTTTGAAGCTCTTACATTTCTTCCTCGAGTTCATATATTACTACTCTTTAAGGATTTCAAATTCAATAGTGATAAAGTTAATATGCCTACGTTATCTATTAATCACATCTTTAATGAATTTATAGAATTAAATTTCCACGATTACTGTTTGGTTTATACTGATGGCTCAGTATCAAACAACTCTGCAGGTTTTTCATTCTTTATCCCTGAAAAGATGGTCAAATATTCAGATACCTTACCTCATTTCACGTGTTCTTTTACGGCAGAATGCTATGCGATAACGACAGCTCTGGAGTATATCAAATCTTTAAACATTACAAAATGCTTAATTGTCTCGGATTCCCAAGCAGCTCTTAGCGCCATTAATTCTATCTCGATCTCTACAGCCACGTCTCCCCTTATTCTTAATATCAAAGCTTCGCTTTTTAAGTTATACTCACAGGATGTAATAATCGAATTAAGCTGTAATAATTTTATATTGAGAGCTTTAAAAATAAAAAAAAAAATAAAAAATTTTAATAACTGAAGATTTTCAAGGAGTATTTAACTGTTTGTAAGTATTGAATAATGTTTAAATAAGTGATGTGATGTGGTAAATATCAGAAAAATATTCTGTTCCAATTTGAAAGTTATATAGTTACATTTAAAAAGTAATAACTTAGAAAATTATTGAAATATACTACATGTTATACGACTTATACGAGTATTCAGTATATTATATTTTCACTCATTTTTTTTTTTAATGTTTTTATATTATTAATAAAGTAGTAATTTTAGTTAAATTATTTAAATTAGACTTTAAACTATAGTTGTTAACATTTACCTAAATGTATAAACTATAAACTTGATTTCAATTTAGGTTATTATTTTTAAAAATTAACTAGAAAAAAGTTATTAATATAGATTTTTACAAGTTAGGTTATATTAGATTAATTATAAAATTGACTTAATTAACTTTGCTTAGTATCTGAATCTATAAAAATAAAAAAAATAATAAACGCCTACCATTAATAAATAGTACCTACCTATTGTATATTTCTGTTTACCTACATATTGTGACAAACTATCATGCACGTGTGTTATATATTATAGCTACTAATTATGATTTATATTTTTTGAATTACTATACCACCATCGAAAAATGACAACAACAAGAGGTTTTAGAAATTGATCCCCCTGCAGATTATTTATCAATTTATTGCACAATTTATCTACACCGAAACGAGTGCTCGAATCCCCTGACCATCGTATCTCGTCAAGCTTTCACCTCCCGTGATCTAAACTTTAGAAAACTATTTGACTATCAACACATCAAAAATCTAACCTATTACTGAAACTCTATATATATATATATATATATATATATATATATAACCTAAAGCTATATTATTGAATATACGCGTGTTTGGCATATTTCCGTTTCAACGTTATTATTTCCCACGTGTCATTTCGAACTTTAAAAGTGAGTAGGGGTACATGTTTTTTCCATCCTATATTTTCCTTTTCCAATATACCATTTTAAATTAATATTTCCAGAAATAGAATATATTCTTTCCCACCGATTTGGGACCTAACTTATTATACTGCAGTACGCGTGAGTGTGTATAGTATTATATAACCCATATAACATTATAATGTATTATTTTTCCACGTAAATCGTACATTTAATGTACGATTTATCGTACGCATTGAATTACTTTATTTCCAGGAAGCATTTATTCATGTTCTACGATTATCCTGTGGGCGTGTGTGTGTTTAAAAACTTTATTTTATCACAGGCAAATTTTTTTTTTTTCATTTATAGAATGTTTGACACAAAACGTTTGTACACTCTTCACACGAAAACGTCAAAAACTGAAAAACCCCGATAAAGTAATTCCATAACCATAACGTCATAATAATATAATATATGGTACTGCGAACAGTGCTCAGGAAAAATTTAACTTTTTATAGTTCTTTTATTTCATACGGCACAGCACATGTGCGCACACAAACAGTATATAAGCAACACAGCACTTCTTGTTTTATTTGATTTTATTCAGATACTCTGTACCTACGTCATTATAATACTAATAACCGTTGTTGACTATCATAATATCGTAGACATACGTATGATTAAAAGGCTTCATGTGACGTTTATAATTTCTTATACATACAAAAACCACAGAATTATAGTGTATTACAATTACATTAATTATATTAATTAGTATATTATGTATATACTAAGACAGAGCTATAGGTGAGTTTTATTTTATTATTATCGGTATTGAGATTTTTAAATAAAGTATAATTATGTTTTGACAAATAAAATATTAAACATATTAATATAATATACATAGGTAAATGATAATATTTTAATTTGACTCGTTTAAATATACGCACTTGAGTTCAAAAGACTAACTTTAATATATACAGGTGCGTCCAAAAGATGTCTATAACTGGATTAAATTTGGCGATTTCAGCTTCCTTGTATAAACGCGACTATTAGGTAAGTGAATTTTTAGTATAATAATAAAGACGTGAAATATAGATCATCGCTATATTAATATGTTTTACAAATATTGTAATCAATATTCCTTCTACATAATATCATGTCTGGAGCGTGAAAAATGATTGTGCACCGATGTTATATTTTGAACGATCGTACACATAACGTTCGTAATACAACTGCAGTAGCATTTTAAAAGACAAAAGCACCAGTTGTATATGTCTGTGTAACATTATAAGAGAAAATAATATAAATCGTATGAAATAATAAATAATGATTACAAACACAAATTCTAAACGCGATTCTTACTCACGTAGATTGGTTTTTTTCCGTGCGGGTACAAAGTTATAATATTTTAGGGACGGATATTTGTTTAATGTCCACAGTCATGATGATAGTAATAATATTTGAATCATCTAACCATCATATAGCTGTTCTCCGTATCATATACATCTTATTATACGTATAACGTGTACACAATGACACACACACACACGTTTAACTGACTGGATAATGTGGTGACTGCTACAGAAGTGACATTGGAAACAGGTCCTGTACTGCTGCAAACTACCGCTGCTTGTTTTCGTCAGTACAACAACCATCATGGTAATGCGCCCTGCAATTATAATACTATAACGAAGAGACGTCAGCTGGTTAATATTAACAACAATTAACGACGTACATATTTCTATAGAATGTACGCTGCAGTTAATGACGTTTTCGGGTTATTTTTCCCCCTTCGTTTTTCCATATATAGGACTTGCAGGGAACGCGTTTACGTTTTTATATTAATTTAATTAATTTATATTTTTTATACTAACAAGTGTATACAGTATTAATATTAATGTATAATATGATCGTCTCGCTAAATTAATAGTTCAATCAGCGCAGAACTGCTACCAACGAAAAAAATGACGATGAAAAATGATAATTTATTCTCTCACTGACAAATTGTGAACTTTAGTCTTTAGCTGCAGACGTGGTGTGGATAGGAAATTGGGGAGTTAAAAAACGAAAATTCAATCGTTACAAAAACAAATATCTCATTGACATATTTTCCGATGTCACGTGGGCAGCCGAGGCCCCTATGAAATGGTATGATGATGAGAATAAAGAGCGGAGAGTTAAGTCCTGCCAATGACCAAATATATGATACACAGAAGTAATAAATACAAGCCAGGGTTAAGGATCAACTGAGCCCCTCCCCAATCATAGTCTTAGTTGGCCCATTTTAACTTTAACTTCGAAAAAATTGTAGATACATTTTTTATGACTGTATATAATATAATTGTACGATTTTGTACTATACAGTCATAAATAGGGCTCGGATTTTTAAGCAACTGCTTCTTTATATATGTAAGATATAAATCTAATTTTTATGTATAAATTTGTTTCACATCATTCTGATTCCAAATAAACCAATTAATTTTTACTTTTTTTGTGTAAAAACTTTTTAATTTAATTTTTATATTAGGTATGTTTCTTATGCCATAATAATAAAAAAAAAAATGTTTATTTAATTAATAAGAAATGTGAAGACCAGCAATAATATTTTATAATATAAATATAGTCAATATAGATATTAAATGTTATCCATCGCAGGGCCGCGATCGTATCGCGTTAGTGTGAAACGACCTTAAACGTATAGATTACAATGTGCTTTTTTTTGTTATTTATTATGCTTTAAAACTCGAGCCCTAGTCATAAATAATAATGACTATTATCTATATTCAAACGATGTACTCACGACACACGTTTTATAAACTCCATCATAATATCAATAATTAGAATATCAATCATGCAAATTAAGAACATTTTTATTTTACAATTAGTAGCTACTATTTTATTTAAAAAAACATGTTTCGGGGATAAAGATGGGCCCTCAAAATCAATGGAACCGTGTGCTCTCTCTAGCTTCTCCTCAATAATTTGGATTGGGTATTTATGCACTACATGGTGTTAAGTCACATACCTATTGCAAATAATAATATTATTGAATCGTCCGCGACTTGGATGAGCTAAATCTAAAATAATAATATTTTTAGATGTTAATACTTATGTATTATGAAATTACAAAGTTATCTAATATATTGGCGATTTAACTGTTAAACTATAAATAACACTACCCAAATATAGGTATAACTTATGACACGAGATGTGACATTCACGTTCAAACAAGACGATCATAGACACCTATTATTTAACTTATTATACCTAGTATTATAGTGATCGAATATTTTCGTATTTCCGTTGTTTGACGGCGTTTAAAATAGATAATAATATATAGGACGTGGTCGACAACAATTATTTACGGGAATGTGAACGCATCCGTGAAACAGAAAAATTAGGAGTTCATGTCACATAGGTAGGCGTATTATGAGCGCAATTAATAAGCATCCGGTGTACCTACTTCATTTCTCAGAGAATAAAAGGATAGATTACGCGCAGGTTGTAGCAACGGGATAATGGGTGTTATAAATATTATAACACCCATACGAGTCATTCAAAATTAAAAGTGACTTTTTCTCAACAATAGATTGTACATTGTGCAATGGAATTTAGTTTCGATATTGCATTATTATACTTGGACATATAATATTGTACTTATAATAGTAAGTCGACTTGTAATGATATAAATTTTAATAAATGTAATTGCTACCTTACCTATATGGTGTTATATAAAATAAAAGTACAATGTACATTGTATGTATGTTATAATAATTATTTTAACTATTCCAAAATAACAATGATTAAAATGTAGACATTATAATACTATCATAAATTTTTTCGATTTCTTTAATTTGATCTGCTGTTTATAATTACCCACTCATTAGTATTATTACTTATTACATTATTGATATTATATCATTAGTGTAATACCTAACTCTTTACATTTCAGTTTTCATATTTTCGTTGTCGTTTCACTTAATATAATTTCAACGCATTTTTTCTCTCCAGACGTACTCCGTACAATATATTATTACATGTTATACACGTTATAAAACTAGAAGCATATAAATTATGCATTCAGTTTCTCATTGACAAGTTTTTCGAACGCATAAAATATGTATAATTTAATAATTTTTCTAGCTCTGTCAATTGTCATTATAATATATTTATGGTCTTTTAAACGTTTACAGTCGGTGTATACCGCAGCAGACGTGCTCAGTACAAAGATTTTATCTCTCCGATTTTCTCATTCATTGTATCACATCATTGTTAGTCGTTACTGGTGCAGTAGTATACAGTCGTATAACTTGTTAGCGTTTATATGCATGCGACTGTAAAAGTAAGCACTGAAACCGGAAAAAAAATCACAATATAGTGGGCTCGCGCACTCTGTTTGTACGAAAATATTGCCGTACCTATACTCGTTCAAGTTAACTTCAACACATTTTAAAATATTGTCACCGTCGGACTTAGCGTGGATCGAGTCATTTATTTTTTTCTCGATTTCATCAAAACCGATTTTACCTATACGATGAAAGGTCTTAATGATCTCGTAGGTAAACAAAGAATTTTGCCACGTAGGCGTGCAAAACCTCTCAATCTATATAATATTATATTATACAATATACATATTATAATAATCGAATAATTTTCATTTTCCACAATGGTAAGCAATTTGTTTTATAATTTATTGCAGTTTATGCAAAATCTGCAGTGCTCAAGCTGGTTTGAGTTATACAAAAAAAAAAAAAAGAAAGAAAGAAAAAAAAAGAAATAGTACTAATATAGAAAAATCTGACTAACACATTTCTGTATAACCATCATACATGTTTTTTTATTTTTTTATTTTTTTTTTTTTTTAGATAAGTCTTAAAATTTCCGTTTACTAAACAGTTGTAAAGGCTTATAAAGGTACTTTAAAATGTATACAACAGCGACCAAAATTATTAATTACCCGCGTCTTACGTATAATATCTGTCACACAATAGTATAACATCATTTAAATGTCAAAATTAATAAAAAAAAACTGCGTTTACAAACATAATGCATGGAAAAAAATTGAAATTAAAAAGAGGTTACCACGTCATGTTAACTAAAAGTACCAAGAAAACGAGCACTGCAGCACGAAAAACACCCATTCCTATTGACGTAAAGCTCTTAAGTACTTCAACGTAACAAAATGTATTTTATCCTCTTCGTCCATTTTTAACCCGAATCGGGCTCGCTTATTTTACTTGTGTATTATGTAATTTATTATTATATCAAATTATGGAAACTCTGTTGTTTTTACGTCATTATTATTTTGTACGGCTTTACTTTCCCCCAAGAAAAATTTGTATACGTGTAGTGTATAGTTATTTTTTTTTTTTTTTTTGCTACTTCACAGAAATACTCCCCTCTCCCTGTTCTCTCTTTCCCTGAGAAACTACATTACCGAAATATGTTTTAATTAAAATACATTTCCAAGATTTATAAACCTAATTAAATTTAAATTAGTTTATTATTCTTACATAGAATAGTTTACGTTGTAAAAAAAAAATTCTATTTTACAGCAAAAATATATAATTAAATTCATGAAAGTTTTTTTAAGGAAATCATGTTTGCTAAGTTTTTCATTGATTAAAAGTTTCTAATGAAGTTGTTATACATTTATGCGCAGATATCGTATATATAAAATCTTTTCAATTTATATAATTTTGCTTGTACTTATAGTCTTATACCTATACCTATAGCCTATATACTTCAACTTAAAAACAGAATACTTTTTTTAATCAAAATGCATTAAACTTTTTATCTGCAATCACCATTTGATATGTATAATATTATGATTATTATTGATGCTCCACACAGTCTAAACTCCACACAACTAAATTATGCGTCTTATTAAATTTATATTATTATATTTTTTTTGTTCTACAGTAAAACTCATTTAAGAATAATATTAAAATCAGCATTAATAGGAGTGTATTATATAACATACGCTGAACGGACTCATTCATCATAATATTATATAATTATAATTATAAACAAAATCACATTAATTTTATACTGTACCATAAACCTACTCGATATATCCACGTAGCTCGTAGGTACTATTACATTTCATTATCAGTGTATTTAGTAGAACTTTTTGGTCTTTTATAAATATTTTAATTAAATCAATAGCCAGTACCGACCAATTAATTCAAAATTTGCAACAAAAAATGCTTTTGTGCGCCTTTCGCGTTTATGAACGGAAATCGATACCCTATTATAATAAATATGCACAATTTAATTTATTTTTAAATGTAACACGAAATATTTCTATCCAGTGTCATCGGATTGAAATGGAGTTTTTGAGACATGTTGAGGAATACTAAAATTCACATTTTTTTTTACTTTCAAATTTTAAGCCCTTTCTCATTGTGCACATTCGTGATTGTGATATTATGATTAATAATATTATGATCGTAGAAATATGTCAAATAAATTAAAACTTTATCTTATTTACTGATACAATTAATTGTGATTATAACTTAAAAAATCTGTTTATCCAAGTTTGATATTGAAAATGCGTTTTGTCGTTTAGAAAAAAATTTCAGTTTTATTGTGTGTGTGGAAAGGGAGAGCTGAACATTTGAAAACCGTTTTCAAATCATATTTCAATCCGAGGTCAATGGACAGAACTATTTCGTGTAATGTTTATAGGGAAACAATTATACAGCACGTGTAGTAAATGCGCCTTGTGAATATTACTATACCTGCAAGAGAACCATTTTAAGCTATTTTTTAAAACGCTTTGCTTCATATAATGTGGAAATATTAACAAATAAACTAAAAAACATTAATGGGTGTAATGATTATGACGTTGGCGCGAATAAAACAGCTAATAACTATACTATACTGTTCCATAGGAAATTTTTTATTCATACGTATACTTGTTTTTTTAATTATTAAATATGTTCTATAATTGAGCCGCAAAAACTTTTGAATGTATTTCTCATTGCATTTCTGATCATTATAGTATTCATTACTACTAATCAACTTACATTTTTTCATCAAACTGCACTTAATTAATTATAATATTTTGATGTGAATCTATTGATAATATTTGGACGAATTTTATACCTTTAATATTGCACTATATATTATAATAACGTTGGTATGTATATATATGCATAGATACCTTTGGTTAAGTGCGTCAGTGCGTGTACAATTATTGAATGATATGAGCTGTGATGTAGTATAATGATATCATTGCAGGATTTGCGCTTAAAGCGATATTGACTCATTTGAAAATAGTTGACTATATATATGTATGTATACGCCTCTAATGGTATTAATAAGTAATTAACTTAGCAACATCCAATGTAGCAACAGCAAACCTTCAGTTTCCCCTCCCATTTTTTTTCACAGTTCAAACAGCAGATATAGCAAATAATAATTAAATTCTAGTGTTCTACTGATGTTGTTAAAATATATCTACTTAATTTCACGACTGAATTTATATAATGTTGCGTTTAAATAATTAACAAATCACAAATATAATAGTTTTTATCAAAGACGTTAGAGATTTGAGGTATCTGATAAATAAAATAAATAAAATTTCTAAATCATTTTACCAGTATATTATAGAGTTAAAACATACAATATCAATCTATATTTCATCGAGTTAAAAAATTAAAATAATAATATTATTTAAGTGTTTCCGTTGTATACATTTTTATCTTCGAGAGTTTCGTTTTTTAACCTTACAATGATTTGATTTATTTATAGATAAGTGTTCAGTTAAAATTTTACTGAAATTTCTATAAATTTGATTATTAACTGCAGCAATTGGGCGTTATGGACAAATTAAATTGTTTGTGAAATGATTCACATGCGGCATGCATTCGTAATTTGTTTTTGATTGTTACATCCTTTTGGCCCGAAATGAAGGGGGAAATGTGTTTTTTCGTTAATTAAATTGTCGAATAAAAATAGCCGTAGAATTATTGTAGGTATTTTATAGCAGCGCGGATATTATAAAATCTTAAAGTCGCTATGATTTTTTCATACCGTTATCAGGTCATGATTGATACCAAATTTGGCCATCTTATCAGTGACGGTTCAAGTCGTGCCAAAGAATAACGAAATGAGCCCGTACATAGTTTGTTTACAATATACCTATATACATATTGAATATTATGTTTAATTATAATTTATTTATATTTTATAATTGTTATTTATATGTTTTTATTTTATCATATCACACAAAAATGTAAACGGCTTAATTATTGTTATTCAGATATATAGCATTCTTAATTATTAGCTATATATTATTTCTAAATTATATAATATTATATTTCTTAAATGTATTTTATTTTATTTTTTTATTGAGAATAAGGCTTCAACAGCTATAGGCCATTAATATACAATATTATTAATATGGATACTTAAGTTATGATTTTAAATGTGTTCTGATCATGATAAAGTATAACATGGTATGATTTTTCAATTTTTGATGGAACTGCGCACATAAACGCACCTCTTCTGCTTGTTACGAAAATGTGATCTGTTTAGGTATGATAAGACCACAGAACAATGTAAATCAAATACATCACGGTTGCGGCGTATATAAATGTCACCTGTCTAATTTATCATGGTTTTGACTTTCACATATTATTGCCTATCTATAATGACTATATTAGGCACGGTTCTGCCGTTTAATTGATCAACGATGTGATGTATATAAAAGTATGACGAGAACATAATTATTTTCTAAATTTTTACAAACCGCTTATTCGTTAAAATATATAACACATTATTAATATCGAACGAGATTTAGAAAGTAGGTAGTTTCAAACCATTAAAAGTTATCATTCGTCGTTAATTCGATCGTATATATTTATTTTTTTAACTGAACTCTTGAATGTGATTTTCAATCGTATCCAAAATAAAATTGTATAATATTAATATAAACCATTATAAACTGTTTTTACGTTCATAAAAATAAAACGAACATGTCATGGTTTTAAATTATATATATGCTCATTATTTATATGCGTCTTATCTCTTATCGCGCTAATAATTTAAAGTTTTATATAGACCCGTTAGCATTATAGATAATACGAGGTGTATATTATATTATCTATGCCCGTTAATGCGTCACCATGATTTACGCGTGTATATATATATATGTGTGTACACCAAGATCTGTTTAAAAGAAAAACAGCATAAACGTGATAAAAAACAAATCGTTTTAACCTTTCGTAATTCGAAATAAATTACTTTTTTTTACTTTGCCGCGTAAGAATAATATTCAAGCAAGAACCGTCCACCGCGCGAGTAATCGCTACTGCAGTTATTGGCGTCGTTGTGGTGCAGTATAATATTATATTGGGCTCGTAAAAGCTTTGTACACCTCGTCTGGCGTTGTACATGTTCATCTGATGCAGATCAGTCGAGAGGAGAGTGGGAAATGGACTCGATTTTTTTAGACTAAAGAAAAAAATCGACAATAAGTATTCGACGAACACAGTCGAAAAATTAACTCCAATTAACAGTAGTGCCTGACAAAGTTAAGCGGTCAAACATTAAGTACCTAGGTAATTGGTGGTCACCTATAATATATAAGAGCATCATCTGCGGTATTATTTCGGGTCCGGGTTTCTCTCTTCACTACTTAGCCTGTATCTCAGACAGCAATTTGTTATCTACAAATATTATTATATAATATATACTATAATATTATTCTCGATTTTAATATCAGTGTGACGGTGCAGGGATAATACTATAATAATAATATTATAATTGCAGTATAAAAGTTGTATATGTCATAGATTATTTTATATGTTATCAAGTGTACACAGATCTAATTAAATGCGTTCACGTTGCAATTGAAATATGATGTCCAACGAACTGTCAAAACTCGTCCTAAATATTGTTCGACTCGATATATGCGACGAGTTTTTGAGGACGAAAAGCACACTAGGCAATTGTACATATAATAGTGTCTACGCAATCTATGTAATAATAACTGAAAAAAGACCGAAAAGTAAAAATATTACAGAGTTCGAGTAAATCATATATTATTATATCATAATATTTTAATGAATAACGTAATATAGTATAGGTACTTACCTATATTATGATGTGCGCGAGTAATAATATACAAATAATTATTCCATTCATTATAGGTACCTATTCGCAATAATAACGTCATGTTATAATATTATTGCTATATAAAACACACGAAATAATAAAAATAAATAATAGTATAAATGACGGCGGCCACCAACTGGCTGAAACGCATGCGTTTCGGCGGCGGCGTTTTTAAAACACTAGGCATTGGGCCAACCGCGAAACAATACCGTCTTGCCGACGACACTGTGGGCGGTGCGCACGTCCTTATAAATAAAATAATATTATTATTCGGCTATGTATAGATATAGTACGGCAAACCAGCTCTCTCAAACGCCCCCCCTCCCCCATCACCGCCGCCGCCGCACCGCGGTCGTGCGCACACATAATATTATTTAATTGAATACAATTATAGTAAAAATATGTGAAATGATAAAACGAATATATTTTCGAACTCCTCGACGACGGTTTTGTGCGCAAAAGCACGCAATAACATTACAATCGCCTAACGTTCGCGTAATAAAGGTTATGAAATCGCGATTGTTAATCTATTTTTTTTTACCCACTCACTTTCTGCAGCCACGCATCGTATCCAGCACATTACAGTCATTACACACACACACACACACACACACACACACACACAGGTCATATTGTGTCCAACCGCATTTTAAAATTATATTAATATTTTAGGTAGCAAACAAATGCAAACAACGCGTTTGTCGTGCTATAGTGGATATATAGGAGGTTTGTACGTAATATAATATTTTTATTAAAATTTGACTGGTTTTTATTTATTTTTATTATGTATATTATTTGTTAAGGGCTCGTGGAGGAGTTGCAGGTGGAGGTGGTGGCCGCCATAGTGGCTGCGGGAATTGGGGGGTACACACACACACACTCACATACATATGTATAAGCTGCAGAACCGGCACGCCGCTACCGCCGCCGCCGCAATCGATCCGACGAGGTCTCTCGCTCGAGCTTTCCCCGCCACCACCGCCGCCGGACCGTTCCCGCGCATGCGCCAAACGTTTCCATCCCTTCTCCGCCAATACTTCCGCCGACCGACATAATATTATCGTCCGCTCCAGTCGGCGTTATCCGCCCGCGACTACTGCTGCATGCACCACCGCGATAGCCCCTACCGCTCGTCGTCGCTCGTACGTAAATGAAAATGTCAATTTTTAATTAATTTTATAAGTAAACTCCGCGCCAAAGCTCCCCCCCCCCCCCTATCGTCCACCACGAGACTGACGACGACGATGAACGGCGGACGACACTGGCACCGGCACCGGTGGTAAAGCGGGTGGGCGGTCGAGCGAGTGGGTTGCAAGCGGTATACAGCGAGACCTCAAATCACGTTCGCGCGCTAATTATAAGTATATATTATATTTATTCCAACCACGCGGAGTTGCCATTGGCGTAAATTCTCGTCATACACACACACACACACATACTATACAATAACCCCCGTGTACCATATATATTATGTGTATATATAATATTATATATTGTTGTTTATAGGTTTACACGGGCATAATGTACCTACACACACGGCACGCGTACTGTTTGAAGGACGACGATGATAGACGAAGCCTTCCGACTACATCATGAATTACCTGCAAGTGTTATCTAGGTCCCCGCAGTATAAAAAAAACTTTTTCCACTCGTATATTCTCTTATACGGTGGTTTTATTTCGGTTTTCCTTCGTTTTTTATTTTTTTATTCGAGTTCTCTCGCGGCTTGACCTCGTTTTTACTTTTTAAAACTTTTTAGCTCTCTCCGCCGCCGTGCACCATACGACACAACACGCCGCTGCGGCGCCGATCGGTGGGCAGTTAACTCGTTATTTTGTTTTTAGTATTAAATTATAACATAATATAGGAAATAATAATACATAAATCGACGTTTTGTCGTGCGATTGCGTATGTATAGACCTATACCTCTCTCTCTCTCTATATATATATATATATATATATATATATATATATATCAAAATTACTATTTTGACGTCGCAAAAACTGCCGCGGCGCTTACAGAGATACAATTGTCATAATATACATATTAATATATTGTGTCGATGCGTAGGTACTACAATATTAACGGGAATGTTATAATAATTTTTGTTAATTATTATAAATAAATAAATAAGCAAATCATATCAAAATATTTCCGAAAGGAAAAGGGGGGGGGGTGGTTAGTAACTTTTGCGCGAGTCCTCAAATATTTACCGTATGCGCATATAGGTATATAATACCATCATCATCTGCGTATACACACAGCATACACACAGTTCAACAATGAAATACACCATCATATTATTATACAACACTGCATGATGGAAACCGCCGTCGTGTATTCATATATATACAACGAAATTACCTCTTCAAACCTGGCATAAAAATAAAACTGGCATTGTGCAGTATAGTGTGTACATTGGATTCCAAAACACTTTCATTTATTGAGTTTACATAATATCATATACGCACACGCGCGCGTACCTGCCTACCCTGCCTACCTGCCCGTACGTCCTTCCGCTGTGGTGTTCTCGAGTTCGCAAATATAAATAAAAAATAAATAAATAATGTGATCGATTTTTCTTTTTTACTCTCGTACCGCAACAGTAAACACGCGACTTGAATAGCGTTCGAATAATGTGTCATAATAATATAACGCACAATATAATAACAATAAATATATTTTACGCGGTATAGTGAAATTCGGTGACGGCTTCATAGTTAAAAATTATTGTCGTATATACGCCGATCGCTTTCGACGTACACTATAAACACACATTAATTAAAAAATATAAAACTTTATTAGTGTTTTTTCAAACATAATATATAGGTGGATTGTTGGATGTATTTTAGAGGATGGTGGTCTAATTATTTGTTTACAAAAAAGAAGGGGTACCTTCGAAAAATTATCAATCATATTTTTGGCAGGCTAAGTCTCGCAAGCAACCACCAATTTCCGCTTGTGTTCCAAAAGAGTCACCGTGGCCTCATCGACTATCAAGAAACCAACAGAATCACTGCAGGACGACCTAATACATTTGGCTGGTCCAATCACTCCAATTAATTATATATTATCGGTCCACTCAGATTCTATTTAGCTACATTTACTAAGACTTAATTTATTGTTACACATTATTTACATGTTTACTTAACCTAATAATTTTAATATTAATGATGTTTAATGTTTATGACGGTTTTATGTATAGCAGTACTTATGTATGATACAACAAAATATCAAAACAGTGCAGTCTACGTGTAGGTATACAGCTATAATATATACCATATATAGGTAGGTAAGATATAATGCCGTACGATCTAAATCAGTGTCCGAGATAACGTGGAGATAACTTAAAATTTGTTAAGATTATTTTTTCGAAGTATTTTTCCTAAATAAATCATCGCTAACGTGTGGGGGGGGGGGGGCTCCTCCCCACTGAATCTACGTCTAATCCCAATAATCCAAACTATACTCTTATTATTATATTTATTGCAAATACTAATGCAAATGCCGATTCACGAGTTTGTTCGGATTATACCGCGCGCGCAAGAGCATAAAAATATATCAGGAAAAACGATTTCGGTCGCTCGCGATGCGCGGAATGCGTGAGTAAATTATACTCAGACATCGACGCGATGATGATAATGTGCTGCAGCTCATTAATCGATTCGTCGAGCGGATAAAAATAGAATGTCATAAGAAAAGAATGGGAAAAAAATTTCGGTTTCAAACCCGCCCGCGTAGTATAATCGCCTGGAGTTCATCGTCGGACCGCGGTGATGATGTTTCACTTTTCGCGCCCGATGTTAATTAGGTCCCTCGTATCGGTCACTAAAAAAAAAAATAATACATTTCGCGCACACACGTCATGATGGGCGGTTTCCCAACACCGAGATGACGCGTGTGCCGCAACGAACTCTCCCGTTAATTCATATATTAGTATCTAATTTAAAACCGTCCGATTCATTGCGTGTCGCTTTTATATCGCTCAGTATTTTATAATAATAATAATATTATTATATTATTATGATACGTACTGCTTCGGGTACGTCATGATAATATATTGTTACATTATTATAATGCGACGGTGGAGACAACCTAACCGGTTGCGTTATTGCAGTCTCGTCGTACTATACAATATAATATTATAATATCTCCTACTATATACTTAGTATGTCGTTTTCAGCTTTATAAACAGGTACCGATGACGGATCGTATTGTCATTATATTACAATATTATTTATTATTTATATATGATGATGTATGTCACATTATTATAATTTATAATGTATTCGGTTTCATTGTCACACAACTGTATATTATTCTTTCGACGATAACGACGACTTCAACAGCACTCACACTGCAGTAGCATAACAATAATAAAAATAACCATAATAATAATAAAATGTATACCGTCCCATTTGAAACAAGAAAAACGCTTAGGAAATTTTAGTATAATTATCGAATTTTGATAACGGTTTTTCATCTGAAAGAAGAAACTTCCAACAGTACAGACAATTCCAAATAATGGTAAATGATAAGTTTAAAATAATTTGTAAAAACAAACTTAAGATTATTTTTAAAGGCACATTATATAAGTAATACAATTTGAAACTAAACAATGGTATTCACATTTGACAAAAAATCGAACTCTATAGAGTGAGTAGGTTGAATCCCTATAGAGAGAGTGGGTAGTACGCGGTTAACTCACTTAGAGTACACATATTTTTTTATTTTAGTTCTCGTCCACATCATCAACCCTCTCCGCCTTAAAGCCGATCCAAGATGGCGAGCGAGAGAGTCCTTCTTACATTATTTTTCCATTACATTTTCAAAATCAACTAATAAAATATTTATCATAACTTAAGGTTGATGTTATTTTAAAATGTCGGGCTATATCTCGGAAGAATATAACACATAAAACATCTATAACAAGTCATAGAAATGTTGCTTGCGATTGATACAAATTGAATTTACGTTCCTTCTTTTTACGAAATTAATATGATAATATAGATCTGTCTATATATTATTATCAATTATCATGTTATTTGTTATAACAAATAATTATTTGTTTAGTTATAAATTAACAGTGATTTTCGTTTTTGTTTTTGCCGTTATAGTCGAATAACTAACGTGCAGCTGTTGTTTGCGAAATGATTTTAACGATGAGATGCTGCTCAAATTGGTATTGAATTTACCATACGGTAGCATATCCCATGTGTATAAAGATAAGAAAACCGAAAGGTATATGGACCAATTTAAGGTCCTGAAAAAGTATCCACTTAACCAACATATAATAAACACCTGACGTTGAGCCAACGCCCGTGCATGTACTGCGGCATTCGTATAAAATTTCATTTCGAAAACAATTGGGTCCGAGACAGTAGATTAGGTACCTACTTCGTTTTTTTTTTTGCGCTTATAATTATCATGTAAACTTAGTATACGATTTTTACCAGTTTTCGAGTATATTAAAAAAATTGACATACATACTATCGGCATGCGAGCTCCTGGACGATGTAAAAATGGATCGGGGCAAAATGATGGTCCATGCGGGTGCGTATAATATAATGTTATGATTACGATTACGAATTATGCGCGGGACACTGTTTTTTTCTATGGTTCCGTGGGATATTTTATTTATATTATGTAGTTTTTTAAAACTGTTAAAAAATAATCTGAAGCTTAAAAAATGAATTTATTAGATCAACAAATGCATTAAAATGTAAAACATCAAGAAATTTAGATTAGGATTCGTATGTTATTGAAACATATAATCTATGACGCTCTAAAAAAGCTTAAAAAGTCATCAACTTTCGTCTTTCAAGCCTTGCTATGATAATTATATTAATAATATAAGTAAGAAGGTATAGGTGCTTATGTTTGCATAAGTGAGTGAGTTCAAATAATCTCTCTGTTTTCTTCAGCCTTTGTACCTATATACTTATAAACATATCGATTACCGATATAATGTATATTAAAGATTAATAAGTAATATAATAGAGGTACGTAAAGTCAAACAAGTGAACCATTCTCCGAAGCACGTATCATATGGACACGTGCAAACTATATACTTTATATAGAACTTTATATATTATATAAATAACATGGTAAACGTGTGTGCTGTGTGGAGGCGATGATAGCTATAGTGGGTTGAAAACCAAATTCGTTCCCAGGCTAGATAATATTATAGTTATGCACATCAAAATGTTCAACGTTCCCCACGTCCACATTCACCTCGTGATTCAACTGGAAAACTCTCCCACTATCACCGAATCAAAATATTTAATATAATATAGGTCAAATAAACATAACCTTCTTCTTCTTTTCCTTCACCTTCCCTCCCAACTATTTGGGGTCAGCCACCCTGGTCCACAATTTCCACTTACTATGATCCTAGTCATCCTCCTCACAAACACCAGTCATTCTCATATCGCACTCTATATAACTTCAAACCATCTCTTTTACGGTCTTTCTCTTCCTGTTTTTCCATCCACACTCATAACCTATATAAATATATGTTAGTGGCACATGGCATAAAAATATTAAAAAAAAAAAATTGATTGATGTGTTACCATTATTATATCATACCACTGCAGCAGTTGTAGCAGCTATAGTGATGTGCAGTTAGTGATGTATATTACATTATCAAGTTGTACATTACAATATTACGTACGAATAAATTCAACGGTAAGACCTAATATCGTTACACGAATACCGTCGGAATACGTATTCGCATATTTTTTTTATTTTTATTGTTTCCTATATACTTCATCGCATGCTCCGCGTATCACCGACATTGCAGAGCGCGCACGATGTATCAACGTATGATTTAATGATATACATAGGTACGTGTAGGCATGATTTTTATAAGAGGTATTAATGTGCGTCGATAAACATGCGAATATATTAATATATAAAATTTATAATGGTACATTATAGCGTCCTGTGGGAGATTTTAGGGGTCACGCGACCCCTAGACCGCAATTCGGATAAACGAACGTTCGGGGGTAGGTGAATACGAGCGTATATTATTATAGAGATTAGTTCACTATTTTTCTGTCCTCTTCCTTCGTACACATACACGATACACGCACACTTACCGCCCTTTTCCGCTCTGCGCGGCACTTCTCGTTATCTACAAAGAACTTGTATTACGCGGATTTCCCCCTCCTAAAAAAAAACCTACACGCACGAAGAAGCACTTGAAACGTCGTACTCGGGACGTTAGAAAACAATTGTTAAAAAAAAGAAAAAAAACCACCCCAACGGCATTAATTTAGAGGTTACAACACGCGTATAGCCACGTAGGCGTATTGTAGGTACACAGAATACATCGCGGGAACAACCGACGGGCGATGTGGTTTAAACTTAATAACAACGAATTTCGGACGTGTGTTAGAAACACGTTGATGTAAAATATCGACATTTTTGTGGTGAAACAACATGTTCTAAAAGCAATAGATAAAACTTGTTTTGTTAAAAATATGAAAGATTTTGCAAGAAAAAAAACAAACACATTGAGTAGGCGTATCTACTACATAAACTTGAGTAGCAGGAAAATGAGCTTATATATACGTACCAGCAATATAATGATCGTATTTCTCTCTCTCTCTTTCCCTGTGATAAATTATTATCTTAAGGATGCACATCATGCATCGAATACTCGTACCTATAACAAAGCCATCATATTCATATAATTATTTTCCATTATTCCAGCATATCTTATTAATTTATTATAATAAGAGGTATTTATTTTGAACCAATTCAAATGTGATAAATTATCAAATAATCACTATAAAAACACATATCATATCATATAATACAACCTGCTGCAATACGTTCATGATGCAAAAAAAAAATGTTAATTATTTAATACAACATTAAATTATACGTCAAGTAACTTTAGGATGGCAAGACCAGCTCTAGAGTCATGCCTTGGCTTCGGTCCACTGGAAGACCTACCAGAGTTCCATTAGAGTCACCACTAATTTCGTATATAATGTCGTATCATCCGAATCGAGAGACATGCGCTTAAATCTACGAAGCCTTACACTCTGAGCTGATCACTCCTTCGAAAATTAATTTAATTAGCGACGTTAGCTTTAATGAGCTATACGGTAGTATGCACTTACTGGTTTTACATTCGATGCTTCCAAATTAGATTAACTCGAAATTCCATTTGCCACCGTACTATTTTATTTAAAACGTAAGAACGAAAAACGACTGTAATAAAGCTTATTTGACACATTTTTTGGTTCTGTAACACTTTTAATGGTTTTAAAAACAAACCTAAAATATTTCGTACTATGTCTACAACAACGGACAATCCGCGCAGAGATGTTATATGGGCCACAAAGAGGCTCGCAAGCCGCATGCGTCTCTTATTGACACCAATATTAGAATACAATTAATCAATATAATATAAAATCACTTCTCAGAAGTAAAAATCTCATTCCTAGATGTGTACCTGAGCAATAATGTTCTGTGTAGTGTAAAAAAATTCACAACATATAAAACGTTAAAAAATGAAAAAATGTGTCTTCATTTTTTAAACATATATATTAACAATTTGGCTCGCTTCGAATTAATATCATAAATTTTCGGCTCACAAAATTAAGGTTAGTGGCCACCTCTGCTGCATAGTAATATTTTAATGTCGCCTCAGAACTTAATACTTCGACGTTAGCCTGGCCTATCTTAATTAATTGATTATAGTTGCGCTAAATTATATTCGCATCCAAAGGGTACAATATATTTTTTATGATATCAAGTAAAACTATATCGACCACTGTCTACATAAATTATACACGACAGTAGGATTCGACTTGCATAGATCGCATTAGGTGCACAAGGACAAAGGAAGGCAAACAGGGACTGTTGCCCACTTGCTCCCAACCCCTTTAAAATTATTCTTGGTCAATTATCATAAACATAAATCATAATGTAACATGAAATAATACAAGGTTAGGTATAAAAAATATTTTTTATTACTCTCGATGATGATCATCAGAACTAAAGACGTTGCTTTTATTAAAGATTTATGGCATATTTTATTCCTGCGGACGTCTTCGCATCTGTACCTACGTGTTACATAATACACCGTGTTCAATATAGATATTATCCATTATCCATGTATAGTAATAATAATGATGATAATAATAATAATAATGACAAATATTATTATAATGGTGTATCGGCGCGCTGTGCGTATCACGGTGATTGCGATTTATCGCCGGCAAACAGAAAAATGTACAATATCAATAATAATAACCGTTGGAACCGTCGTCGCCGCAAAGTCAATTAGAGTACGAGACGAAACGTATTCGCGTGCGACTCGTGCGAGTAGTGTCTGTGGTGGACGAGACGCTTATCGTAAAGTCGCAATCGCACACACATTGTCCGCTCACACACTGAAGGTGTTAACGAGTAGTATAGAGGTAAAGCTACACGTCAGATTGACATTTCGTTTTTAATTTCTTAACGTTTTATTGTTATCGCTATTATTCATTATTTGCTCCCATATATGACGTGACTAACACGCTTATCCAACGGTTAGGTATATTATACAAACATACGATGACGACCGATCGAAACTTTGAAATGCTTCACTCCGACAACATCATATAATATACCTACCATAAGTACCTACCTGAATTACAATTGACTGCAGTCGTCATAAGTCACACCATAACATCAATGTACCGCGCCTAATAGTAATTATTATGTACCTACCAAGCCATCATACCCGGCCGCCTCTCGTTCTATAATAACGCGTTTTCCAATCGCAATCGTAATTATTATTATCATAGCAAATAAGTTACATATTATTATGTTTACATCACTTATGCATAAAAAATGTATCATGTACTCCAAAGCCGCCGGCTGCACCTAACCTACACGCTATAGTATATAATATGCATGCGTACGTCCGTGATTATCGTCGTCGCACATAACACACTTTTCGCACGTCAATAATGAAACAAAAATTAATAATTAATATTATAGGCAATAATTAAATCACGTTCGGTGTACATACAAAAATAACCCTTATCGTTTCGTTAACGAGTGTGTTTCGATAACAATGACTATGATTTTTTTATAATAACAGCCATATCATATAATTATATTGTTTACGTGTTGTTAGGTAGTTTATATTTCTCATATTATTATAATACACCTACCTCTTTCCGTTTGATCTGGGAAACAACACTTTGTCAACTATTCAGATACGAATGATCTTTTTTTTATAACTGACAAACGTTCAGTGAACTTTTTAAAACTAAAAATCGTTACATCAACAATTATGTGATGTTGTTGTAATATTAGCTTTAAAAACGTTTTCGCTGACAACGAGAAAATACCATGTTATTATATATTATTCGACGCGACGTAACAAAAATATCAAAGTTCAACAGGTATAATAATGATCTCCTAAAAATCGTCAACAGTAGAATATTTCATTATTTCAGTCATCCATATCACTCAGTAAAAAAGTACAATTAGGTATTAAAAATAAATCGGTATCAATTAAATGGAAAACAGCATTAATATATTTATAAGAAAACGTGAATACAGTTTAAACTGTATACAAATTAGATGACTAAAAGGAAATCTCGAATAAAAAATAAGTACTAACGCTTAGAAATACATATTACAATAATGCATAACATATAAAGGCTCATGAGTCGCGATGACTGCAAACTTTTATTCGCAGTTAGGTACTTGATATTTATCGTAATCCATCGGCTTCGATCAATTATTGATCTATTCGCGTGTATCTTATACTCGATCAATTAGAAGTTAAATTGGAAGTTTTCATAATTCACTGTCCAATCATTTAGCAATAATATTAAAATAATTTGTTTTAACCCTTACCTTATATACGCATGATATCGTAACAAGGTTCCACCGTGCACCGACCACGTTGCACGATCTTCAATACCAAATTTAGTTACCCACTATAATATATTATATACTCGTATTGGTATATAGAAAGATAGATTCGAGAAAAAATATAAACATATTACATTTTAACCATTATAATCCATTACAATAATTTACAATATATTATCGTGTATATGCATTTATGAAATATTACCATACAGTATATATGCATTATGTATAGGGAGAAGTATATAGCCGCCACCTATATATCATAATTTACACATTGGACATATAGGTATAATAATATATTATGTATTTTAAAAAATAAAACGCCAAACAATGAACTCAAAACGATTTTTCTCTTCTTTTGTGTCGTCTTCATTATCTCAGTGCCTGATGATGATTGCGAGTGTGCAGACGCGTACGATTTACTGTACTTGTACCGTTCGCATATTAAAATAATATATATCTACATTATTTATCCGTATAGGACTGCACACAAATATTCTTTAAATTAATCGCCGTAAAAACCGTGTAGGTATTATAGGTATGTTATTGTAATAATGAACAGCGTTGGGAAAATAATATTTTAAACGCCACGCGTTCAAAGTAAACCGATTCATACTTCCATTCTGCACACACACACACACACATATATATATATATAGCATACACATGGCAGCTGTATACAATGAGAACTTCAATATTCGTCCGTGAAAACGTTTTAGGTATGATATTATATTATACTTTGTCATCATCGTATACAATCCGAGAATCCGACACATATGCGGCGGACGTGCATTATATTATTGCGTTAAAAACTAAAAATATATACGACATTATAATAATAGACGAAAAGGGACCGATGTTTTTATGAGGATCGCGCGCATCATGCGAGACACGCTGAAAATCGCTTTCGCATTGTCGACGCTCTGCAACAGTGGCTTACTCTTCAATACATAATAATATGTATAATGATGTATCTACCCATAGTTTATGTGGTGTATTTCAATTTCGACGTTCCCTATTCGACGTATACCTATACAATATGCAGATACTGTGTATACCTACAAACAAATAAAATGACAAAACTATTAATCGATTTTCGTCGACCGAAACGAAAAAAGGAATAGGGAAAAACCCCCGTCATTATCCATTATATCTGCGCGTGTTCGAACAAAATGCAACTTAAGTATAAAAAAAAAATCGAAAAAAATGCTTCGCCACGTCTAAAAGGTCCGGGATTAATGAACCGACCTCGGAAAAGCGAGAAAAAAAAGTCAGGATAATATATAATATTGGATACACATATATATATATATATACACACGCGCGTTTTAGGTTTTTGCGTGTGATGCGGTATTTCGTACAGAATCGCCTCGCGGTCCGTGTGTAGGTTCGCATATATATATCATATATGTATGTAATAAACACCCTGTGGCCAAACACAATGGTTTTCGGTCAGAAATTTTTGGGGTCGTTAAAGGGTCACCGCCACCGCCGCCGCCGCGCCGTGGGAGCCGATAGCCGTTAACCATGTTAGTTTTTGCTAATAGGACGCGCCAAGAGAAAAGTAAATAATTGGCTTGCAGCGCGATTGTTTCACGTGCGTGTGTGCTGCGCGTATACGACGACGTGTGGGCGCTGGCGTGCGTGTGTGCGTGTGTGTCATGTCATAGCGCGTGTGTATAGGACGGTAATGGGGAGAGAGATCGCGGACGTGGTTTACAAAATGTGTCATCGGGAAAAACGGATTAGTCCCGCGACGTTTAATGATTGTAATAATATACGACGATTAACTCGCGGCCGCAGCGGTCCTCCGCCCCACCCACCGACCAAAATATTTATATACATTATGTACATTATACACGGGCTGTCGCGGTGGTGGGCGACACGAGTGCCTAAGTGATTTTAGGGTGGAAACGCGGTTTCAGATATATATAAATCGCGTGTGTGGGCGCGTAAAGCTATACATATTTGTTATTTATATATACATCACGCTCGCGGCTCGCACAGTAGGTATATGTATACGCAGTGATCCAAACGGCATCACTGCAACACGCGTCACGACTTTTCTGTGTAAAAAACACACCGGGCGTACGTCTTAATATATGTATATGTACCTAAACACATAGCATTGCGGTATAATACGCGTCACCAATTTGCGTCACGGATTTGCATTGAGACGACGGCAACAGCGATGACGCCATGGATCATCTTAGTATATATTTTTTTTTCTTAAAGAATAAGGCTTCAACATCAAAGGTTATTAGCCTGAAAAGTTACATATATGTTTCTTAAAATTATGTGCACATTTATTCAATAATAGTTTTTTTTTTTTTTTACAACTGTTATTTACAGAGTTTACAATTTTTTAATAATATTGGTAATTTTTAGGAATTTAATGATTTTTGACGTGTTGTGTTCATCAAGTGCTTCTGCAACATTAGGTGGATCTTCAGGTCGGTGCGTATTGAGGTGTACAGTGAGCATTCCTCCACTATGTGTTTAACGGTTAGTATTTGGTTGCGTGTGTTGCATATTAATTGGTTGGGGCTCTTTACTGATAAGGTATGAATGTGTGAGTGCAGAATGTCCGATTCTGATACGGTTGATTGCGTTGTCTAGGCGTCTGTTAAATTGATTGGAGGTGTGCCACCTTTTGATATTTATTTTTTATGTTTTTGAGTTTGTCGGTTGTTAGTATTGCATTCCATTGGTTTTGCCAAATTGAGAGTATTTTTTCATTAATATAGTTTGTTATGTCCATGGAAGATATGTTATTTAGAGTAGGGGTTGAGATATTTTTTGCCGCAAGGTCAGCATATTTGTCGGCTCTTTCATTTCCTTCAATGCCAGTGTGGGAAGGGACCCACATGAATTCTATATTTTTGTTTAACCTATATTTATATTTTATTGGCGTGTTTCATCGGACGTGAATATAATACCGATATAATATATTATGTGCACGGCGATTTTTTAAACATGTTATCCTATTTTTATGGTTAAATTATATGCATATTATATTAAAATTCAGATTTTTGGAATTTTGAAATACACTTGCAGAAGACCGTTTTTCACACGATTGATATTTTTTATACCACTTAAAGATGATCCTGTGACAATACAAACTTCAGTTTTTCAAATAGGAACTTTTTATTTTTATTAATAGGTAAGCAGTTTTTTTTTTTTGAGAATTTTCATGTGTCGAAATCAAAATCCAAGCTAGTAGTTTATACGCATATATACATATAAAAAAATTGGTTGGCATAAAAAAGTCCTTCACTTTGAAATTTGACTTTTAAAATCATTTCTGGGGGTCGCAACACAACTCCCCCACCCATCGACACTGACATCGACCACAAATCAACTCGTCATCAGTGGCAAAATTTGAATGCAACGCGATGTTCAACGCGCTTCTGCATCTTTATTATATTTCGAACTACATTTTGCTGATTTTCCTTTTGTATTTTGTTATTATTTGTTCTGGTATGATAGGTTTATATTGTAATATTGTTCGACTAAGATGAAAAATGTAAATACGACCATTAATATTTATGAATATAATAATATGTCGTCGCCAAGCAACGCTCGTCGTCGTTCGATTCATGGTAACTCTATACTTGGTATAAGACCATGTGTATACGAATCAAAGCTTCTTGAAATGCAAACCGAGGCAACGAGGTACAATACCTATATACAACCGCAATGACACGTACCTACAACCGTTTAAATTAAAATTTAAAATTTGTATGTTGTAACGATTACGTCCTGTCCACACAGATTTATATCATGAACTATAGTATATATAATTGATTGAGGGATTTAAATTATATTTTTCAAAACTTTCATTAGCTAGAGGTTATAATTCTATGAGTATATAAACTGAGACGATGAGCTGGTAGGATGATCAGTCTGCTCCTGCCGGTGTTTCGCGTTGAGGTTTGTACAATATACATTTAAAATGATATACTTATGAGACTTGACTATATTATTAAACTACTTCATGAATGTCTAAGAGGTTAGGTTATAAACCTTTCGTTGTATTATTTTATACGCATAAACTATTCGAGTAATATTTTTATTTTTTTGTTCTAACTTTGGTCTAATGTTGTATCTCGAACAATCAACAAAGATGTTCAGGAAGAAAAATTATTTTAAACTTTTAGAATCATCTTCGATAACGTCAAGTTTAACAAATTACATTCAACTCATCGCTGCAGATTAAACGCATAGTTAAAACATTTCTTTAAGATATACAATACAAGACCGAAAATCTTAAAATTTTGACAGTGCATGTTACTACTTACTACTATATATATACTATTAATCGATTATAATTACAATTATTACATTCGACTCGTTGCAGATCAATGGCAGCATGTAATATAGTAATAATATTATGCGGTTTGGACATGTTCACGAAATGTACAATAATATTGTAAATACATATTAGGTATTATTATTATTATTGTAATGTCTTGATATTAATTATTGTTTAATTTCGTTGGCCTCGAGAGTGGATTTCCGTGAACGGTAGACAGAGACGGACTCTGTGTGAGAGTGAAGGAGAGGGTGAATGAATGACTGTGATGGTGAGAGGTAAGTAGCTAGGGGGGAGGGAGGAGAAAGAGCGCGCGCGCGCGAAAGAGAGAGAGACGAAGAAAAATATTTATCTCCCAGGCGCAGTGGCGGTGGCGGTGGAGTTGCGTTCGCTCACGTTTTAACGCGTGGCGGTGGCGGGGGAGGCGCTGTTAAGGGGAGGACAGTAAACACGATCAATAGCCCATTAACAACCTTCAAACTTTGGTAATGATAGGCTGCGTAGAGTTAAGCCCACGACGCACGGCCGCACACAATGGCTTCCGTTGCACATCGTCAGAGACGGCGGAGACGGCTATAGTATAAGAGCGCGCGCACACACACACACACACACATAAATACATGTTATATATCATTATATATCAACCTGTGCCGTTTTCCGAGACCGTCTAATGCCTATTACCGTATGATTATACATAATATTGCTTTGATAAATCGCTTCGTGAACGGCGTACGAATATATATAGGTATATCAGACAGCTGTCGTTCCGCCGACTGATTAATAAAATATTTATTATTATAAACGTATGCTGTAGAATCCACGTGGACTGCGGCAAAAAAGTTATCCGTCGAAAAAAATCGTCGTTTCCTGATAAAATATTCAAAGTTCATTAGTACCATTGATGTATTCCTGTGACTTACGCGGTACCTATGCCTATTTTCTTATAACGTGTATACAGTAATTTACTTCTCACAAAAAATCGGTTCATACCGCGGTCCGAGATCTGTTAAAAACATATAACGTCGTTGGTCTGAACGCATAGAGAATTACTTCAGCCAGTATATTGTATACACCCGTATTATGATATGTAAATTCGACTTGCCGCTGATGATGGCTTAACATTCTTGATATACGATCTGCTTTGTGTTGGACGTTGTGGACAATGATGGTGTGCTTCGGTGTTCGATCTCGCCTCCATATTGTTTTTACGGAGATCTATCGTCGAAGAAAAACGAACTAATCGTGCAATTGATTAAAAAATAAAAATATAATCTAATACCTATTGTAAAAGATTCCGGAAACATAGGAATCATTAAAATCGCCAAATGACAAAACAAAAAAAATTCGAGTTCGAGAAATGTAATGTCAAGCAATAGTAGGTACACAGGTAACCGGAAACGTCCAAATCTTTGAATTATATTTAAACGAATGTCTGTATACCTATGTGTCCTATACCTTTATAGCTATCTATTGTACATGTACATTTTGTTAATCATACATTTGGTCACTTCCACGCGGATCTTTCCAGTCACGTCTTACTCGCTATATTGTCATTATAAACAGTACTTTTATGTACTCAACACTAAATTATTATACATTTTGCTATTATTACCTATATATTGCATTATACCCCTCCACGCTTCTTCGGACCGTTTCACGCTGTGTAAATATTGTAATAATAGATGTCTTTTTTCCGCACCGACGTGTATATGCGGGCACACGCAACTAGTGAGGAAAAATAGTCCTTTCCTTTTTTTATCCTTGTCCTGAAAAGTATGCAGAAGTGACTCCATCGAGCGGCAAAAAGCGGTACATAAATAAAAAAAAATTAGTTTGTTTTATTTAATGTTGAAATATTAGGTATAATGGGAAAACTTTTATTGTTCACCGAGTACACCGCACCGGCACACCGGAGAATCGTTTTTATGGTGTGTTGTGTGAAAAGAAAAGGGAGATTTCACTGCTCTGGTTTGTTGTTGTTGTTGTTTTTTTTTTTCATTTTATTTTTAAGAGGAGGGCAAATTTTAATCTGACCGGGCGAGCGAAAAACATAAATATCCCCGGGTTGAATTATTATGCGGCATTAAATAGGACTAACGATTATTATTAAAGTGTTTGAACATGCGACTGTGCAGCTTAAATATCGCGTGGGGTGAAACTCGGCGGAATACATACTTTTTGGCACACTATATAATATTCTCTGCGACGGCGAGAGGTGAACGCGCAGAACTTTTGTAATTTGCCACGGCCCGTCGGGAATAAATAAATTTCGTTCGGATTTCTCTTGGATAAAAAAAAAAAAAAAAAAAGGTACGAAAACCGTTTATGTGCCAACCTCAAATGGTTTTTTTTTTCCCGTTGTCGACGTCGCGCGTCAGGTCGTGTCCTGTTAGTAAACTTTCAAACATGTATAAATACTATATTATATGAACGCCTATTACGACTTCATGCACCTATATTATTCGTAAGTATAATTCGTAGGAAAATCCGATTTGTACATAATGTGTGTATATAAACACATATATGTTACAGGTAATACATTCGGATAATGTCGACATTAGCCATCCGTGTTGGCTAATGTGTAATTTTTCGTTTATAAACTTGAAATATCAACATTATCCGGATAATGTTAACCTTAGCCAGTCAATTTTGGATGATGTTAAAAGTTATGTACTATTTAATTTATTTAAGTTCCATCACTGCTTGGTATATTAATTTAACGTGGTATATATTAACACAGTTTCAATAATAACACATAATGTGCTGCTGGCCCCAGCTTATCTTATCTTAACTAAGTTACTGAGTTAGTCAGTTATCTTACCGATAAAATAAACAATATATATGAACTTAATATTTATCTTAATCTTACGACATTTTTTTTTAAATAATTTTATACCTATGCGACGTCGCGCTTCGATCTGTTGTTAGTCTGTTTCGGTTTTCACGCGTGACAGTTTCCAGTACAGTGTTAAGTGTTTTAACCCATTAGCGCCGGAGTTTTTTTTTTTACAGTTTTAACCAAAATAGTGTTAAAAATGTATGTATTAGACCTCAAATTTAATTGTAAAAAAAAAAATTAATTATGTTCATTAGTTTTTGACTTACAAGACGTTGCCATATGGCAACGCTAGGATAGCTTATAACAACTAATTTTATGAAAATACAGTTGATTAATCTTATAATTTTTTAATTTATTTATTTTCCGTTTTATAGCATAGATAAGTATAATGTATTTAACTATTTTTGCTAATTTTTTTATAAGATACTAGGTATTGTAATATAATATTCAATATAGAATAAAAAAAAAATTATTACAAGATTACAACTTGTATAATTTATTATGTATTTTATGGTAATTAGTAATTATTATCTTTTTTTTTTGCATATGGTTAATTGTATCTAAAATATATTTAATATTGCTAATTATTTAAAATGATTTCATATCATGCATGATGCAATTTTATAGTTGTTAAG
The DNA here is from genome assembly GCF_037042655.1 of Diuraphis noxia. Lineage (NCBI taxonomy): Eukaryota > Metazoa > Arthropoda > Insecta > Hemiptera > Aphididae > Diuraphis > Diuraphis noxia. The sequence goes on from NW_028301711.1 coordinate 24,230,536, forward strand.
ACATTATCCATAAGTCCTTGGCTAATGTCATCATATTAACCGGTTAATGTTAACATTAGCCGGCATTTAATAATATTCATGGCGGGTAATGATAACAGATGGCTAATGTCGACATTATCCGAATGTTAACATTACCCGTGACATATATATGTATATACAGTGAAAACTCTTTATAACGAATTTGAAGGGACCAAGAGATTACTCTTTCGCTATACGAGTAGAAAAGGTATAATATAGATGGACGGTAAACCAACCATTATTATGTAATGTTTACGTTATCAGGGTTTTTCGTTGTAAAGAGTTTCGTTAGAAAGAGTTTTCGCTGCATATGAGTTACGTGAGCGGCCATCTAGGTCAGGCAACAAAAATAAAAACATTTCGCGTGTTTCATAACACAATCGCATACTTACAATACTGCGGTATATTATTATTTACTAATTTATATAAATGTGTGTGCCCACATAATTGATAATATAATATGATTGTAATGAGTGAGCTATAGGACTACGTGTCGCCGCACCAATCGTGTGTATAATAATATTATGTTACACGGTTTTTCGCATAATAACGTCATCCATTATAGGTATCTAACCATTCTAACCGAATATAGGCGTATGCCCGGTCAATGATGGTCATTTTATGCCTGAGCATACGCCTGCAGGTGATGCACATAGAAATGAAAAAAACGATGAGAATCGTGTTTGAAATTAAATTTTAACACAATTGCTCAAATTTCAAATGCTCACAATAACCGACCGGACAAGCCCGTTTTTGTGTTTAAATTTCGAACGACTATTCGTTACTTAACACTACTGCTGCTACTACAACTACTACTATACTAATATTACTGCTATAGTAATAATAATTGCATAGCTATTATTACATTATTTCGAAAAACACAACAACTTTACGTATGGATAATATATGTATATGCCACATATAACTATATGCCTGAACATAAGATGTTCATTATATTGGTGTACTTACGCAATACAACATATTATACTCATTGCGTTCTTAAACTCTTTTGCAGACACGTGTTTATTGTGTACGATGAGCCCAGCGTAACCCATACAATTATATATTACTATTATATACTATATAATATTATAGGTATTGTTTTATATACATTATATTATTCGTGTTTCGTTCAGAGTTTATTACCAGCGCATTTACTTTGATTTGCTCCTCGTCGGCTCAAGTCGAAAACATTAGTTTCATACCTATTATAATTTATAAAAAATTAAGTTTATTATTATAATTAAGGGATAATAATAATGGTATGTGTCTGTATAAATATATAGCAATATAGTAATAAATATAATTTAATGTTTATTTGGTTTCGAGATGACATGACGTATACAGAGAATATTTGAAAGTAGACTGTTTATTTTCGAGGGTAAAATAAAACAAACATAATATATATATATAATTCCAAAGGCTCATAATATATTATGCGTAATGAGAATATAGTCATCATGTGGTGTATAATATAATATACTTGTATATTATCATACTATGTCCGCCACGTCATAATAATAAATAATCTGTGGCCCGCGCGATTCATAAACAATCGCGTATTCCCGCAATGAAATGTATATATATATATATATATAACACATATACGAATTTACACATAATAATAATAATATAACGTACAGCACACATAATACTAATATATTATTAAACTATATACGGACAGATATAAAAATTCGGTCAGACTCATAAAACGGGCTCGTCGTTTTTAGGGTTATTTGATCACCCCGTCACGTATTTTTCTTCTATAATATGAGTGATATATATATATATATATATATATATATAATATATATTGTATTTTATATTATATATTCTTCGAGGGACATCGCGGAAATAAAAGCCAATACGTATAAATAATAAAACGAAAAAGGATATTATTACACTCGATGAGATGACCACCGCCACGGTATACATATATTATATATTATTATACTTGCTGCCTCCATATAACGGTGACGATATTATAATATCATATATAATATAATCGTCGTACAAAATGCACAATATATATATATATATATACCTATACCTACTTATACTCATATTATATTGTATACAATTTAACGTAAATATTATTATAATATTATTGCGATATTATAATATATAATATAGCGAATATATACGTTAACTGTGATGTAATTACATTATTATAAGATGTACCTATATATAATATTATGTATGTATCGGAAACACGCCATGTTTAATAAACGACCGCGTCCAAAGGATTTGCGCTCGTCGTCGTCGTGAAAAGTGACGAATTCGAAACGAGCCGATGATTTATATTATATTATGATGGAGGTACGTCATGTTATTATATTTTACGCTGCTGTCCGCCTAGACCATTAGACACGAAAAATACAGTGGAAAACGAACGGATGAGAGGGAAAAAAATCCGACACACACTTGTACATTATATGTATATATATATATACATTATAGGTACATATAAATCTATCTTTTTTAATGTACATTTACCCGCTGCAACGATATTATATAGTATAACAACATGTCGCGCGCGAATTCCTATTCGTTTTTTTTTTTTTTTTTTTTTAATGCACGTCGTTATTATGCACGGTGCAGCTATTAAATACATATTATTATTATACATTTATACAGTATTACAGTCATTACTTACATTGTGTACAACGCGCGATGTACACGATATATTATTATTATCACTACGAGGTATTACACCGCAAACGCATTTAATATAACACACACGAGCGCGTAATATTATATTATTATTATTATTACTTAAATACTTCGCATCATTGTTAATATCAGCTGCAGCGGCGGCCCGGCTTGTCGTCGTCATCGTCGTCTCTACTCTCCAGTCGTCGTCGTCGTCGTCGCGTTCGCTTGGTAAATTATATTGCATCCGGTCGCCACCGCCGTCGTTTGATGCGTTGAGAATGCGTGTGTGTGCGGATTAAATGACGTTTCCACTTTTGACAGCACAACTTTACTCTGGCGCGCGCGCACACACACACACAAACGCCCACACTGTTATATTATAAAATGACACGATATTTCGCATGTGTCTGTGTGTGTCTGCAGTGTATTCTCCATTCGTCCCTCAACCATCATTACCCCCCTCCCCCCCCACACACGGACTACGCTGCGAGTATATTGTGTTATAATACACGGCGATGAGCGCGTGTATATAATATATAAAGTCGTGCAGCTTAGGGGTAAACGCGCGTCGGAGATCCAGCAACGTCATTCCGGTCGTTTGATCGCGAATAAATGCCCGGACGTCGCATCAGTCGAATCGATATAATCTGCTTTAATTTGATTTGACGCTTATTTCTCGCGAAACGCCGCGGCGTACTGCACTGTTTCCGCTATAGTATTGGATATCATCATTAATATAGCACATCACGACGATATATATATATATATATATTAATATTATACGATAGCTTCTGCACGTATCGCGCCACATATTAACATATTATTATAGAACATATTAAAATAATAATCATCGTACCTGTTGAACCTGGTGTGCGGAGTATAACATCAATGATGCTTACCCACCGAAAACGTATAGTAACTAGGTAGATACACTATGTCATTGCTGCAGTGGAAATTTGTTACACGTATTCGCGACTAGGTACGTTTCGTGCAAATGCGTCGTAATAATATATTGCTCCCGTGCAATGTATATATGTGATGCCAAATAAAAATGAAATAAAAATCAAATTTAATATCTGTTTTCACGTCAAGTCAATAATCTGTGATATCTAAGGATTTATAAACCTAATTAATATGTTAAATTTTATATAAAAATAAAACTATAAAAGTTAAATAACTGAATTCTATAAAATATTCTGACGGTGTAATAGGCAAGTTTTTAATGTTTAACTGTACAAGAAATCTATAGTAAAAAATCGCAAGTATACAATTTAATATTTTAATGGTATAATGAATGGACGAGTGGTTATTGATAATTGATGTATTATAATATGCACGAAAAAAGACACCCTAAAACGGTATTTTTGTGTCATATACAGTTAGAAATACATCATGATTATTGAAAAAAATAAATTGACACCTGCTTATTTAAATTTAGTATTTACAAATACCTAATTTGAAGACAGACTTTTCTTTTACATAATTTTTTCCACTTTAAGTACATCACATTAGACATCAGCAGTAATGTCTGCTGTACGTATTATACAGAATACTGGTATATGAAATAGATGTCATATCATCAAGCAGTCGACCGCAGTGTCAAAAACCTATTAACCGTGATCGCTGATTTTGGTGTACAATGTTTTATTGGTATACAATATAATTATTATTTTCAAATTAGTGTGGGAGTCACAAAATGTATTATAATACAATAGGTTAGGTTTAATATAGGTACATATTACTATATTACAGCTAGTTAAATGATTTGTCTTTCGAGTTCCTTATTTAAAACATTCGTGAATTTTTCGAGCTTTGGTCGATAGAAATACCTACTAGAGGCCTGTTTGCCGTCGTGTAATGGAAAACGATATTGCATTTTGAATAAGACGGAATCGAGCGCAGTGGTGTCTGAGCGTTCTGAGCCATATGGTGTCCAATAAAATCGTATATTTCTTCATCTGCTCGTATGCCGCACACGCAGTAAAAGTTTTGTAACATCAATTATTGTTTTTGCCAAAACGCTTGTATGCATATAAGTTCACTCACGACAGATGATACAAGTCGTAATTCTGCAGAGGGATGGTTGTACAGTCGATCGTTTGATATAGAAATTCGATATCGAGTTTGAAAATTGTACAAAATATATTACACGTACCTATGATGTATAATAGATCATAATATTATGTTTTATGGAAAATACAAGGTACGTGGCAGCTATAAATAAGATACAAATATCGGAACACCAGCCTATACTTAATTGTTCATATTTAATATTATATGTTATTAAACAGTAACTATGAAATAAATAACGTTTGATTGTGTACACTGATTAATGTATATAGTATAGGTACCGATATACATATACATTATATATTTTTATTTTAATACAAACAAATGACTTGACCATTTTACCATGTAGTTAATAATTATACGACGCATACGATTAATATATAATATTATGCGCTTTCGCGGATTAATATATTATACACTCGTGTATTAATCAAATATGCAAAATATTATAATTATCATACATGCGAGGTTGGAATATTCAGGAAATTGAATAATAATATACATTTAACGATATCAACGCATTGTTTACTATAATTTGTTATATTTATACGAACATCATATACCTTCCATATATCATAATATATAACGTGTATGGGACATTTTTATAGTCATAAAGTCATTGTATTGTTATATTCATACATGTAATCATTATGAATGATTTATATGGCTATATATATTTTAACCGACATTTAGCTAGGTTTCCTCAAGACGTAATTATTGTCTAGGAGTATCACACGACGAAAATCAATTTTTCCACACAAATAATATAAATAATATGTATGTGTATTTTGCAGATAAATGTAATTATACTATTAATGTTAATATTTCAATTATATAATTGAAACTATAGCATTATTAGCATTCGTAAAATCGTCCTGCATATATATATATATAGATATACCTATATATTATATATAGATATAAATACCCACAGAATTCGTAGGCGTTATTGAATAATCCCACAATGGTCATAGCATTAATAATCAATGCCATCTGCGACATAATTTTTCATAAAGGAAACAGTGGTTACGACTTTTACGTGTAAGTACTAAGTAGTAACTTGTAAGTACCTATATAAGGTATTATGTTGCGTAACAACATCATATTTTAAATTAAAATGCATTTCCTCTGGCTTACATCCGATACGTATGGACGTTGGCGCTAATACGATTTTTATCAAATATCATACATCACGAACACTGCAAACGTATCTCAACAACACAATTATCGTGTGACTTTAATGCTGTATTTTATGAGTAGTGGTTCAAAGTACAAAGTATAATAACGTGTGCATATTGTTTACCAGGTAAGTATATAATATAGATTTTCAGTGCTGTTATTTTCACAAGAGTTCAAACCGTTTGCAGAAAACTCATGACAAACCGTCGGACAAACAACGTGTACTGAACTGCAGAGGTTTATAAAAAACAAAAAAAAAAAACAATACATGCAGTATGATATGAAAGCGCAAACGGATTTGCGGTGCAGATGCATATACCTACACATAGATACCTAAATCGACTTAAAGATATACGTAAAGTATTACACTCGTTATATCCTATATACATATATTATAATATAGTGAACACACACTCTATATAGAATTGACCAATTCAAAATATACACACTCGACTATAACCGTAGTAGTTTAAACCATTACAATTATTAATGAATTGACACACTGCAGTTAGTTTGACAGTATAACCATCGACACGAGAAAACTCGCGTATTATACGCGTTTATTAATGGACATGTTCAAACTTTCTAAGACAGTAAAGTATGTGTGTTTTAAGTATAAAAATTATTATAGGTAAATCAAACTTGCCTCATTATTGATAAAAAAAAAAACCCTCGTACACATTGCTCTGAGCTCTGACCCCTCCCCCCCCAGCTGCGGAAAACTCATGTCCATAAGGAATAGAAAACCTTCTCTGGGTAACTAATATCGTTACAAAGTTCCCGCGACCACTTTTCCATAGTGTACCTAAGCTTAATTAAATATAATTCACGTGTGCGGAAAAAAAAACGATCGTCGAAAAGAACGCGAGACGCGACAATAACTGCGAGCGGCGTCCCGTCGGGTGGTTTTTTATTATCATTCGTTATTATTATTATTATTATTATTACTATCATCGTCATCGTCAAGGGCGGGGTGGCGGGGTGACCGCGAGTGGCGGCGGTAGTTCGCGCGTAATTAAAAAAAAAAAACCTCGAGAGCACTCTCACCGCCGCCGCAACCACATACTACAACCGCGGTAGCTGAAGCAGCGGGCCGCGGTTAAGCGCGCTTTCGATTCGTGAATATCCCTCGCACGCGCCCGGCCGCCATTCGTCACGACGCGCAATTATTGCGGTTTTCGATCCCTCCGACGACGACGGCGACGACGACGACGACGACGACGACGGAGCGTCGGCGGGTGTGTGGGCGGGCGGCGTCGACGAAATCTCTGCAGTTCCCCACGCTCTCGCGGTCTGCACACGACGTATATATGTGTGTGTGTGAGTATAAAGCGTGTGCTTGGGTGTGTGAGTGAGAGCGTTATATATATTCGGAAACCGATTTTTTAACGAGGGGATGAAAAAATGTGGAGAAAAAACCGGCGGAGAGTGATGGTGCACGCGCGGCGGAATTGATTTCCGCGTGTAGGACGTATGTATTATATGTACGTATATGTATATAGACATATGTACATAACATAATGGTGTAGGCAGAGGCTAAAATAAATATATTTTTTTGCGTTGCAGAGCACTTTATATAAAATATTGGCGTATTGGCCCGTGTATATTTTGATGATATAGTCTCCGTATGGGGCTTTGATCGTCGCACGCGCTGTAAGGCACTCATCCCGGATATCTAAAAAACGTGAAACTATTATATTAATGACGCGTATTACAAAACACGCGGTGGCCAACCCGGAAAATACTGCAGCCAGCCACGTACATGCAGGAACTGTGTCAGCAGACTTAGACGATAGTAGTTATACTTAATGACTACCTATTATTAAAAATCAACAATGATGCACACGGTTTTGATTTGAAAGTAAAAATTATTTTGTCTCCAAATTATTACACAAATATTGAAGTATCATAGGTACCTAACTAATAATACGTGTTTCGATGATAAATGTATATACATTTCAGAATTTTTATAATATATAACAACTTTTGTATATTATTAAACGTATCTATACGACAAATCAACTTCAAAAATACCTATGTGATATACATATGTGAACGAAATAATAATGGTGAGAAATTTACGAGTTTTCATAACACAATTACACCATTAATTGCGCGTATATGATGATGGATAGCGTATTATACACATTCAACATTTCATGTTACTAAAAGTTAGTCATCGTAGCCTCGTAGATGGGTACTCTCTCATACGTTGTAAAATTGTATTTCCTGAAGGTACCTACCTGTAGATGTATCAATTATCTAAACGCTATACATAGGTATACTATAGTACTCTAGTGAGTTTGGAGAACGAAATCGTATCTGTTGTAAAAAAAAATTTACCTGTTGTACTTGCAATCGAACAAAGTATACGAAATACGATTGACTGTATAAGGGCTACGTAAAAGTTTTAATAAAATATATATAGGTACATTATAATCATTAGTATTTTTTTTTTATTTTTTTTAAATAACTTTTTGTACATATACAATTATAACTCAACAGTTATTGGGAATGACAATTAAATAACAATATAATTATTATAATACTAGACGCTGAAGCCAGTCCCCAATATATAAAGGTTATGATTTGAATTATAACTATATTTCTGATTTAGAACTAAGAATAGATAGAAGGTGAGGAGTGATATTATAAGAGAGTTAAACAGAATAATGCGCTAAATCATCAGATAAGGACATTCGAAAAGAATGTGGAATATATATCAGCAAGACTTTCTGTTAAAAGTAAGGTGCAGAGCGGTGCGTAATTTAAGTCCAGTTTGTAAAGTAATCATTAGTTATTGTATTATATATTATTAAATTGTAAATAATAAACTAAAGATTAGCGAAGCTTATAGGTTTGCGTTGTACGACAAATTTTTACGGAACAAATATTGGTCTAAGGCAACTTACTTTTCCGGCGACTTTGCGCTATAAGTTTGCACGACCACGCATCGTCTACCTGTTATATCCATCACGATCGCCATAGCTAAAACTACTACGATACTTACACCTCCATTCATAACGGCAGCCGCAACTGTCGAAGTCGAGTATCAATAAATGATAAATGATGTTATATGATATCGGTGCTGCAGTGTACAAGTCGCGAGTCTTATACGTTGCCATATTATATTAAACCGACCGACCAGCGACAACGAAGGAAGTGGCTTTTATGGTTGCAGTGGTAGTGTGGTGGAAGAAAGGGTAGGCAGGTGAAAAAAATCAGCAAAGAGAAGGAAACCAATAAGTCTCCCTGGTTTTTTTTCATTTTTTTTTTTTTTTTCGTGCCTTTTTTCCACTTTATCCTCCTCAACATAGCCGCCGCGTAAGTCGTGAGATGTGTGCGTGTGTGTGTGTTTGTGTTTGTGTGCTAGTGAGTGCGTACATGGGAGTGTGTTCTTGTGCGTGTTTGTGCGTGCGCGTGTTTATAGACCGTGTATAGGAATGTGGGTGTGTGTGTGTGTGTAGGTACATGCGCAAAACGGAATATCGCGTACGGTTGCTACGGAAACCAAGGGATGGCGTGCAACTACATGTCACCCTGGCAGCTCATTATCGACCGTCGGCCGCCGAGTCCGTGAGCTACGAGCCACCGCCGCCGACGCAGCCAAAAAAAAATTATTCTGAATATATATATTTTATATATTATGCGTGCACCAGACTATGGCCGGTGACGTTAGAATATACACGTTCGGTGGAAAAAAAATTCGACCACCTCTCTACATCCTCCTAGCCGCCGCCGACAACGAAACCACAGTATATTCACGAAAATAATATACCGTCTGCAGCCTAAGTGATTTGAAACTCGGACGGACTTTCCGGATCCACGAGAGTGCTCGCCGATCGCCGCTCACCAGCCATACTCAGCACAGAGGACGAGACTCGTTTTTGTACACTTCCGCTCCGCGTTCTGTACTTTTAGCGGTCGTTTAACAGCAGTATTGACGATTATTTGCTTTCATAGTTTCATCGAGTCAGTTTTTATTTAGGGTTCAGACCCTCTTGGTACAAACTTATTTCTGCAGTTTTCACATTATTCTGCACAAATATTTAATATTCATCTACTCCAATTATTAATATCTAGTTAACTTTAAATATCGATGACGGCTTTTATTGAAATATTAATTTGCTCATTTTTTTTTTTTTTAATAATTATTTTTCTATAGAAATATATTTGTGTTTTAGCTATATTTTTTTTTCATTTAGCAATTATATATTAGGATATAAATATCTAGTTAATTTAATAATAATAAATTATTTGTTATCTTATTTGCATAAGATTCATAATATAATGAGTTTTCAAGATTCAAGTTATCGATAGTCGGCCGTATTGTTTATGTTTTAAGAATCAAGTCCTAAACGAAAAATAATCGCGGTGATAAACTACATATTATATTATATTAATTATAGTACTAATTATGGATAAGAAAATTTAAGATATCGAAATCAGGTCCAATTGATTTTTGAGTTGAATAGATTATTTTAACATTAATTGTTATTTCAGGAGGAATTTTATTAATCCAAAATATCGAGAATTTCGAGGTGTCAAAGTTCGAGTTACCTACCTAGAAACGACTGTACATACCTACTTTGTTTTGCGTCAATAGATAAGGTTTATTGATTTTTAATAAAAACTTGTAATTTTATGTTTTATTCAGTTAAGACTTCAACATCTGAGGTTATTAAAGCCTTGTAAACTTGTATTTAAATATTACTAATTCACAAAAATTAGTTATGAAAAATTATAACACCAAAAATAATAAAATAAAAAAATGACATGTAATATAATTATTGCCTGCCCACTATATACGAGAAAATAAACATATAACTACTAAACTGATCATCGAATTTCGAGCGTTCTGAATAGAAATTCATTTTTAATTCAACACTTTAGCGAGAGTTAATTACATTATGTAATGTTTTATTGTCTATATAACAGCGAAGCTGTTTCACAAAGTCCTACAATCTGCCTTCAAACGGTAAAATAATAATCTACTCTACATCTCAGCTCTCGAGCTATAAAAGTTTAGTAGTGTTGGCCAACGATATCGATAGCTCGATACGATATCGATATCGTGGGTATTTTCCGAATAATTTCGATATCGATATCTAAAAATAATCATCGAAAATATCACGGTATCGGCTCGGATCAATATAAAGTTGACGAAAATTCACTTTTATAACTTTTATCTACTGGATAATAAATCATAGCTTATTGCGATATATTTCAAAGAAATAGTTCACTACACTAAACAATTTAGGTACTCTAAATTCAGAGCCGGTTGTTAACTCGCGTTGAGACCTCGTAATTATTTTAAATACAATTTATTAAATAAATTATTTATTTATTTATTTATTTAAAATAAATACTCAATGAATACTTTTTAGTTGGTACAAAATAATGAATAATTGATGATTAATTTGCACTCATAATATATTAATATAATATGCTTTTAATAAACCAAATCATATTATATAATGTAACTTTTAATTATATAAAAATTTAAATCGATATCGATATTTTTCCGTTAAAATAATAATACGATATCGACTATTAAAAATATATCGTTGGCCAACACTAAAGTTAAGCACTCGTATAATAATATTACTACCGCGTTTCTCAATGCTACAAAAATCGTTGAAATATATTCCAAAATAATAATATATTATACCTACACGTTTTACCTTCGGAACGGTTTCCCATTAATTATCACATCATACATTTTATTATTTTTTTTATTTTTTTATTGATCAAAAGACATCGGCTACAACGGCCATTAGTCGCAAACGTTCCATTAATTAATTTTTTTTTTAAGTATCTTAAATATAATATTTTAAATTAAATTGTACAATTCGTATTTTCTTAAAAAAAGTCAAGATTTGAATTGTTGAGTCTGCATTTGGACCGAGGGCTGCGTGTGAGGATATGTTGGACTGTTAGTTCGGTGCCACATGTTGTGCAGATAGGTTTTTCATCTTCTGACATGACGTTACCGTGATGGGTTAGTCGAGTATGCCCGATGCGGAGTCTGTTCGTAATTACTCTTTCTCTTCTTTTCGTGAGGAGGTTGGGCCAACTGAAAATGGAGTTTTTAATTTTTCTCAATTTGGTGTTTTGTTCGAGCCAGTGAGTTTGCCATCTAATTTTAGTCAGTTCTTTAATTTGGTTTTTTGTGTCTGCGAGTGTAGTAATATTTAATATGGGTACCTATATCAGTGGGGCTCTGCTGCTATCTTGGCTTCTTGATCTGCCTTTTCATTGCTCTCTATGTCGCTGTGCCCCGGGATCCATATTAGTGCAATTTTGATTCCTGTTTGATAAGCTAGGCTAGTTTTTTGTCGTATAAGTTTTGCTATATCTGTATAGTGTTGAAGGGGTTTTTGAGGCTCGTGATTGAGGAAAACATTTTATTATTGTGTACACTATTAACCACCGATATTTACAGCAATACTGCAGTGCACCTACCGCATAAACGTACCAATAAATTATTATTTTTGAGGTTCTTGAAATACAAATATCGAATATTGGTACCTACCAATATATGATCGTTTGTGTCATAATAATCTATCGCAGCGATCCCAATCCGTGGGCCGCGAGAAATGTGGCACCGCATGCAGGGCCGCGGACGCTGGTCGATGCCAATAAGTTCATAAAAATGTTAATTGGATTTTTATAAGATTTTATTTGTGTGTGTGTGTGTGTGTGTGTGTGTGTGTGTGTTCGTGAGAATTCAGCTCCGAATAACATATATCCTGCAGACTATAATATAATATAAAGTGAGCTTCGGGCGTGCGTTATTATTTTGCTTTGACCGTCATCTCCGTACGAAATGTATTTAAGATTTAACCAAAGACGACGTATAATAATAATAATATGTAATATCATCTAATATATAGGTGTATAGTGTATATAAACTTCACAGCATCGGACACAACAAGTATAGGGACACTAGATTGTTTAGTGTACGACATCCGATTGAAGTTGAACTGACTGCAGGAGGGTGCACGCTGCAGTGTGTAGGTACTGTATATAGTTTATAGCTACTTGGTAATTCTGTTGATAGGTAGCTTATTTCACTCTCGCCTCGCGCCCCTTGTAACATGGCACCCAACCGAGCACATCAACCCTACATGTAGCGAGTCTAGCGGTTAATTTAAACCGTAAATCCGACAACACTACAGGAAAATCCGCTTTCCAACTGCAATATATTTCGTAATAGTCCGACTATATTATTATTGTTTGAATGGTTTTGGTCTCGGACAATTTGTTTGGTGGATCTAAAATTTCTCCATGTATACCTAACTTGTTTTCTGTCTGCATATTGTGTGAGAGTCGTTACAGCGGACTGAACTTTGGTTAGACTTCTATTTCTTCATCAATAGAACCGTATGCCGTTGGTCTACTGCCGCTTATATTATTAGCTTGTATCAAACATGTTATCATTATAATATGTTTAGTAATTTTACTATCAAAAATTCTAAAAATTTAAATCATTAAAATATAAATTAAGGTAAACACGAGAGTGTTAGTATAAATGTGCAGTTCACTAAATCGCGGATAAACTTTCAACATCGACTATGCCACACATTTTAATCTACGATTTATTGACTTGACTACCTTGATATTATTTTACATGCTATGGTTTAGATCAAACAATTACCTACACTATGAAGTTTACGTTATCATAACTATTGATATAATATATTTATATGTGTGTGTGTGTGTGTTTACTATAGATGATGCAGGTAAACATAATATTATACATATATGTATCTACAGGACTACAGCCGTTAAGTAGTACGCGGGGTTATTCGTCTTCAGTCATAGCTCATAGTCCTGATTAAGCACAATTTCCTAAGATTCACATCATAATACGTTTAAAATATAAAACCTTAACGCCAATTATGAGTCTGTCTCCTTATTATATAGTCCTTTCATTTCTGTATAATATATACAATATTCGTTATTTCGCTCTATCCCTATATAATATACGGAACAAACCATGGCTGTAGAAAGAATTTTCAATGGTGGGAAGGTATACTAACACATTTAGAAAGTAAATTGCAGTTTGTCCCCTAAGTGGCCTATCTGGACGTCACTCATCGGGTGTTAAAGACGCATATTGGACACAATTACACATACAATTTGATCTTATACACTAATTGGCGTTTTCTTAAGTAAAAAAAGTTAATACCTTAGCGTAATACGTTTTATAATAACGTACAGCATTATTGTACACCGTATCACATTAATATGACAGTGGATTTTGGCGTCAATTTCGTCACATTATTTTTTGTGGTTTTGTCAAGGCTTTACATTTTATTTACAATTCAAAATTTCATTCCAAATTTTGTATTTTCTAATCTGATATACTACCTACTGAATCACAACGGGAATCTCATAATAATGACGTGGGTATGAAAGATAAATTTAAAATTTAAACAAATAAATAGGTAAATTTAACATATAATACCTAGGTAGCTAATATTTTGCATAAATTATTATAAAAAATAATAAAATAATCACTAACATTTTGAGAAACGTGAGTCTATCAATATTTTAGAATCAATAATGAAACTGCATGTTTATTCAAGCCACTCACAACAATAAACGTCTATTGTTTCACTATAATAATAGATTATATATTAATGGTAATAGTGTTCTCTAATTATTTTTCTTGTAAACAGATTGGAAAAATCGAGAGCTTATAAAATAAACATTTTAATTAATGGTTGTGATTTTGTGAAATCTATAACTATGTTAGGTACATCAAATTGATAAATGAAATAAAATATTTTGATCTTTTCAGACATGGTATTTTGTTTTTGAGTATATTTATAAACGGTAAAATAAGTTGAATATTTCAATAATATTAAGAAAAAAAATGTTACTGTAAATATTGTTGACGTTGCCACGGAAATTAGAGTCAAATAAATAAGTTCTCGAATAAGTAGGTATACATAATGAAAATTGAACTTTGTAACAATCTCAACTTTTACCCCGCTATTAAGTCTTTGTAATAAAACTAATAGGGCGAAAAAAAGAAAGAATAACGAATAAAAGGTCGGAGGCGGTGCAGTTGTAGAGTTTCATCGGGACACAATTCCCAAATTGAAGAACCATACATAAAAGAAATCGATATTAATGGGAAACGTGCCTGCTAAAATAAAAATTAACATATACGAAGTTATTTAATTTATATGTAGTTGAGTATAAAAACTAACCTGTTGTACTGTGTAGTGTGTACAAATAAAATCATAAAAAAAGTAATGATCTGATACAAAAAAACAAGGTATCACGCGTCGACAAAAAAATTATTTATCAAATAAATTGAGTAATACCTATTATCATACACAATATACGATCAAACATATAATATAATATAGTTAATAGTATATTATGGTGATCAAGTTAAATTATAACGGAGCGAAAATAATGATGGAAGGAACGTACTTTGTTTCAGTATAATATTAATTTACGTATAAATCAAAACATTAAACATATTATATATAATATTACATTCGCCAATAATAGCACAATGTGTACCACGCAAGAATCACAAGACCATAATAATAATGTGATATTATTTTTGTTTTATTTAAATGTTGTTAAACACATAATATGATAGAACGTTTAACATAAAAAAGAAAAGATACATTAGTCAATCGTCTTAGGTATAAGTATATATGCATTTTTTTTTTTTATAAAGTTTTCCTGACAATTGGTCATCTAAACTTAAGGCTAAAAGAATATAATATTTTGACGTTTTGAAAAAGGTTAACATAAAATATTTACAGAATAGTAATTATTGATAATATAGAAATTAAACAACGTTTGATAAACTTAGAACTAATTATATTATTATATACAGAATAGGTATGTACAAAACTGGTACGATCTTTATAAAGCGGAATACTGGTACGATCCACAATGGTCAAGGTTTCCCAAACTTAGATTTTAGAATAATTTAAAGTATGATTAACGCTTTAGCATTTTTACCCTTAGTAAAATAATAGATGAAATGGTTTATTTATATACAACGACACCTGTAAAATTGTTACCATTACTAAATTATTTTGACGAAACTTATGTTATTTTCTACCCACTTTTGGAATGTGCATGAAATTACTTTAAATAATGACAGCAGAACAAATAATCCATCATTTTGGTTAGTAGTTAAATGTATTCAACAAGATGAAGCGACAACGCGAATTGAAAGAACACACAATACAAATAATACCTTAGTCCTAAAAGTTAGAAAAAAAATTGTTTGCAAGACAAACTACATAGTGAATGTGAGAGCTATTTGAATAAAGAGATTAATAAAGGACAATTTTTAAATAATATAGCTAAGTGTACGAAATAGTTGTTTATATTTTTTATTAACTATTAATTTATTATTGATCATAAATTATATATTGTATATTTATTTTAATTATCAACTATTTTGTATGAACTAATTTGTGGGCTTTGTTCATTTTTATTTCCAACATTATTTTTTTGTTTCCAACGTATTATTTAAATTTAACTTGTTGACGATGGTAATTTATCAAAACTATAAATAAACATTGTAAATTTGTAAATATTTTAGAACCTCTGAAAATTAAATTTTGAAGAGTAATACCAGTATTCCGCATTTTTGATTTCTTTTGTTATGAATTCTATGGACCGTACCAATATTCCAAGCATCTACGAATACAAGCTATACGATTATATGCAGTGAACGTTGCGAAATTTGAAGACATAAATTAAAAACAAAAAATGTCCACACCTTTAAACCGATTATTAATTTAAATCATTATTACGGAGAGAAACATCGATTTGTCAACAAAATTTATGACAGTCTGCGTTTATATATATATAGGTATATATTTTTTTTTAATATGTATACATATTTCGACGGTGGTTTGTGAATTGTGGCCGACCATTGTCAGCGTTGATTAACACTTGGAAGTTATTCAAAAACACGCAAAACGAGAATCGTGAACGGAATATTTAATCACTGAGCCAACATCCGAATGTATGTCGCACCATTTGCGCACGACAAAAAGCTCAAGAGTGTCCATTATTGGCTTGAATTATTTATCTTTTATATCGACGTCAGCGGTGGCCGAGGCTAATAATCGTGCATTAACCGAAGCTTAATTATTTCGTTCGAAGTGTGTTCGGAAGATCGACCGACGACGGCTCACGTTCAATATACGATGGCTATGCCGGACTTGATTGATATATATATATATATATACCAAAGTTAGCGTTTACAGTTTTACACGTTTAAAAGATTTTTCGAAGTTATACTTACAGTATGATTTTATTGGAAATGAAGATAATAAGTAAAATGTTTATTGTTTTTTTTTTCATTTAAAACGATAGGTGCCTATCGACCATGGCGGGGACAACTATTATATTAAAGAATCTATAAATAATAAAGGATCTAATTTACGTATTCGACTTTTTAATATAGATCCTAAAATACCGGATTTAGTATCAAAAATACAACACTATCCATTTCACATGTGTTTATTTTGTAATCTATTTATCCATTTTTTTTTTATTCATTCAATTTTTCATCATAAAAGTGCGTGTATTTAGTTCAGAAAATACAGCAATCAATTTAGCATTATTATTGCTTTTAATTTTAATTTTTACTAAGATTAAGTGGTTTGCGATCATTTTTATCATCTCAAGGGATTTGGCAGAGAAAAAGTTTACAATTTTAAATTAGAATAAATAATAATCTATAAAAAAAATAATACATATTATTCGATCCAAATAAGTGTTGATTATATTAAACTGAATTTAAAAATAAACTTTCCATTTCATAAAAAAAAAGTTTTTGTCGGGATTCATCAAAATAAATAAATACATTTTTCATGATTTAAAAGCTTTAAATGTTTTGACAACAAACTAAAAAAAAGTAATATTCAATATTAGTTTAAAATAACTTTTTAATGGAAGTCATTCCTACAATTTTATTTAAAAATAAAATATAATCAAAAACGTATACAGTAAAAAAAAATAATTGTACCTATTTCTTTCTAGGTAGCTCATCAGGATAATTAGTTAAGTACAATTAATTTTTTTTAATAGTTAAGTAAATTTCACTCAAATTTCTTTGAAAGAGATCTTGAAACATTGTTATCACCGCCACAATTAACGAAAGGAAGTAGTATTTTTTTATCCGGTTATGTTTAAGCAATTATCATTGATTAAACAATAACAAACTGCAGAGGTGCAGCGGTTAATTTCGTACTCATTACCCTAAGAACAATGTGGGATGCCAAAGACTATAATATTTTATTATTTTTTATATAGTTGTTACATTGTTTTATTAAATTGTCGTGAAAATAAAAACGTCGTAACGTCTCAGAAATCATGCCAAGAAAAAATTATAATAATAAAAAAACAAAATATGCTTTCTATCAATGCACTTTTGTTGTCAAGTTGTTTAATAAAGATGGAAAAATAAAATAACGTCTCTTTATTTATTTTTATTGCATCACGTTATTCTCGTGGATTCTATATTGTATAAAGACGGAACTCACACTCGGATGGACCTCGCGAGCCGGATGGTCTGTGGGTGGGGGTGACGGTGTTGGGGAGAGGTAAAAATGTTTAATCACGATGGATATCACTACGTTAAAAATGTAGTACTGAAATTTCATTAAATTTGTTCTCCTCCGCATTTCCGGGCGGCTGCCATTCTTCGGAGGCCTCTTACAGATGAGATAACAATAATATTGTAAAGGATGACACGCGCGTGACAACGAGAAAGAGGAATACGGAGATGGAAATAGAAAGACAGAGAAAAAATGAAAATGCCGACCCGCACTGATGATGAGGAGAGAAAAAAGAACCGGCCCGCCCGCGACCTCCGCTTCTGCAGTGCCGTCGTAGTTATTTCAGCCAACCATCATCACTCCATCCGCGATGTCTTAGTGCCAGCGGACTTTTATTTTGAATAAAAACCCCCGAAATAGTCTTTTTGATATTTACTTCGATGTATTTTAGACTTATGCTCGCGGCTTGTATTATAACGTCATTATACGATATTGTAATCGTAATCGCCTTATAATATACAATACCCATCACTCGTGATAGACGTCTTCGTCGATCATGATGCGATGACTACAACGGTGAGCCGAGCCGAACTGCGAGTGGGTCTGATATATATTTTATTATTAATAATATTAACTGACTTGACGATTTCAATCAGAGGAATAACTGCGGCCAACCTTTATGCCATGTTTCGTGAATATGATGTATGAACGGCGTCACGAATAAAAAGACGTATTATATTATTATGTTTTGTACTCATTTTTATTTCTAAAAAATACAATTGAAACTCAATATTGAGAAAATCTAAAAGTCTCTGCAGAAATGAATGTATTATAAATTATGTATAAGTGTATAACTATAAATCCTATACGTAAAAAAATTCTGATTCAAGTACCAATAGATTATAGTAAGTATAATATTATATATTACCTTAGATCATATACCTACTATGGATGGAGCCATGGCCTATCTCGCCCGTGCAAACAATTTGAAGCACATATTAGCGACGAGTCTCTCCTTGAGATTCGCTATATGCGTATGCGCGAGTCTGCTCGTCGCATATTTATTTAGTTATCACTCATGAGTTCTCTGGGAGAATTAAAAACATTAGAATAAATATACTATGAGTATACTCGCGCATGCGCGGATAATGAATCTCAAGGAGAGACTTGTCGCTTAAATGTGCTTCAAATATCAGGCCATGGCTCCATCCATAGTATATGATCTAAGTATATTACATATTATACGACATACGTGCGTCTACTTTCCGTGGAAAATTTGAGTTGTAAATTATAAAATTCTATAAAATTTTTATTTTTTTCTTAATCTGGTAGATTAAACTAAATATTCTTACCCAAAACTTTGCACATAACTATTATAAAACATTGTTAATATATAATTATAATACTATATATATATTATATTGGAAATTTCGGTGAGCGTTGAAAATGATAATAATACGCATGGTGAAGGTGAAGAGTTTTAAGTATCTATTTTACCAATTACATACTGACTGCACTGCTACACATAAATATAGAATGTTTGCGATAGTTTAATCTATACAGATTTAATTCCGACCAGATATTGTCCGTGAGTGCAAGACTTATAATGTAAGTTAATTGTATAAGGAACATTTCAGTACCTAAACGTCGAAATAAAAATTTAAGAATGCTACACGGACCACGGTAGTGATAACATCGAGACCGTCAAATCCTGCAGAATTATTTAAAAGTAAAAAAACTGTCATCCAATTCACGTATAAACGATATAAACGATGTGGAATTCGATTGCACGGCATCTGGAGTACTATAAAATAGAGTATATTATATTATGTAAGACGTATGTGACATGAGTGTGTACTATGTGTGTGTGTGTATGTGTGTGTGCATCACGGAGTATCTGCAGACTATATAAGACACATTTATCGCTTTAATAGTATACATGATGCAAATATATCTAAAAGTAAAGCTTTAAATCGATATTAAATATCAATAAAAATCAAAAGTGATATCAAAATCGAATATTTTTTTTTAATGATTATCAAAATTTGTATTTAAATCTAGAAAAGAGTATACCATAGTATGTTTATATTTATACCAACCGTTTCATATTTTTATAATGATATACAAATCAATTTAAAATTCAACAATAGCTGATATATAGGTATATGCTGTTGTTCATGTATATTATGTAGGTAATGATAAGTAACTAATATTTCGTTTTCGTATAGGCTTATTATTACACGGCCGTGGAAATGATGACAATATGTAGGTTTCTCGTAGATAACAATTAATTGAAATCGTAAAAACGTGAAATTGATGTCTCAAATAGAAAAAAATTAAAACAATATTCATAATCTAATCAAAAATCATAAAACCTATAAATATATCAAATTTCAACAATAAAGTGCAATTGCTTAAGAATCATAAAATTATAATATTAATATATCATTTTTAATTTTTAATTTAAATAAAAAAAAAACAACTATCAATGTGTGAAATTGAAAAATTAAACTCTAAATGTTTCGTTTTGATCAAGCACTACGTAGAGGTGCAATATTATTCCAGTAATACGTCAGTAATACATCACTGTATAATGAATTTTTATATTTTTTACATTTTTTAATCATATAATGACGTTTTATCAAGCCTATTTTAAAGCATATTTTAAAAAATTTTACAGCATATATTAAAGTGTTTTGGAGCATGAACATCCACCCTTTAGTAATGACTATATAATAATTTTTTTTTTTTTTTAATAAGTATTCCTTTCCTATAAAACATTGAAAACAATATAAGCTCATTTAATTATATATTTTTCTTTTTTCGTATAAGTATACAACCAATTATACAAGTTTCAACGATTACGACCCTGTAGTTGTTGACTTTAGGCGAAAAACGGAAACTTTTTACTATATATCGACCATTGGAAACAAACGCTTCAGTGGGCGAAGAAACGGCGACAAAATGACAATGCAAGTATAACACAATCACCGTTTATGGTAAGCACATTCTTGCGGACAAATAATATGTTTTTAAGTTAATATTAATTTAATTATAAAAATAGTCTATAATATAATTCGTAGGCAAACGAGAATACGCGTTAACTTCACTGACGATGATGGTTTATTTTTCGTTAGCGCGTTTTAAAAGCACTTTTTGCAAAAACAAACAAATACCTATACGCTTTATAGTTTACGTTGACTTAACTGACGATCGTTTATTTTTCGTTAGTGCGTTGTCGAAGTGCTTTTTGTACTCTGTACATTATGTAGGTACCTACCTATTACATATATAATATATCCGTTTGGTAAGTTGTTTATCGCGATATTTGTGCCACAACTACTTCTCGCGTATATACAATGCAATATATAATATATATTATATATAATATATAATGAAACTCGTATACTGGTAAAATAATGCGTTCGTTTTACTTTACCTTTCATTTTTTAAATTAATATTTCTGTACTTGAAATATTTTCTGTTCTGGCATTTTTACGACAACGCTTTAGGTGTGGAAATAAAAGATATTATATTTTAACGACTGACGTGTGAATAAAATCGTACAGGAAGAGTGGTGATTTTTTTGCATTTGAAAATGCGTCGAAAAATAGTGACGCTTCGGGATCCGTTGAAAAATTGACCTGTACAATAATTTGATGGATTTTGATCAACACAGTGTTTGCTGAACTATGAAAGCAATGTCGGAACCAAAAAGAAAAAAAAACACGTGAGCAATATTTTGTTTTGCAATAATTCTTGTGACAGAACTTTGATGAGTTTTTTTTTTATAAGAATCTGGAATATCCAAACCGTTTTTTTCCTATGCATAATATGTTGTCATAAAAATAGTATAAATAGTTTTCAACAGTCTTCGATGTGGTGGTCGAATGAAAATATGTTCATTTTAGATAAGCGGTTGTAGATATGTCTTTGACGGACATGTTATAGATACCTCGGAAGTTGCAGTCTCTCACCGCTGCACGATGTATGTCATTATTGCAGCAGCGATGATATGATCGTTCGTTCACGTGTATAACATGTTGAGTCCAACGCGACATAAACTTTGAACGCTTAAGTCGCGGCCGTTCCCATATTATAATGGTTGAACGTGAAAAAATTTGCGAACTTTGAGGTACCTATAATAATCTTATTTAATAATGCGTTGATTCTTGTAGATTGATATTTTATGGAATAATTGCGTTTTTCTCAGCAACAGCAGTTTTATTTGCAGTGACCTAAAAAATATAATATATTCATTAATATTATGTATATATAGATACAGCGTATACTTATATAACATTATAATATTATTAACGTTTGCTGCTGCGCTGAGGGCGATGGGAAAAGACCGTTTCGAAATTGTCATTATGTATATGATTATCATTATTATTATGATACTTTTTTTTTCACAGGCTATTTTCCCCTCGTCGCTTTCCTAATGGGGTTAAAAAATAAAAACGTAATATCAAGTCTCGGGTTTACCTAACACACACACTCGCATAAACTTATATATATATATAATATATTCACAATTTATTTATAATATGTATAATACGTGTATGATAATAATATGGTATGTACGCGCGGTCGAGAACCGTATATATATATATATATATATAGTACAGGACTGCTGCCGCGATTATCTTGAACATTTATTCCCCAAGGAGTTCTTTATCTACCCTCCACCTTGGAGTCCCCGCGCAACGATCCCTCCGTATCAAAATGGAATTTTTATCACTCCGAGCCTATCTCGTCGCTCAGTACGGACGCACGTATACACGCACACACCGTTCTCGGTATTTGAAATCTTAACTGCGCACACACACACACACACACACACACACACATACCTGTATATATGTATATATAGATATAGATATGGGCACCTAAATTTACACCCTCCACTGCAGCGCATAATATCATTATAATAATATATATATATGTTATTTTATATTATTATTATTATATTACGCGTCGTGTCGTGGAAGTCTTTTATAGAAATAATAAATTCATCGATACATGTATATAATATTACGTGTACAGAACGTTTCGGCGTGCGCCCCGGCGGTGTCGTGTAGATTAAGCGTGTAACATTATATAGAGTTATATTATTGTATATATGTATATATATATATAGGTATACCCTACATTTCCTTACACCAACCCAAGAGTATACGTATTTATCTACTAAGGCGGAAATCGGGTAAAATTAAAGAGGGTGTGGGTTAGAAAATTAAAACACCTATAAAAATGCAGATAAATAAAAAAGTGCTCGATTTTCTCGGCGTAAGTTACGTTTTCGTTAGATTCTTTTTTTTCTTTTCTTTTTTTTTTTTTTGTTATCAAAGCAAATACCCGCATTTAAAATCACGAAAATTTCCAAATTACTTTCTACGTGAGAATTAATAATACGCAAATTTTTGGCTGCACCCCAGAGTTGGATACCGTATGTCCAGATCGGTTTGAATAGAATTTTGTATAATAGTAGCTTGATTTTTAAGTTGATGTGTTGAGATGTGAGGAGATAACTTAAATGGCAAGAGCGATTATTAAAGGCAAGTCTTTTGTTGTGGGTGTGAGTTGCCCAAGTTAACCTGCGGTCTAGATGTAGACCAAGGTATCGGAAATTAAATAACTACGATTATATTTTT
This sequence comes from Diuraphis noxia, assembly GCF_037042655.1. Taxonomy (NCBI): domain Eukaryota; kingdom Metazoa; phylum Arthropoda; class Insecta; order Hemiptera; family Aphididae; genus Diuraphis; species Diuraphis noxia. Next base: position 24,254,672 of record NW_028301711.1, read on the forward strand.
TACCGATGTTTATTTTATTAGTTTTTTTAAACACGGCATAGGGCTGACGTTGCGTTCAAACCCGAATCGTTTACGGACTCGTCGGAATATTCTTGGTGGTCACCTGCAGGTATGGAATGATAATTAATTAGGACTAAATCTATTATTTCCGCTCAGAGTTTTCACGTATATATTATATTTATAAGGCGTATGGTAATAAAGTTTAGGTCGCCTTACGCGGGTGTGCAAGTGTTGGTTATAGCAAACATTTCAAAGTGGTGTGGTCCCGTCACGGGAGATTATATCGAAATCAATCATATTTGAACATTACTATTCCATACATATATTAATCAAGAATACTGCACATACGAGTTCAAAACGCCATCGGAATTGATTATGGATTTACCATCTAAGACGCGATCCCTGCGATTAACACCGGTTGAGTCTACATGGCACGCAATATCGATTGGAAAAACAATAACAATACTATATAAATTATGGCGTATTATATTGGTACATATTTTTTTTTTTAATTATCCCGCGGCAACTACGGCCAGCCATTGAGAAGGGGGTAGTACTGTAAGTTTTTATGGAAAGGTAGGTTGGTTACACGTATAGGTGAGAGTTTTGGCAGGATTTCTATAGGTACATAATATATTATATTATATAGGTATTGCTTGTTATTTTTTTCAAAGCTGCAGATGATGTGGTAACTCGAGTGGTGGTATATACTTAATACTTAATACCTACGATACACGTATTATAAACGTGTTGAAATTTATATGTTATATAATAGTACCTACCAATACCGTCCCCTCGGACACTATATACATATAATAATAATATGAGCGTGTGGAGGTACTCTCCGTCGCCGCCGTTGAACCAACGGTTTGGCCGGGCGCGTATGTTTTCGCTCCCTCGTTTCTCGTTTTTTTTTTTTTTTTTTTTTTTTTTTTATTATTATTTTTCGTTCATACGCGGGTCGTGACATTGTAACCGAACGGCGATTAGAAATTAAACGACTCGTTTTTAATTGCTTCTCGTATCGCGTCGCTTGCGATTCCGTTCCCTCGAGACCCGGCGGCGACATATATATAGTTATAATATTATACACCCCGATATACTCGTATTATAATATCCAACATAATATACGCGACGATGTGACGTTGTATATGTGCCTACATAGCACACACACACACACACACATCATTGCCCCTTTATCACGAGTAATCTAATATATTATTACTATTATTTTGTAGCATATAATATGCATATGTCTGCACATCCCGAATATCACGTGCACGTTAGTTTTTCACGATTTGATTTAATCGCACGCGGTTTTAACACCGCCTACGCGATACACGGCGAATTATGGGTTCGATAAGTATGTGTATATAATATATTATGGTGAAACACCAACACCACCTATATACTGTATATTCATGTAAAATATTATGTTTTTTGGCGATCCTGTGAAACTGCACCGTCGTCGGCCTTGGACGACCACAATTATTATAATATAGTAAACATCGCCTATACCTAATAATATTAAAATATAATATAACACCTCTTTATTTAAAGTATATAATAAGGTGCACGCGGTGTATACAGCACCGTCTAGTCGACGTTTTTGTCAGTTGACGAGTATTTTATTGTTACTCTGACAATACAAATAATATGTAGGTACAATGTATACATCAAATGGAATACACACGACTATTGTATTATACATCCGTTCCCCAAAATCGATTCCGTGTATTTGGCTTCATCCCCTGCTGCTGTGAACCACTCAATTAATTCCTGTTGACTGCGACCACATTAAATGTCCATCAATAACTTATATCCGTCTTAAAAATGTCATCACTAATGCGACGAGACGCATTAAGCACATAATAATATACTCTACATAAAACATAAATAGTAATATAATATATTTCCGGTGTGTAATATAGAATAATATAATACTGCGTGTGTATGGACAATTATATAGACATTAGCAAATAGTGTTCGGACACGTCGAATTCTTGGTTCTTGGATATTATACTGTCTATTGTGCGTACTGAATTTGCAAACAATGATGGCTCCGGAAGAGGAAATGAACTCGAAAATACTATATTTCTTTCAATCGGACGCATGCTATGGACATTTAACGACGAAAAACACATTTATAATTAAACCGATCATGAATACCTCAACAATTCTCCCAATGGCCGATGTCGCCGAGGGCTTATTCTTAATTTAAAAAAAAAAAAATTCTATCGAAGCTTGAAGATGCGTATAGTTATAATATAGCTATAGTATATACGTATAACACGAAGTTACTGAGTTACTCAGTGACGTATATAAGGGGGCCTAGTGGAATGTAGCCCCCCCTGCCCCCCCCCCAAAAAAAAAAAAAAAAATTACAGTCGTTACTGTTAAATATATAGTGGCCTCTATAGGTGCCAGATCATTCGTTAGATGCCATATATTATAGCCCACCCCAAAAATTATAAATATACGCCACTGAAGGTACGTGTGATAATATAGTAATCCAATTATTATTCAATATATTATAATATGTTTGTACGTTTGTTAGTACATACATGCAACATGAATCACATTGTAGGAATTGATGAAAATTAATAATTTGGTCGCAGTCGGACGAACAGAAACCTGCATTGTGGAGTGTGTGAACACAATACTATAATATATATATATATATATATATACAAAGATAACGATAACAATCACGAATCAGATGAGTTGGGTTAGATCCGGTCAGGACGTTTCTCGAATTCCGCGCGCTGCAGCTTGTCAACTTTCTCGTCACACACGACCGCAAAACGCCAAATTCTATAGGCGTGCACTATGTTATAAATTATTATTATAATAATACATAGTAGGCTGCAGAGGTAGGTACTCGAAGAAAATCGTACAGATCGGCAGCCATTGACGCGGGTTCGATTTTTCTTTTTTAAGCAATAATTGGATTTCAAAAACGCTTACCGCAGACGAGGCGTGCTCCCTGAACGATTTTATAATATTTAAGCATACAATACGCGTAGACATAAGTACATAATAATAAAGTGCTAAGTACGGATATCGCAGGGATAAATCGTATTTAAAACGACGGCAATCGAGAGAAAGAGAGAGATGAAGAAAGATACTGTATATATATAGTTCTACTATAGAGACTATACGTTTGTGAGAAAATGAGAGTGAGAGCGATAACTGATAGAAATGCGCGATTCATATTTTATAAATTGTATATAAATCATATACTGCCATATAAGTTACGCATCGATACCGCGTGTGATTATTATACTGCATATAATGGCCACAAATTCGAATCTATTTTAAGATTTGTACATGGTGTATACCGTTATAAAATCTTGAATCTGTTATTCTAAAATGCATACTAATGATATTTGGTAAAATGTATTTACATTATAAAATAAAATGAATACTTCATCTAAAAAATGTGTAGAATACTTAATTATTTCATACATTTCCATATTGTGACATTGTGAGTTATTGAAGTAATATCACATTATTAAAAAGTTAAAGTAAATCCAAATACATTAATTGTTACTTGTACTTAATTACAAACATAATATATATTAGATAAATATTATAAAACATTATGGTTAATCACATAATATACTATTTAAGTATTAATCAATTTAATGTTTATTTATTTAATTAATTGAGTTGATAATTTTTTTTTAATGCGACGATATTAAAACAATAATAGTTTTAATTTATCCATTATCAGTAGCCGGGTATATTAAAATAAAGAAACATATTTTCACATGACATGTGAGATATCTGGTTGGTCTTTGAAAATCATTTGTGGTAAGCGTGGTTTTGGCCTAGGTTTGGTCAGTTTTTTAACAATTATTTTGATTAGTAGAACTCATTCAAAATTATTAAAATTTTGAAAGATTTTAAATTGATAAATTATCCATTTCGATCGGTAAGGTAATATCGTTTGTAACTGGTTTTTTCGTATAAATCAAGATATTTTTAGTGATATTGCCAGGAATTTATTTTGAAGAATTTTAAATTTTTATTTGAAAACCGTCACATTTTTTACTGGCTATATTACATAGACATAGTATATTAATTTAAGTTAAATGTGGTATAAATATAAAATATAAAAAACAAGTCAATTTATAGTGTAAATTTGTTACCATTATATATTATATGATTTGTATTGTTTAAAAAATAAGTACATTTATTGAAACGAGATAAATAATTTATGCACTTATTGTTTATTAGTGCAAACTTGACTCTGATGACGTTTTAAATTTCATAATACATCATTTTTATGACGTTATGTCAATCAATTCAAATTCGTGGATTTGTACAACTGTACAAAAACCAAAAGCAGGTATATATAAGTGTATAACAGCAATCTCATTTTATACTTTAACGATATTCATAATATTGTAAATGTATACAATGTGACTGAACTTGGACGGTGAGTTTGTAAAACATCAGCTATATAGTCAAATTTAAAGGAGATTGTATTTCATGAAGTACACCAATAATTAATACTTTTTTTTATTGCTAATATCGAAGCAAAACACCGTGCATGTTCGGCCATTAGTTTAAAATTTTTTTTTAAATATTTCTTTTTGGGAAACTTCCCGACACGAGTACATTTCTTGAATTATTTATTATTCATATGGGTAGTTTTCGCTATATTTTTGTCAGATCTTTATGCTACACCCTGTATACGAGGGAATATGTGTTCCTATATATATAGAGTTAAACTATTGCATATTACACATTTACACTTGTTATTAAACATAATATCATAGGAACAAACTTTAAGCGTTTACTCGGCGAGCTAACCTGCGGCATATTATTTCATAATAATTACTATAATTTAACATGTACGATTATAATAATAAATCATTAATTTGATGATTAATTGCCTGCGGTGCAGAATAGTATGTATAACACCTATGTTATGCGTTTTGCGCGCGCGAAATTTATTCGATTATGATGCGCATCACGCGGCTGCGAAACCGGCGATGCAAGTTAAGTACGAATTTTTAAAACAAATACTCTCCAAAACGAATATTACCATAAATCTGCACACGCTAGACGGCAAACAAAAGGAACGGTTTTTACGTTGGCGTACAGACGTTATTATTAATATTATATACAAGAAAATCCGTGGCTCACGTGCAGCGTATACATATATAAACACACTCGCACACATATTATATAGGCTGACGTTTTTGGGGTGCAGGCCGCGGCGGGGTTAAACTACACAGCACAACGCACACACACGCACAACTGCGTGAATATATATGCTCGCGTACGTATTGTATACTTACCTACACATCGGTCGAGTCAAAGTTTCGTCGCCAAAATCCGCGAACAAATGCAAACCCACATCTTAATATACACATATTATATATATATATATATGTTCCCCGTATGGCTGATTTATCGTTTTTCCAAAGCGTGCGAGCGATTGGGGTGGTTTATTATATACATATATTCGCACTCTGTGACATATCGCGCACGCATAATGTAGGTATATAATATTATTATATATTATTTAGCGTGAATCGTGCGCAGTCTCTCGCATAAAGTTCTTTTGGAAAATCTGCAGATAAACGTGTATACGGAATAATTTTGTATATATTTTAAGAAGACAATCCAACCATACATATCATATATATAAACGATGGCATATTATTTGGAGTTATCTATAAAGCCATATTCATGGTGATTCGCCAACCGTACTCACCACCATTTTTCCTTTAATAATGAATTTATTGAAATTCGTAGTTTCTGGATTTTCTAGACAAATAACTATAGACTTGAGCACCATATTTTCAAATAATAAATGTTAACAACCATTTAAGATGTCACGTGCAGGCGATAATGACTTCTCTTATTTAAAATCAAAATTGACATTTTTATAACGTATATACACAGACATCGTATTAATATGGTTCCAGGACAATTTTTCTTGCAAGCTCGTTACTTTTTTAGATAACTTTTTTTATTCCAATGTTGTTACTTGTCGTAACGTCCGATTTGTATACGATTTTTAAGTCAATTAAGTTTTTCCAATCATGATTTCTATTACATTTATCAGTTATTAATGATTAGCATAAGAATTTGAATTACATACATTGCTGTTTTAGGTAGGTACTAGTAAGTATATCAAGTCGATATTTGTTAATTACTATAATGGTTTTATAATTTTCGTCAACAATAATTATTTTAATAATTGCAATCATATATATTATTATATAAATATGGAGCCTATATATAGTATATAATATAATTTTTAAACTACTTAATTCCACTAACACCTTCCATCAATAGGTACACACCATGGCCTTTTATGGTACAGCAACATATTTCCATACAACATTTGGTTGAGTTAGAAATAACTACTATAGTATACATTAATTTATAATTGCTTGGATTGTTTCAATAATTGTAAACAATATAATATGTACACTCTCTTTAATGTCTGTGCCTAGCACAAGAGTTTTCTGGTCCACCCCCGCACTAAAAATTAACTCGTCTGCTGAAGTTACAAAGTTATAAAATTATTTTTCTTTCTATCAGTCGGCCACGAGTTCATAATATGAAATTTTTTCAGAGTAGATTAATACATAATATGCGTGTTGTTAAGCACTGCGCGCGATTCGGTGTCATGTACGGCAGAGGTTGGCCTATCTTATTCGGTTAAATGCTTTGAGAGCAAACGAGAAATCGAATTATATTTTTTAACTCAATATAGGGTTTATAAGCCACACCGAAAAACCTGAGGTACCAAACCTGCAAACGGAAAGCCGTCCAACAGAGTCCGTTACGATAATTTATTACCTGCAGGCTGCAAGACGTTTTGTTTCGCCGATTGATATTTCGTAGACACGTCGCCTCTTTAATGGATTTCGTCGGCCTGCACATAATAATACATGACCCACATTCGATTGCGACGTGTAGTAAATGCAATAAACGTATCAACTATTAGCGAGAACCAACATCGCTGCCATGTAATGGTCGTGTGTAGCCTAGATTTTTGTACACAATAACAATATTATTATTATTATTATTATAGCAAAGCCAGTAAAGATATTATAATGTATTATTATAATACTATACACCGTAGTAGCGAGCCTTTTCTTCGCGTTCGCTAGGCAAAGGTAAAAAAGTACCTATCATTTTTTTATCCATACATTATATATACATATAGTTTTACTATACAGATCACTGAACTGAATACACTGAACGTGTATTGTATATTGTATAGTCTAAAAATACAAAAAGTGTCCCATCTACTGCGGAGGATGTAATTTTGAGTCTATCTACGTCGTTTTCAATGATTTTTAATGGATAGAATTATTTCTACCAAAAACCAGTAATATGCCAGTGATATCTACGGTTAATTCGTGTTTTTAACATTCGCATTTTCCGAAGATAGGTTTTATTCCAATTCCACCATAAGAGGTGGGACATGTTTTCAGACCCATGTGCACATATTACGCAGTTCAGTCGCTACAGATTGAGGCTGTAGACGATAATTTATTCATGTTTGTTATTATGTGTTATGCAATCCTATACCACTATAAAATATAAGTACCTGTTTATACAAAATTTATAAACAGACACATCATCCTATTATTACTATTTATGCCGAGCATATTTGACGGAATGTGCGACGACAAAACTATATACGTCGCGTTTATTTCGATTTCAATGAATGGGCTTTCGTGTCACCCACGCCATTGTCCTTTTCCCTTTTCTCGGTGTGTATACATAACAATATTATTACAATAATATGATAAACCGACACCACAAGCAATAATACTGAACCAGCTCGAATCACTCGAGTCTGTACTTATCGTTATAATCTCGCGTATAATCGAATGACTATTATCTATAATATATAAGTCATGATAGACAAAGAATCGCGGACGATAAATCACCCACACACACACACATATATATACAATATGTGACCTATATATATATATATATATATATATATATATATATATATATATATACTAGTCGTCATCATGATATTCCGGACCCCACACTAGTGAGGTACTATGAAAACCCGTAGTGATGTATACTTATCGTAAACACAAATATTAATTTGAAAATTAGATCAATCGTTACCGCGTGATATAATAATATTACATGTATAATTATTACGGGATAATTGTGCCCTCCGACAATATTTTGTTTGCATCGCATCATCATACCACGCGCGTCCTTCTCGCCATAGTTATCATTATTATTAATGTATTACGCGTAAGGTGATCATACATATATATCCCACGATGACAGCGTGCACTGCACGCACACACACATACCCACACACGCATTATACATTATATTATATTATATTCCTATATTGCTAGTGGGGAGAAGGGTCATCAGCTCGCTGCAGCAGACGGGTGTCCGTATAACCCGCGAGAATCCGTGAAAACCCACGTCGGACGGATGCATAATCCTTATTAATGTTATAAATTAAACACGTTTATCGCGTGGCTGCGAGCGCTTATAGGCGCAGTATACCTCATCTACATCGGCCTCTCTAAATTTGGTCCTCTGCACAGGACTCGTGCCATAAAAATAATAAATAATAATTGTAAACGAGCCCAGCGAGGACGAGTTGCAGTATAGGCATTGCGTGGTCAGTGTGTGGTCACATATATAATATAATATCAATAACATTATCGCATTATAAACTGCTGCAGCAATATTATAGGTACCTGGGCCGTATATATAGTGATATAAATAGTATATTATCTGCTGCCGGATGTGCGAATTTCGATGATCCACCGATGGCCGCTGCCGTGACGAATGTGCTGTTTTGCAGTAGCTGGTACCTATATCGTACCTGCAGTCATATGTATATATAGGTGAGATCTGGGGTAAATCCTCGGGGAGAGAGCCTGGGAAAGGGACGGACTTTGGTAAGGCTAAAAATCCATGAGATAATAAAATACTACTCTATTGCCCGCGGGTGGTTTACGTTTGAGCGAGTGATTTTAAAATATTGTAATATGCATTTCAATACACCATTTTTTTTTTAATATCCAGGAATGCGTTTGAGAAGTATTTTTTTTTTTTATTTGAATTAAGTCTCAGCAACAATGAACTTAACTCTAAATTATTTACATGTTATATATAAGTTACATATTAAATACTATTGATAAGGTTGGACTTGGTAATAAAGGTTATTATTTGTTGAGAAATATTTTATCAATCAGTTAAAATATGAGAGTGAAGTTGGGGCCCTTCCCCTCCCTCCAAATTTAAAATATGCCTGCAGCACGATTCGGCGATTCAGTGTTTAATATGCGAATTCAAATACAACAGCGAATCGCGGCTGTTAAAAAACTAATCCAAATGGACCTAAAATCAAAAACGTCACGTAAAAAAAAAACGAGGATACCTATATACATATAATATATACCTTTAATATATGCTTCATCATTATATAATATATATACAATATAAGTTATATCATAAGCCACGGCATTTAACGGTCGCCAATCGATTCTATATATGTATATATATATATCAAATTCCCGCTATTTATCTACAGTAGGTATATAGGTATATATTGCCAATATCGTGAGTAATATCGTGTTAGCGTATGCATATACACATCATGTACTATATAAAATGTTTATCTCGGCCACTCAAAGCATAAAATATATAGATACAATATATACCCAACGACGACATCAAAGCATCCGATTTGAAACGATCAAACGAACGGTATCGTGGCACTAATCGGCAATATAATATTATATACGTACCTTCGTATTTATTCAAAGGACATATTATTACTTTAGCTGTAAGATATTATATTAAATGCACCTATAGATATACCGCACAAGTCTAATTTGGTCAAAACTCCGCAACAGCGTATTATGTATAGAATATTCTGTATATTATGTTATGTTGAGTGACGAAAATTGTTATTTACATTTTTGATAGATCTTTATCATACAAAATATACTATAAAGGTATTAATATTATATCATGTGGCAATATTGTAAATAATTGATAATTATTTTTATATAAACAATTACACACGCGCGGGTACCAACCAAAGGGGCTATTATCCAAAACATTTTTATCCGATTATAAGTTATTTTTTTATGGTTTTTTGAAGGCAGATAAATGTACAGGGGATTCTGGTAGATTTCATCATACATTATATCACACTATTTTACATTTTTTGTTTTCTGGCCAGTATTCAAAAAGTAAAATTTACTTATTAAGTAACTAACATTGGTTATATACTTATTAAGTGGTTGCTTTATATAGAAAAACTTTCAAACTTAAACCACATTAAGATATTAACGAGACAAACATGGTTAAGTCCTTTCTTCATTTTTCATTCCTATATAATATGTAGGCTATAATATCTCTATATTTTCCTCATTTGTTTTTTCTCATAGTATAACGATTAATAATTTTTTTTTACGTGATTGAATAAATATTATTCATATGCACTTACCTACATAAATGAAAATGTTTAAACATCATATTGATTATTCAGTGCTAAAGTTGTATGGTCCATTTAAATACGTTATATATACCATATAATCGTATTTGTAAAATTATAATCATTAATTAGTATATAGGCATCATCTTAGAATACGTTATCAATTTATTATGTTATGCGAGCAAGTTGCACAGGTTAAATTCAACACCGATATAAACACATAAAATAAACATCGGGTTTTCCATTAAGAGTATACGTTCATCTTATTCAATGTCAATCGCGTTCGGCATTAGATATGAACAAAAAAACCTTTTGCCATTTCGAGAACTAATGAAAATTACGCACCAACCGGCAGTCGTGAAGCTCTGTCTATTAATAACGAGATTGAAAATCGAAGTGTATCAAAATAATTTAACACGTATTCTATGGAATAATATACTATAAATATGTATACATATACCCGGAAGTTATCGGCGTTGCTTCGCTGGCGAAAACTTTCAATCGCGTGTCAATGCATATACAAATAGATAAAATAAGTATGTATTTTTTTATTTTAACTTTAAAAATTCATCATCGTGTACACTATAAATACTCATAAAGTATATATCTGAGATATAAATGTCGCAAATGCCTTCAAAAGTGTTCATAACTTCACATGCAATTCACGATAAAAATTAATTTTCAAAGTAAGGGTTCAGTTCTATGCATAATATAACAGCGTTAAACATACTAATGCGATTGATATACAATAAAATTCAATAAAAACTAAACTACTAACGCGTAGTTGTGTCTACATACATATTATTTTAATGTACTGCGGTAGTTATTAGTTACTCCGATGTCTGCTGTCTAATATGAGTATATTAAATATTAATAATACTATATTATCGTTCGAAACGATATTAATCAAGTGTAGATAAAAAAAAAAATAATAATAATATACACGTCGGCCACATTATAATACTATTATGAGACACTGAGACTTGTAACGAGCTCAGTATTTATTATACACAAATTGCATATTACTATATACTGAATTAATATAACGTTATGTAATATGTATATAGGTACGTATATCGTTTTATAATAATATACGTCATAGAAAATCACTTATAATAGTATATGTACATACATTATATATATATATATATATATAGGTACCTACTGCGAGTCCGACATACGTATAACTGTCAGTGCGTTCTTTTACAGCCCACGTCTGCTCTGGTATGTATACAATAATATCATATGTAAGTGCACATAAAAATATATAAATATATAATAATATGTATAATGGGTATATGTGTAGCAGGTATAGAGTTAAGCCAGTAGTGTAGTAGTTGTAAGACGAACGTGGTTATAGCATGTATATACCGCCTATATATGATATATATATAGGTATACGTATTGAAAATATGTCGAGTTTTTGGCCGGAACGAGTTCCCGTCCGATTTAGCGTGTCAAAGTATATGTATATAATATGCATCTACATGGATACAGGCTATACTTTTCCCGCGACGGACGATTTTCGTCAATAAGCGGATTTAATCGCTTCGAAGAAATCACACACACATAGACATAATATGTATTTATCTTTTGCGCCATATCAGTCTCGCACGTGATATATATAATAATATTACTTGCGCAACGCGATATAATGCGTAATGTAAAATAATATATTATTATAATATAATAATATCCAGGTGGATTGATTTTCTTTTTTCCGTCCGTACCGGTATTATCCTAATGTTAAGCAGATTTTGAGTCCGAGCGCATGGGACACTGAGTAATCGTGATTTCCTACGTACTTATAATGGTATGAATATGTATTCAAACTTCGAGGGAACGACAGTACACTTTTTTACGTTAAGATTGATGTATACGTATAGACCGACGAATTATCCATCGGTATTCGTTGTATTGTTACACTCTATTATACATAGATTTTTAATAATTATAATAACATTGTATAGTATTACGACGTATTTCAAACGTTAAAATACAAAATTTGAAGTCAATATGTTCGTGTAGTATTATTGCACATGATATCACCTTAAATGTGCGCATTGAAGAACCAACGCGATAATATGCCATGATGATAAAATATGGCATATTATAATCTGCATCAGACATTCGAAGTGCTAAGCCAAAAAAAAAAACGGCGATACGAAGAGGGCACGCAACAAACTTATAATTAAGTTCCTAAGTATTTTTTATTATTACCTTTTTATATAATGTGTATATTTACGACTCAGATCTGTTGTATCATGCATAATGTATAAGAAATATTACAATTAGAACTATTAACTAGGTTAAGTAAACAATCATATGTAAAAGGTAAAATACCAAAACAATTATGTAATGGCGCAATACAATAACAATTAGTATAATTTTAAGCATAGTCCGTAAGTATAATGTAACTTGATTAAACTTAATATCGATATTACCGATAGTGTTTCGATTGTGAAATGTATATTTAAGGAATATGTGAAGACAGAAAAGGTGTCAGTCAGTTGGCGGTAGTCGTGTGACTATCGATTACCACTGACCACCAGCGTCAGAGCCGGGTGGTGATCGTGTGACTCGATCGCCACTGGACGTCAAAGTGTTCAATAAAAGTGCTTATAATTAATTTGTTCGTTTATTTGTGTATACGTCAGTGATCGGCGTATACGACAAATCCTAATAAGGTTATTGGCATTTCTGAAATACATGGTATTTTGAAGATTCATGCTAAATATTTCAATTATGATAATGATGCACACGAAAAACTTATGTTATATATTATATCGTATACATATATGATTACAATAATTATGAGTTATGACTAACTCTTATACGTGTAAATCATATCATATTTTCTGGATCAGGTTCGTCTCTTTGAGCGGTTGAAAAAGAATCGATGTCATCTCTGGGTTGGACGTTAGTATTTTGGGAGCTTCAGCCTCTCATCATCTCTATACCTATATAGGCTATAAGCATTTTAGCATATTTAGTATGCAAATGTTCAGTTGCGAATATCGAGGCAATTGCTTAGTTTCATCCTATTAATGGATTCGTGTCTGCAGCCATAAACTGCGTTACCCATTATAAATTAGAATAAAATATAAAATACTATATTATATAGTATCACTGAGGAGTCATTATACGCGAGTGCAGTATATATCCGCAATGTTGTTGCAACGGCGGTCTTATTGAAATTCACGGAGGATCGAAGATTGTAACAATAATGGAACATGGAAAACGACGTACGAAATTCAATGGAAAACTATATCCGCTTTGTCCGGGCGATGAACGCGTGCTTGTAGCGATGATGAAGTTTTGATTGATGAGAAGTACTGCTGCGGCGGCAGAAAAGCGACAAACTCTGCGAACGGTTCGGCGTATAGAGAAATATATTATAGAGAGTGAGGTGAACTTTCGAAAGTCACTTAGGATAAGTAAATCTGAAAACAGAGTTTATGTATATATGAAACTCCAAGACTCTGGTATAGATGATGGTACAAAATTAATACGCGGTATAAGGTAATATTGTACATTATATTACGTGCACACACAAAACGTATAGTAAAAATCATAATAGATAACCAAAATTTTGAAAGATAAATCAATTTTTACATATTAATATAATATTATTACGTGTACCTAATGTTGAGCATCGGAAAAACGTAAATTGATTCGAGAAATCCGCCCGTATGCATAAATGAGCATTTTCATCCGTTCGTTTCGAGTTCAGTGGATTATTATGGATAATATTATTATATTAAAAGTCCTTCGGTATTATAATATTACATCGAGAGTGGTGAAAAAAAATTCGATAATCACGGTGTAATCCGTAAAATTTCGGACACGTCATCATGGTTTTCGGGCGGTCGCGTATTAGTCGTCCCGAAATCTATATATATTATTATAACGTGTGTGTGTACTTACGTTATATTATGTGCGCGTTAGTACAAAACGAATATACATATATAGGGTCGGTTCGAATTCGAGAAAACGAAAAGAAATGAAATAGAAAATAAAAAAGGGCTGCTGGTATAAATATATATATATATATATATATATAAAATACGTTCCATTAAAATAACTTTTCACCGGTCCCAGGGATTTCGCGCGTATCTTTTTTTTTTATCTCGAGATAAAATAAAATAAAAACCCTATCGCGGACGGGTAGCGGTGGCTCACGAATCGCATGACGTGTGTGTGTGTGTGTGTGTGTGTGTGTGTGTGTGTGGGTGTGTGTGTATACACGTGCGCGTATTTTTCACTCTCGAAACAAATAAATTGAATTTGCCCCGCGTGATGGGCGGTGGCAGTCCAGAAATCGGTGCGGGAGTGGCGCGGCAGTGGCAGCGTGAGAGCCAGCGAACGTGTGTTGGAAACAAATAAACGCACACTGTACATACAGCACTCTACCTCGCATACATATTGCACGCCTTAACTTGTCAGTATGTGTGTGTGTGCGTGCGTGTGTGTGTGTGTGTGTGTGTGTGTGTGCGTCGAAAATGTCGAATAAAACTAAACACACACGAGTACACGTACGACACGTCCTAAATACGATATATATACAATATACATACATGCATACCTCTTTGTATATATTATATATATTTAGTATATACACACTGCTATAGGTATATAACTTGCTCGTGAGGGAAAGAATTATTATTATCGCCATATATATATATATATATATATATATATACGTACCTACACTAGTGCATTGGGCGTGTACCTACCACACATATTATTATACATTTTATTATTATACGCATAAGCCGCGAATGTGTGAAAAACTTAATTGCGTAATGCGTGCGTGCGCGAGCGGGCGTAAATAACGCGCCCCTCGTTAATAATATATTAATATTATAAAAGTTCCCTGTGCGCGTGCGCGCGTAAAGCAAGAGTGTCGATCATATATTATTATTATTATTATTATCTACGCTGTGAGAATTATCTCGCCGACACGATGATATTAATGTTTTTTACGATTTTTTTTTTTCTTTTTTTTTTTTTTGTTAATATCACTGCGCAGACCACACTCCGAATCACCGAAATCCTTTGCATTCGGATATTATATAATATATGTATAGTGACGCACGCGCTCGCTGGCGATTACAATATAATATTATCATTATTACCTACCTGGAAATCGGGATGTACTATATTAAATTAAATTATTATTGTATAGTTGTGCAACGGACTCGAAAACGCACGGTAGCAATCATAATTTACCCTCACTACCGTCTAGTATGATTTATATATTATCATATAATATTAGCTAAGTAACACTCAATATTTTGCTGTGTATAGATAATATACAAAATATTTTATTTATCGCGTGCGATCGATGCTTACTGATGCGCCTTGGCTGTTGCACATAAAAATGCAAAAATTCCTATTTTTTTTTTTTTTTTATTTTTTTATTTTTTTTTTTTTTTAGCGACGGCCCAAAACGATCATTAATGATCTCTCTCTCTCTCTCTCTCTCTCTCTCTATTTAAAATACCCAATTCAGTTTAATCAAACTAATTAATATATTATTTAACCATACATTCCCCATGTGTATAAGTTATATTATTTTATTTATTTCTATCATTGTGACATTTATTATATTGTTCTTTAATCATCACACATTATACTGTCAATACCTTGCAATGATATTAACGGGTACCACACTTCACTGATAAATAATCGAATTCAAATATATATAACATTATCATACTACTACAGTAGGTGCATCAAATATGATAATGATTAATGAGAAAGATAGACAATCAATCAAACTAATAATCAAACTTCAACGATAAACTTTAATATTATATCAAGAAATTTAACGGTATTCCTCTGCAGTATACCGTTTTCTGGAGCGAAATTGACCTTATGCAAGCGCGTTTCAACGTACTGACTCGAGTTTTACTTTGATTATTGTTGTTGAAAACAGATTTTAATTTATTAAGAAGTCGATTTTGAATCCTCAGTCAGGATTATAAAAAAAAAAAAAATGTTTTCAAATATTATTATTTTTCAATAAAAATGTCTATTATAGATACGAGATTTCTTCATAAATTTAAAGTGAGATGCTTTTTTTATAATAATAATAATCTAAAAATTCAGCTCGAAAGATCCGAGGTTGACTTAACAACAATAATAGATAAAATATGTTTTTTAAATTATATATTATCGGAGTAAAACTCAAGTCAGTGGATTGCAGGTACGTTGGAATTTAAATGGAATTCGTATATATATTATAATATATTGTAAAGACGTATACCTACTCGTATATATATGGTGTATTTTTTTTCTACTCTTGGCTTTTTTCTACCACTTCTTATTTCATGATGGTGTGCTAAACTATAACGTTGTTAATTTTTTACTGCCCAGTCTCAAATACGTAGGTAGTGCTTAATTGACGTGCCAGTCGTATTATATATTATTATTATTATTATCATTATTGAACGCGCCTCCCTGCCGGCATCCGTTTACCGATTTACGGACGAATAACATAATATATTTATATACATACGCACGTAACGCGGTAGCCACGCACATTTATCGATATATAGGTATAGGTAATGTGTCTTAATAATGTACCTAATGTGATCATATTATTACTATTGTTATTATCATCAATCAAGGCGCCTGTAATCGCGTGTGCAATCGTTTAAACCGAGGCGAGTGAATAATAATTGTAGGCTCCAGGTCAGAGACAACTACAACTACTAAATAATAATATACTACTGTGGCATGGCGTTTAGTCCACTCTGCGAGATTCCGGTTCGACTCGGCCGCCGTCTGCGATGAAGTCGTTGGCTGGTTTGTTCCATCTCGGCCACACAGAGGATTAAATCGAAATCGGACTCGGATTTAAACGCACCGCCTATTATAGCACATCTCACGGATGTGTTACCGCGATACCATTTCATTATTATTATGCATAATACAAATTGGGCACTCGGCCGGTGCTCGTTTGCGGTGTTACGATTATACGTAATGATATGTTATTATAATTATAACTTTTAAAACAGCATCCACCTCCGTGTATAACGCGTATATTATTTTAATAGCTCTCTAGCGCGGCATGTAAATATGATAATAATATATAAGCAATATGCATTACACTTGAAGGTACCTATACCGTGCCTATATGTGTCATGACTCATGACATATTATTATTATGTCGTGTTCAACACCTGTGCGCGTTAAAAACGAACGGTCAAAATAATATTGTATTATGCCAATGGCAAAAACATTTAACTACGTTATAACAGCGACAATGCGATAATTATAACATGCGCACCGTCAATTCTACCCAATATTAATAATATTATAAATGGCAATATAGGTTAGTTGTGTGTGCTCTGCTGCAGTAAAAGACCGCGCACGAAATAGATATATATATAATATTTAAAAAAATAATAATTATCGGCCAACAATATTATAGACACAGACGTACCTATTTTTATTCGCCCTCGGTACCGCGACGGCGACGGCGTTGAGTTCATGAATTTGGTAAATAGCTACAAAAGATGGCGGAAATCGTTAAGAAAAGAACCTTTCTGTGCGATTCGGGTACCAAGCTGCACTGCTTATGGAGAATAATAATGTGCATTATTGGATGTGTGTGTATAGTTTGTATTACAGGTGTTAAAGTGTTCCTATTATAATGGCATTGCAATATAATATTGTTTATTAACTCCATATTATATTATTTGAGCTAAATTTTCTCGGAAACATCCCCTCCAGACAAACAGGTTCTGCCGACGTAGTAATGCAGTGTTGGCGATATATTTAATGTCGACCGTGACAATAATGAGTTTGATAATTCGAAAATTTTAATATGACCGAAATCATATTATAATAATGTCTATCTATGTGTGCAGTGTTGTATTCACGAATCGCGTTTTTGAAAAAATATTATACGCTTTGCGGTGAACTGGAAATATTTTATTGTATAGGTATCTATGTATTTACTAAATTTACTTATATTTTATTATAATAGTATGTCGGTGATTCTTCGTTGTTCAAATACAGAAGTGTGTAAGATGGACTTTTTTATTGAATGGCTATAGGTGAAACCGACAGTGATTAATTATTGTTGAGTGAAGTAAAAAATCAATTATCTTGTTCGACAAACTTTAGTTAAAAAAGTCGTCTAATTCAATTTTTAAATTAATGCGTAACACAAACTTTATTAAATAATTTAAAAGTTACCCTAAGATCCTGCCGCTTAACCCATAATGGTAATCTCAAAAGTTTTGAAAGGCGTATACGTGCGGGTCTCATACGCCTATAATAATGTCAAGAATCGGAAGAAATTGAGTTACAATTATTAGTTTACAAAATTGCACGATTTATTTATTTGTATACCTATTTTAAATAGCTGGATAAAAGCATAATCGGTTCTATCAGCTGACCAATATTTCATATTTCTATCGTAATGTTATATTAATTATAACATATTAGTATACTAAAATCATAATTTGTTCAATGAACACAGCTGTTTACCCGATTTAGAAAAAAATTTATATCATCAACATAACATTTCCCATAGCATTTAAATGATAAAATATAATATATGAATACATAATAAGGTTAACTATTTTATTTTTGATTCGACATTATTACTTGAAATTTTAATATTTAATTACTGATATATTTGTTATTCTTTTATATTACGTCTAAAAATATTATAATTCATTTTTTATGAAAAAGTAAATAAAAAACATCCTGTAACTTACCTACATTTGAATGCTCCGTTCAGGATTCTTTTCAAGATTGTTATCATCGCTTATAGATTTATATAAAAGTGGTATAAACATCATCTATACGATTTGCAAATATAATACATTGGATACCATTTCGACTAAAACGACGCGGTTTGGCGACCACTGAGTCATCCGCCTACATTGCAACTTATTTTCTACCGATAAAAACCCAATGATTTTTTTCAATCTCGTATGAACCTTTAACGAAAAGCCGAAACCATTTTAAAAACAGATCAATAAAGAATTACATTTTCTCTTGCGGGAAACTTGCAAGCCCGTTTTTCTTCGCAAATGATTGATGCCAACGATTAATCTTTGCCGTCGACTTACACTGTAGAAGGGAGAAGGTCATCAATATAACGCGATCAAAAATACATTCAATGTTTTTTTTATTATTATTATTATTCAAAAATTAATCAAATATCCTCCAACCGCATAATATTACAGTCTATAAATCATTAAAACGTGTTTAATATAGTGACCAACGCGTGATCGCATTACAGCGGTATACCCACATAATAATTTATAATAATATAGGTACCTACATAATATTATGGCGGGTAAGGATTAAAATAGTTTTGCCACATCATCAGTTAATTAGAAACTGAACGTACGCTAGAAAGGTAACAACAAGATACACCATATATACATTATATACTTGTGTACAATATAGGTACATGCATATATATATAGGTGATGTGTAAGCCCGCGTATAGTATGGTACAAAAGAAAATTGAATGTACGGTGCATTCTTGCACCGGCCTAGGTACAACATTCGTCACGCCGAAATGTCATGATGGAAAATGGAAAAAGAAGATACGAATAGAATCCCGCGGGTATATAATGATATCCACTGGTGGTGTTATAATATGTTCGCTAGAATAAGAAAAAAATAATAATATAATAACAATAACAATAATAATAATGATCCAACGATTTGGAAACCATATTATTATAACCGTGAATTTAAAAAAAATAATAATATGTACACATTTTGTACAGTATGCGTGCGTTTGAAGCGAGGACAAAGTTTTGAATATTTTATAGATCATTATTCATTTTTGAAAATCGAGGAGCTTGCGTTCATGAAAAAATTTGCGCAACTATATAAAAAATTGTTTACTGTACAGTTTTTAATTTTTGTGCCTTGGAAATGTTGTGAATAAATAAACTTTCTAACGTGTAAGGAACAGGTCTTAACCTCTTAACTTCGGGTCTTGGTGAATACGGAATTTCTGCAATATTCGTGTACACTGTAAGTCTACTCGTATATATAACACATATATATATATATATATTATATACCTATATGTATGTGTGAATGTGTGTGTGTTTACTGTTTAGTATTTTTAAGACATTATTTCGTTTTCAATTTTCTATTGTTCGCAAACAGGGGTAGGTAGGTACCTACCCATTTACCTTAAATAGAGTTTTTTCTTCTTAAACTTTTGTTATTTTCACTTTTATTATACCTATACATTTATAAATTCAGTGTCCGAATAATGCGTGGCACCCGGACCACCTTCGTTACATTGTCTGAAAATGCCCAAAGTTGAATGCGGACCACAATTCTACAAGGTCACACATTCACTTCCTGCATTCGAACAAAATAAATAATGTCACGCAAATTAAAGTAATAATAGGTACGAAGATACCGTTTACATTTTAACGTCTTTTTGGTGTCAATAATGATGTGCTTTGTCAATATACCACCTACCTGAATTTATGTACGTTTACAATTTATTTTTGTATAAATTTGTAAAAACGTGTACTACAATAAAAGAAAATGTTTTTCTTTTAATTTCGAAATGGTTTCCATAAAGAATACGGAGTGGTCTATACATTATATACTAACGATATCCGTTCTCGACCCTGCGCCTATAAATTGAGGTGCTTAATACATGATTTACCTGCAAAACATTATACTATTGTAAGTATTGTAATCAAATTATTTTGTGCGCT
Organism: Diuraphis noxia; assembly: GCF_037042655.1. Taxonomy (NCBI): domain Eukaryota; kingdom Metazoa; phylum Arthropoda; class Insecta; order Hemiptera; family Aphididae; genus Diuraphis; species Diuraphis noxia. The sequence continues at coordinate 24,275,876 of NW_028301711.1, forward strand.
CAATCGATTTAATATAGGCCAATTCGTATAATATATGTATATGTATATATATGTTATTCTTTTCTCTAAACAATCAATATAATACATTTCCGGCGAATTTCCACCGCGTCCGTTTCTGTCGCTTCCTCTCGACGGATTCCACGTATCACACTCCATTATTATTTCTTGTATATAATATAGGTACACCGCATATAAAACAAGATGGTATATTGTGTTATTATTATTATTATTATTATTTTTATATATATAGAAGTACTCCGCACTCTGTAATCGATAGTCTGGTGGTACACTCGAGCCCTACATACAGCATTATATAACTATAGGTGGTACATACTATTATCATGTTATATACCACATTTCCCAAGCCTATGTTTCCTATGTATATATACCATACATTAATATATGAAACCGTCGATCGAGCTCCCCTCATCGAAGACTCGTGTGTATACGTGAAGCGCGAAAACTCAGCAAGCCCGGCATTGAACGCGTGGTGCACCGTATCATAGGGGCACTCCGTGTCTTCACGCGCCATAATATAATATTACGTTTCCGCGCGGCTGGCACTCTAAACATGTTGTACACAATAATATTACAGTGGTTCTATAGCCCTAACCTAACCGAGCAGCTTGCACCCAGTAATATGCGTGTTCGTATATATACCTCTTGGTCATCATCGGTTTCAAACTTTCCACCACCCATAGGAATACAACTTTTACGTCATCATCTACATAATTCTCGTCTCTAAGGCTCCAAGCCTAGCCGAGAACCTTACGAAACTAGTGGAAAAAATAATAATAATAACAACAACAATAATTGTTATACATACGGTGCCACATCAATGGCGTGTGTATATACGACGCATGTAGAGTAACTAGTAAGAATCGCGCCCAATTTCCGATGGACAATTTTCGGTGGTTTTTAAATATAAGACATTTATTTTCCATCGATATGTGGAATAAATAATAAAGTAGACATATTTTTAAAACTTGGTTTGAATAATTATATTGTTTTGCCTCGGTTCTAGTTTTGACAGAATAAATTTCCATAAATATAATAATAAAACTATACAAGTATATTTTCAATCATTGTCCAATTTAAAATAGTAAAAAGTACTATTAAAATAATACGCACAATATTTTATAACAATCCATTGCAATTAAATTATAGTAGTCACTGTATTGGCACCTGCGCAGTAGACATGATAAAAGTACTAATTATAATAAGAAACAAGAAACCCTTCACAATATAAGGGAACAGAGCCGTGCCGTTAAGATTTGGCGCCCAGGGCAAAATTAAAAATATTCACCCTCTTAAAGTTTAAAAAATCATTAAAAAAATTGTTGGCACCCCTTTAAACGATACATCCAGCTATCCAGGGTGTATGCCCCCAGCCCCCCCCCCCCACGGCACGACTCTGATAAGGAAACTGTTGGGAAATCCCTATAGGAATAGGTATTAATAGGTATTCTTCTACGCCTACAATAGTTTACCGGACAATGTTCAGAGGGAAATTTATTATCCATTTACAATAAAGCAAAGCGTAAAGGTTATCCTGTCGCATTCTGTATACCAGCTAAGTGATCCATTTTAGTGTTACACTGTCATTATTTCTAAAAGTAATAACTCTTTTGTATGACATCACACATTTTTTATTTCATATTAAAAAGCAGAACAGTATAGGTTATCTAGTGAATAACAATTTATCGGGGTAATCTTGACCACTCTATTTCGCTCATCTAAACTTTAAATACTTATATAACTATAGCGATCTACTTATGCAACATTTGATGTCTATATATATTGAAATATACTCCGATTAATATTCCGCTTTGGAATATGAAATTAAAAACATATGTTATTCAAATAACAAAAAAATGATCACGATAAAAAACAGTAAAAAATACGATATTTTTTTAAGTGACATTAAGAGGACGCTACACCCGCATACGTTGTCTTCGACTTACAAACTCATAACATATCAAATTATATGTTCAACAGATCACGTATAGCTCCGTCAGTATAAAATTTAGAGTAAATTGACCTCTTACAAAAATTAAAGGTAACATTATTATCGAGGGCATCTCGTAGGCTTTTTATTATATTTTAATTTTGAAGTGAGTTATGTGTATTTTAAAATTGTAAATTGTTTGTATATCTTAAAATACACATAACTCACTTTAAAATTAAAATATAATAAAAAGCCTACGTTATGCCCTCGATAATGATGTTACCTTTAATTTTTGTAAGAGGTCAATTTACTCTAAATTTTAAACAAACAGAGCTAAACGTGATCTGCTGAGCATTATAATTTGCTATGTTACGCACTTGTAAGACGGAGACAACATAATATGCGGGTGTAGCGTCCTCTTAAACAATGTATAAGTAATTTCGAAATAACGAGTGCAGACAATTCAGTCGATCACTCTGTTTAATAAACATGTTATGTAACCGTTAAAAATTCATATACGATTATCGAAATACATTTAAATATAGTGATAACTAGGGTGCGGAAGGTATAGGAGTTGCATAGTTCTGTATAATACTGTTGAATTATAGCAGACCAAGTTAGAAATCCGAGCTATACAATGTTGAGTTTAAAAATAGAAAATTAAAAATGCATATTTTGATAATTTTAGAAAAAAAGTGCATTTATCGTCGATTATCATTGGTTTTCGCATATTTGTATGCAAAACTAATATTTTCTACAAAAATTAATTTTTTTTCATTCTTAACCAATTTATTTTAAATAATGTTTCATTTTAGATTCTGAGCGGAGCGATGAATGTATTGATTTTACCAAGATGTGTGTTTTTTTTTTTTTTTGTGTCTGTCATCACGTTTTGGGGCAGTAAAAATGCTTCGATTTTTGACTTACAGTACCTCGTTCGATCAGAAAGTGAATCTAGTTGGTACTTTGGGGGGTCAAAAGTAAAAAATTCTTAATACTTTTCTAAATAATTGAGAAAAACAAACTAAAAATTAAGGGGAAAACGGGAAATTTTACGCACACTCATTTTTCGACAAAATCGATTTTGGTTTTTGATGTAACTTTAAAAACAAATGAACATAGATACATGAAATTTTCACCTAATGTTTATATAAGTATATTCTATCCACCATGCAATTTTCAAAAAATTTCGACTTAAGTTGAACTATTCATAGGCATTTCAAATTTTCGATCATTATTAGTTTTTTTTAAATTAATATCGATAAAAATTTATTTATTATTAGCTTGAAAATTTAATACAAGGCTCTTAACATATTGTTACAATAGCAGTTGAAAAATAAAAGAAATTCATAGTCACAATTTTTTTTTATAAGCATTCAAAGAACTTTGACGAAATACGTAAAAATCACGAAAATTCACAAATTATTTTAAGCTAGAAATTCATAAAAAATTTTCTTCTAAAAATTTAATACAAGATTCCTTACAAGTTTTTCAATCTTTATCACAAATAAAAATTCCACCGGAAATTCAAATTAAATTTTTATGAGCATTTGAAATTTAAATTTTTACAACATTGGATTTTCACTTTTAGCGATTTCCTTATTTTGGTGTAACTCTAAAACAAATTACCGCACATACTTGAAATTTTGACTGAATGTTTATATAGGTGTTTTATATATTTGATAAAATTTTCAAAATATTTAGATTTGTTTTGAGCTGTTTACTGACATTTTAATTTTTCAACTTTTTTAGTTTTTTTTTTCTATAAATATCGATAAAAATTTATTTGATTGGTAGAAAAGCTTGAAAATTAATACAAGGCTTCTAACACATTGTAACAATAAAAGTTAAAAAATATTAAAAATTCGTAGGCACGATTTTTTTTTATAAGCATTTAAAGTTCAAATTTTGACTAAATACGTAAAAATTACGGTAATGTTCAAATTATCTTAGATAGAAATTCATAAAAGTTTTCCTTTTTAATTCTAAGATTTGAAAATTTAATACAAGGTTCCTAACATATTTTTACAATAGCAGTTGAAAAATAAAAGAAATACATAGTCACAATTTTTTTTTATAAGCATTCAAAGTTTGAGTTTTGATAACATATTATGTAAAAATCACGAAAATACAGAAATTATTTTAAACTAGAAATTCATAAAAAATTTTCTTTTTATATCTAAGATTTGAAAATTTAATACAAGGCTCATAATATATTTTGAAAATAAAAATTGAAAAATAAAAGAAATGCGTAGTCACAATTTTTTTTTTACAAGCATTCAAAGTTTGAATTTTGACAACATATGTAAAAATCACGAAAATTCGCAAATTATTTCAAACTAGAAATTCATAAAAATTTTTCTTTTTAAATCTAAGATTTGAAAATTTTTAATAATATATAATATATCCTAGACAGATAAACCGTCTTCGCTCAGAATCGTTTTTTGTATACAATGATATAATATCATTGGATTCAAATTTAATTCCATCCATTACAGTAACCCACTTGTAGCCTACTGTACAGCAGAGCGACATACACGACTTACCCGCTTTTTTACTTTTTTCATTTGAATGAAATCTCAAACGCCAACCGGGAACACGCCATATTTTTAATTTTTTTCTATATAATATAAGTGTTTTTTAATAATACAATTTTTTTTTAATATATATTTTTATAATATTTTTTTCGTGTATATTAATAAATAATTGATACACTTTTAATAAATAAATAATTTTTTTTGCATATTTCACATTTTTAAATGCATATTTTATAATTTTTTCTTGCATATTCGCAGGCATATTTTGCCTTTTTTTGCTCCTATAACTTCCGAACCCTATTGATAACTATAGATCGGCACGAATCGAAGGTCCGTAGTGAAATTCGTTTTTGAAAATTACGATCCAGTGACCCTTCGAATGGCCCGGTGCGTAGAGGGCGAAAAATAATTCGAACCAGATATTTTGAAAAAGATTTTACGCAGAAAATACATTGTTCAACATAATATATGGCCACTGCGATGTACGACTTTTGTTTATCTCATAACAATATACGTATTATAGGTATATATATATATTATATAGTATAACGTAAGTTACGAAACACCGGAATACTGACAATTCCGGTTGGAATGCGGACCTGGATACCATTTCACTGTGCGCTGCTGGATGGCGTCCCGGAAGATTATCGTCGCGTCGACTTGCTGGCGACGGTCGCGTCGGGAGGCTACGGGGATCCCAGAATTTTGCGGATTTTATTATCGTCCCCATTATTACAATACGATGTAGGTAGGTACCTAAATACGACGCGAATGGACCGAATGGTAAAAACACTGTCGTCCGCTTTTTTGTGGTGCGCATCACAATAATTTCTATACAACAAATCTGTGTCTGAAAATTCCTCGTATTGTGGACTCCTTTGTGGAGACTCGTAACAGGTAGGTATGTACACATACTGGTACCTACGTATACATTTACCGTGCACCGTATACACATCATATGGATTACGGGACACGTCCTGACGTGTATCCACCGCGCGGACAGAGATAGATGCGCACTCTGTAAATGAGAGAACAGAAGAACCCGATGAGCTTGATGTACGCATTGTGAACTACATATGAACGTCGACGCGGGGCGTGCGAAAAGGTAGCTCAGTGGCACATCCAGCGACATCGCATCGTACCTTATACTATATAATATAGTCGTCGTCGTGTCAAATCCGTTTCGCATTTGTTATACCGTATATACATGTGAATGCGAAACTCATTTTTTGCAAATATCATGTCCGATTTTCATTTATTTTTTGTCATTGTTATTTTTATTGTATTTGAAATATATATAGCCACCGGCATCCATCCCAGCACCACGTGTCGTTAAAACATCCATATAGGTATCCACTATAGCATGCTTTAGACGTGTAGGTATATACAGGGTGTCCCAAAGAGATCTGGCATTCCGACAAATGAAATAACTTTTGTTCTAATCAATATTTTTTAAAAATTTCTTTTAAATATAATCCATAGTCACTTGCGCAACATTTTTAGAATACATTTTTTATTTTTATTTTTAATACTGAAAAAAAACTTAAAAATTTATAATTTTTTTTTTTTGAAATATTCAATATATCCAATTTGTAAATCTGATTTTTAGAACAATTTATATGGTAAAAACACTTATTTAAGTCAAATGGCTGATTTTTTACAATTTTTTTAAATATCAATATTTTCGTTAGGTAAATTATAGTAATTTATAGTTTATACATCACATATTATTAAAATAAATACAATAAAAAAAATAATTAGATTTTAAAATGCACTTATTTAAAATTGTTCTTATAAAATATTTTTAAAAAACTGTATTATTATTTGCAATTACAACGTTTCTAACATAAACTAGATCGTAATTTACTTAGCGAAAATATTGATATATAAAAAATTGTAAAAAATCAGCCATTTGACTTAAATTAGTTTTTTTACCAAATAATTTTTTCTAAAAATCAGATTTACAAATTGGCTATATTGAATATTTCGAAAAAAATTTTTATCAATTTTTAAGTTTTTTATTTTCAGTATTAAAAAATAAAAAATGTATTCTAAAAATGTAGCGCAAGTGTCTATGAATTATATTTAAAAGAAATTTTTTAAAAATATTGATTAGAACAAAAGTTATTTCATTTGTCATATCTCTGTGGAACACCCGCTGTATATATATATATATATATATATATATATATATATATAACAGGTACCTACTCCAATAGTTAGAATATATCGTATAAAATGTATAAGTACTACCGAAGTGTCCTATTGCATGTAGGTAATAGATATTATATCGTAGGTACCTATACAATATTATACAATATCTGTCTTATCGTCTCGTGTATATATACTAAGAATATGTTTTATAACTTTTCTGCAAAATTCGAAGTGTTTGATATCGTATTACGTATTATGTTGCCTGGTGTAAGCATATCTATGTTATAGTCTATTTACACTCTAATACGCGTTTTATATAAATTCTTGTATCACAATATTTAATAGAAACTAAAACACTCAATCAAAAGTTATTGAGATCGTTTGTTTGAGAAGCCTTGCGAGTCCCAAGGCCCACAACCGTGTTAAGTCCGGTAAAGTCCGTTCGCGACCACAAGTGAGCATACATGAGAACTACAATAGGCAAGACTGCATAGAACACTTTCAAATGATTTTTCAACCGATCCATCTGCTTTTTTAATTTTACTCGCAAAGTATTAATGATGGATATATGCAACGTACACTCAGAAATTATTTTTTCCAATTTTTGCGCAAGTCCGTAAGATCTTAAAATCCGTAAAATTTTACTTCATACATAATTTTATACATGTCAAAAGTTAACGTATCATATTTTAATCCATAGCATAGTTACAGCACTTAGCTAAAATCTCTAAATAATTTGAATTATATAAAAATGAAATGAGCTACGTTTGGGGAAATTAATACTTTATTTGTTGACATTGATTTGTGTAAAAAACATAACATAGATATGAGTCAATTCGAAAAAAAAATCATATAAAATATGTTAATTAAATTTGTCCAAATAATTATCATTTTGTATGAATCTTATCATATTTAAGTGTTAACACAAATTATCGTATAACAATTAGTATTATTTTATGAATTATATATATTTTAACTAATAATAATTCATTTTTTTTACAATTTTTTTTTATTATTGATCTTTACATAAAACATCGGCTCCTCAAGCTATTAGTTTGACATTGACTTAAATTTAGCTAACAGAGTTGCAATTTCATTATGATATTGCTAGGCTTAAATTAAGCTCTATATAATTATTGTGTTTATTTTATAAATTGTATGATGTTGATGGTTAATTGTAGGTATGGTCCTATACTGCTTCTCCGATCTGTCGTGAAATGTGGCGTTTTTATCTTGTGTCTTCGATGTTTGGTATTCTGCAGTGATTATATTATGTTTGACTGTGTATAGGCAACTCCACACGTTTTCCATCATATGGGTGAATCTTTTTTTTTCACTAAATGATTGATTTTGTGTGATGATTGTGTGCAGCCCCATTTGTTGCCGATAATTCATTGATATATTGTATAATACTAATTTATTTTTCCATTTGTTATTAACTCCAACATACTCCAAGCACAAGTTTCGCTTTTCGGAGAGGATTTTTCATATGTAAAATGAATTTGTGTAATTATTATTTTCTGCAGAATACGAAATATATTATTAATATCAAATTATTCAAATTGCCCGATAGTTAAACTGCATAATTGATAACTGAGTTTATCAAATTGTTTAATAACATGAAATAATTAACTACGATGTCACCGCGTACATCTGTATATAGACATTTAATTACCAATATGCACCAAAGATCGTCTCTCCACAATAATCATTGTATTGAAATATATCGTCTATATTATGTACATAGACGACCCAAGTCGCGTCCGCCGGAGCAAGTCGGAATTCCGTTGCACGGGTCTTATAATTTATTGTCGGCAGTGTGATACTGTGCGCGTGTGTTAGCGTCGTCGCGTTACGTCGGCTGGCGGGTAGGTTAATTCTTGTTTCAGAAGGAAAAACAATAAAAAGGTGATAAAAACTACCGAGACCACGTGTCCGTGTAAACCCGTGAACCGTTTAATTAACCCGATCGCCGCCGTCATGAGATATCTAAAATCGGTACGGGTGTTATAGAGAGCACAGTATAATATTATCATTACGTATAACATTATTATATTGTATACGTAGTAATAATAATAATATATATAGAGCAATGCGCGACGACGTCGATATAGACACATATTATTATTATATTGTGTAAGTGTATATTATAATACACGCGGGGGCAAAGCTGACGATGCGTGTAGAGACCGTAGCCGTGTCGGCGGGGTGCTGAGGGGGTGGAGGAGGATAGAAAAAACAATAAAACGAAAGAAAAAAAAAATAGTCAACACCCGATCGTATAATACTGTACAGCGTCTCGGCGGCTACGGCTTTCAACCGCCGCGGTTGATGGTCCATTGCTCACGCTGATTGAGACGTCGTCCTCGTCTTATATTATTGTATACGTTCTGCCGCCATCACTGCGGCACGTCAATACGACCGTTCCACGACGACGAACCTCTTTGTCCAGTCCCGGTACGTATATACAAAAACAATAATAATTACATGTAGGTATATATTAATATATAATATATATATATATATTATACGCATAGTAGTACAGACCGCGAGATCGTACCGCATTGTCGTAGGTACCGTTGATCGATATAATAAAATAAAAATAGTCGTAACAATATAATAAGTATATGTATAATATTATGTTATATAGGTACCGCCGCCGAATTTAGACGAGGGAGATGTATCCAACCCGACAGAGCTATATTGTATAATTTATAACCATTTTAACTAACACCCCCAAAAACGTGGCTCGTGTTTATTTTACTCTTACAATTGAATTCGTTTACATACAAGATATCAGTGTAAGCTCGACGTATTATAAGTATATATAGACGTGATTCGAACGAGGTGTAGCATAATAGTATTTATAAATAATTTAATCGTTGGAGACATAATAATCTCAAACAGCTGCGTGGCGGACGTCGGAAAAATTATGCTATTATAAGTTTATATATATATATATAATAATAATATTACGTATCTACCTATGCGTATTATTATCAACTATTTTTTACTCCCAAATTATGTAGGTACACGTGTGTGTGTGTGTGTGTGTGTATAATTCGTAAGCCCGAGGTCTGCGCTACCAGAGCCACGCACGTTAAAATCGTATAATATTAATACATAATACGGGTAAGGGTTAATAATATGTACTTACTAGGTAGCATTTAACTCTGCCATGTTATACTCTATAAAGAGAGAATCTGTGGCCCGAGGTTCGACACGAATCTAAATCCGTCCCCAAAATAACAATATCAATCTTCCTTATCTGTACATCGTGTCGGGCGTCCATCCGTATGCGTATATTTCTGTTATTTGTACTCAGCAGAAACTAATTCATTGTTGATGTCCGCCGAACAATTAATGTACAGAATATAATATGTTAAGTATGTTAAAATATATTTAATTCGTAAGCATCGGTTACGTACTTAGGAATTTTTCATGGAGTGTCCAACTAATTTTCGAAACACATAAGTTGCGGGCTACTCTCCCTTCCACATATCCAAGCTTCACGCTGAAATATGAATTAAATTTATTGCAATGGATTTAAAAAAAAACCTAATTTTATGTTAATAATTATTTATTTTTGTTGATCATATAAGAGAACATTTTCAACACAAAATCCAATCTTTTAGGAATCACCTAAAATGCACCCATTCATTGTTTATGTCCATTTGATTAACTTCTAGGAGCATGTCCCGATGAATGGACATCATTGCTATTTGTTAGTCCATTTAGTTTCGTCATCTACATAACAACACAATTAAAACGTATAGTTGTGTGTAGGAGAGGTGTCCGGACCCCATGGACCCCCCTTCCGTAAATACTCACTCGAGTGCATATATTATTATATTGAACCATCGAATGACACTGCACACACATTATAATTATTATTTTTTAGTGGTGGGCGGAGGGTGGATTCTCTTAGTCGAATTTCTTTTACAACACTGACACATTATTATGATTGTTATCAATATTATACGGTTGCCATTGTATACTTGTATAGTGTACCTACTACCTATACACAGATTTTTAAACAGGCAGAAAACCGTAATTCAGAATTTTGATTTTTTGTCATCTCCTACACAATATAGCTTTAGAGGCATATGGGACGACATTATATTGGAAAATCCGTGTATTCTCAATTATTATTCAAGTAGCATATTATCTAATATCTATATGTGACTATGTGTACATTATATACTATGATATATATATATTTATACATAATAGCTCGTGGGCGTGAACTGAATCATCCGCAGCGTCCAAAACACAATAATAACATAATTAATGTCTATATATATGGATATACGCATTTTAATCGTCCAACCCTTGCACATTCTCTACGGCTCTATTTTTCCGATTTACTATCGTCCCGCATTATGTTCCATCGATAAGACTATAAATCCCCAAAACCCAAAAAAACGCACGCTCCGCTTCCCGATGAATAGACGACGTCGGTTGTTCAGGATGTCGTCGATACCCCGTTTTGATTAACAACTTTTTCGAATTGACACTTCGACACGTCTTGTATACTATAACAATATGCCAAAATAATGTTGTAAACCGGTAGTTATTAATGGTTTGAGGAAATAAATTCAACTACGATTCGTATCAACACACTTGCACGGATATTAAAATAATATTCGAATTTATTCGCCGTTAAGGCGGGCGACGAGCGCACCACATCACACCACACTTGTACTTAATACTATGTGGTTTATTCCTGGAATTTCATTAAAACTCCGCCAATGTATATATTATAGTTTCTTGCAGATCTGTAGCGGACACTCGAACACGCGTTTTATTTATATACATATATAGATACGCAAAACTGTATGTGGCAGTACCATTATTTATATATTTGCAATTAATTTCATGCAGAGACCGACCAATTTCACGTATTTCACCCTTTTATCGCGTATATTTTTATTTGCGTGTACACATTTTTGGCGAAAAACAATTAAAAATTCTATCATTAAAACACTGTTCTATGCCAACTATACGAAGACGGCCAATATATTAGCGAATCGCTAATAGCGATATATTACAGTAGTAGGTATTTTATGAAGATAAACTGCTGTATAGGTGAACGTTATCGATATTATATTTATTTTAATGTTATTTCAGAAGGAAATGCTATTCTTTCAATCGTCACTTAAAAGTATTCAGGAACTTGAAAAAAAACCCTTTTGGCATCAAATGTATCAAATTAACGTTATTAACTTGTGGCCAATGCGTCCATATATAGTATTTATTGTTGTCTATTGAACACTGTTTAGTGTTTGATGCAAAGAGTTAGTGTATACTATAAGTTAATAGCTTACATTTTCACTACACTGTAGCCCATTTTATAATTTTAAACTTGACTATATAAAAGTATATACTTCGAATAAATAATTATTTAATGACGATGATGTACCTATGCATATTGTATATTTTGTAACACTCGTGGAAAAAGTATTTTGATTGTGGGCATAGCAGTATAGGTTTAGGTACTTATACAATCCAACAATTAATTTTTCTCCATGCAATAAGATATCGATGACAATATTTAATATCAAAATCAAAATCAGTAGGAGATGAGAGGGATAACGTGGTAATTAATAATTATTTTTTAGGCGTTATCAAGAAAAAAACATAAAACGTACAGTAATATTATTGTACACAGTTCAGTGGCGTATCCAGCATTTTTGGAGCACACACTGTCTAAAATTTTGTCACAGTTTGACACATTTTATTAAAATTACATTTTTTCCCCAATTTCCCGCTAAAAACCTGTGTGTAACAAACAAGGCCATTCACCTAGATTCGGAGAAAACCTATATTGCGGAGATATCCAGTCAATCAAATCCCCTGCACATCACTGAAATTTTTTGTATTATATATATATATATATATATATATATGCTGGTGACAGGATTATTAAACGTATGGTCGAGGTATATGTATAATAATTTTTCTTATTTTTTTTTTTTTTTAATAAGAAAATATACAACTATACAATTAAACACAACAAGTAATGATAATGAAGAGGATTACATAACATGAAAAATGGCACGATGTAGGAGGGCTCCCAATGGAGCTACCTACTTGGTTTTGGTATTTTTTTTTTATTTAAAGACTTCAATTACAAATCTTATTAGCCTAGTGTCATTTGTATAATAATGATATTGAACTGAAACTACAACTAATAGAACGACTCGAGCTGCAGGTATGAGCCAATTTTAGTAATATTGTATCGATCGAATACTATGCGCATAGTGCAATTTATTACAGGCAATTATTACCATATTATGCTATGATTTTTGCAATTATCGAATACAATGTCATATAATAATAATAATTATTATTATTATTAACACGCGCTAGTCGTGCGAAAACGAAGTAACACCACAACACTACTTCACGCGCGGTGCGTGTAAAACGGAAAACTTCCCGCCGGGTTGTCGAAAACCGTGTAACAATGATTGTCGCGGTATAACATATACATATGGTACACAATAATATTATGTGTATATATATATATATAATTCATGAGGCGCGGGCGTAAGTATAAGTGCACACGTGCGATCCCGGTAAAGAACACGGTTCTATGTATGATATTGTATTATATAATATGGGGCCAGCAAGTACACACACACACACACTTGCGTGTACAAAACGTTTCGTAGGAATGCCAAAACACGCGTACATTATTACAACTAGCCGGCGGCGAGGCGGTAGGTCGTAGGCATAATCTTACCTAGCAGATATTATGTTGTGTGGTTGTGACTAAATAATTGTTGTTAGCGCAATAACATTATATAGGCGGCCTATTTGAAGGTGACAAAAGCGTTTTTTATGCCGTATAATTTATGTGCACCTGATCTATTATATCGGCTCGTGCGCAATGTTTTGACAGATCCCTCCGATCAGCTGGAAAACATGTTGTTTTTTTTTATATATAATATATAAAACGATTACAAAATTTCCCATAATGTATGTATTTCATTGTACAGTTACTCGATACTATATCATTTAATCACGACATGTTGTGCCGGCGCGTTAAATACATAATATTATTATAGCTAGCCGGCGTCGGTATAGGTAGCTCTACCTGTTTAGGCAGACGAAACGAATCGCATTCAGCGCGTATGGCACCGCTGGTACGTTAGGTTATATTATTATTTATATAATAAAAACGAATTCTATATATTATTGTACATAACATAACAATATGATATTATATCATGGCAGCCATCTATGTATTGAAAACAACCCCGAATACCTGCGGAGTGTTTCTCGGCGAGGGCTTGCGGGATGTTTCGTCGTGAGAAATTCAAATCAAATAAATGATAATATTGTTCGGTGGTTGAAGTGCCATGCGAGCGAGCTGGACGGGGAGAAAGTCTTGGCCGACGACGCGCGACACTAGTCGCCGGACGTATACCCCGTCTGAGACTATTCGCCACTATATGCGTATAGATACAATGGCATGTGTATACATGAATATATATATATATATATATAGGTATACGTGTATATACGCGATATCGTCTGTTTGCCTGTATTGGTCAAACAATAATGGTACGGAGAGTTTTTAGGCGCGTATTAAGGGTAGGTATCGAAAACCATTACAATTATATATATACATATATGAGTGTGTATATGTGGTCACAATAAATAATATACACGACTATATAGGTATGTGCTACAAGTACTCACATATTATTTATATATACATCGGTTTTTATACACCGCACATTTCGTTAGCGTTGCTATATTATGTATATATGCCTATTTTTGGTGGCGGCGTCGTGTCGCCTTGCTGCATGGTTGTAGCGGCGACGGCGATAAAATTAGTGCTCCACACAAAACCGATCCCTAATGCCGAACTGACAGGGCCGCCGCCGCCGCCACAGGACGAACCGATAAATCAATTGGGATTATGTGTACGCGCTGTACGTAAATACATATATACATAAATAATATGCACTAGTTGTTTGCTGTGACACGTTTCTCGGAATATTCATATGTATATAAAATGGGTTCTGGACCTTGAACCGGAGCATGTGCGCCGCACTCTTTGTCAGAGTACTGCAGGGTACTCTATTGTGTGTGTGGTTTTCATACCTGGGACAGGGACATATACGCGTTTGATGAGGACGTGTCCGACAGAAAAAATACGATGGGCCAGTAAGGTCGTTGTACCGTTATGTGTTTATACGTCGTGTATAATACCCGTGTGTGTGTATGTGTGGGCGTGTGTGGGTAAGCGGTAGGGTTGGTTTGCCCTTGTCACTGGACGTTTTATAGATCCTTTTCTTGTAAACACATTTAATAACTACTTATTATTATTGTTATCGTTCTCTCGGTTTTTGATGGTATACGCGATAACATTATAATAAATTTCGACAACATGATATACTTATTATGATTTACACAATGGATATATTGTACTATTATAGTGCACATTGATGATCCACATGATTAAGTACAATTTAATGATATACATTTTAATATAGAGGACAAGTGACAAATATAAAATGTATACTTACCGTTTTGTTTTTCATTTTCAGCGAAAACACTTCATATGTTACTGAAAATACATTAATATCGTATTGATTTGAAATTATTGTAGATTACATTTTTTAGTCGTTAGAATACTTCAAGGTATCAAATTAATTATGATGATGATAATTTAAAACAATTCTATTTTACCATTCAAAAAAATGAGTGGTGAAAATATGGAATAGGGTGTGATTGATGGGAATGAATTGAAATATTTGAAGTCCAGATCTTTATCGGTTACCCTTTTAACATATATTTTCATTTTAAATCAATGTCATAGAAATACAGTTCAGTCTTAAAATAAAAATTATGAAAAACTAAAAGTATTTATTTGGGAAATACTGAAAGAGTATCCCATTTTGAATGCAAACAAAAAGTATTTCATATTATCGTTGAAAATTTAATACAAAAATATAATATTACAGTTAGATGCTGTAAAAGTTTAACGTTAAGTTAATTACTCTAGTATATTCTAAAAGTGAATTTCATAAGCTACTCTATTCAGCCGTACTCGAGGATTTATAATTTAAAAACATTAACTAAGTAAAACAAATAAAAATACACGAATCTTATAAAGTTTTCATTGTAAAGAAAATACGAAGAAATTTGGCTTATTTCAGTTTATAACAGTGCTATATCAGAACCATATGTTTGATAAAACCAATAATTAATTATCAAGTTTCAATAAAGTACGAGTGACAGCGTCTAAGTAACTCATGAAATATTTGACTATCCATGCATATCCTATAACCACCACTCCTCCTCTTTCGTTGACGTTTCATCTACAAAGTCTATACATCCGGTCATATCTAACCAACATAACCAACAGGAATCAATATTAAGGATAGTGGATACAACCTAACCTACCAAGTCCGGATTAAGATAATGTTGAGTCGGTGGCCAAATCATTTTATGAGCCCATAAGCATGATTAAAATATTAGTACCTAACTAATAAATAAGTAGATTTTTAAAAGTCAGTTATTTCTTATTTAGCTATTGCATTAGTACATATTTGTCATATATCTATCTAAAGTATCACTTTCAGAACATACAAAACTATTAAACTGGTTAAATTTTCCTGCGGACTGTTGTTTTTTATATTATTATATTATATAAGAAATGCACTAACCACCGAGAACCACCGAGAACCGAGGACCTAGGCCCATGCCAATCACCCCCCCCCCCCCGGTCACCATTTAATCCAGGCTCGTGTGTACCTATATACAATATTCGGTAGAACAAACAGAATATAGTGGATACCTATAATTAATAATAGGTAAGTGTAACATCGACCGTACGAACAGCATCAAATCTCTAGTTATGTATAAAATTAAAAAGTAGAGCACAGAATATTATTTTATAAATTATAATATTATATAGAAGTCAGCGATGTACAGTGCCGTGTGCACAATCGTAAAGTCCTGTGCACTGCAGGACCATCGTCGTATATCCGCGTTTATACAGAAACCTAATATTGTACAGCAGTTTTATATACCTACGAAGTATATTATTATTGTAACGAGACCATAACGATGAAATATGTGTTGAGTGTGTGCAAACACAATATTATGTGTTATTTGTCAGTGCATTAAAGAGTGTTGCGGTTTCGTTAGATTCCGTCGCCAACGCTATAACAATGATACGCGAGTTGCGGCGGCGCGACGGCTACAATTATAAAGATATTATATTACAAAATAATGTTGCCAGATGGAGCCTGTGGCGAAATCTATTTCTTCGTGGATTTTCATGTTTCAAGTTACACTCGCCCACGTCACTATTCACACTGCGCACGTAGATATAAATACAATAATATTATATTATATTATTATATAATGTTATGCTCAGCTATGTTGTGGAGGATTCCATAAGATTATTCCTCATTAGGTACTTCGATTTTTAATTCAATTATGACATTTTTACAATAAAAAAATGTAACATATAATGTGGTAGTCGTAAATTATATATATTATACATTTAAAAAACATCAACTATCTTGATGACATTTCAAAATATGCCATGAAAAAAAATCCGAATCCCGGTCTAAATATCCCGCGTAACTATTAAAAATATTAAAATAATATGTTTTTAGTCTTCTAGTCTAAAATTATTATGCTTATAATACTTATAATACCAAGTTATATCCTATTGGTTTTGTACACAAGTTACATAGATATGAATACATTTATTGTTACTTCTAATCAATCAGTAATCGCAAAAGTTATTATATTACCTATATTTTGGTTTAGGGATATTGAATTGAACCGTTTATGCAAAACAATATAAGAGCCATCACATCACGAGCATGCCCAGTGTAGGGCCCATTATTCAGTGGTGTATCTGTGAAACGTTTTTTTTTTTTTTGGGGGGGGGGGGCTTAAATTAATTGCACAATTTTTTATGGTTATAAATTATAATATAATCTGTAACTGTATTATAAATTATTGTTAAATACTTAAAACATGAATCATATATACTACATTGATAAGTGATATAAAAAATGTTTGATATCAAACACGATTGTAATCAGAGTGAAAATTAAAAATATTAAGAGGGCAAATGCACCTGTCTCCCCCCTCCCCCAACAGGTATGCCACTGCCATTATTCCATTTGAAATAAATAAATAATTTACGTCTACACCACTGAAAATTAAACTATACACAGATAAAAATATATTGTCATTTACCTTCCATAAAAAATTAGTGTTTAAACTATATGAATTAATATCAACGTGTATTCAGTCATCAGGATAGTGTATAATGTATATTATAGAGAAACATTATGCAGCCTTCATGATTCTTTCCCACGCGAAACGATGTTTTTTTTTAAATATAATAATGGGTGTATAGTGTACATAGTTGCAGTTCCGGTCGTAATTAAGGTGTTTTCTAATTAATACCCATCATATAGGGAAATTAAAAACGTTTAAAATATACTTACGATAATAGAATAATCAGTTAAATGTATTATACCAGTACATTTTACTTTATATTATATATTATACATTATTTGTAATTTGTTTAAACGCATCACATATAGGTACTAACAATCAACATATTATTACATTGTGTTATATAAATAACATAATATTTTATTCACGAAATAATTAATGTTTAAAATGAAGGTGAAAATGTGAATATATGTTAATAGCTTTACATATTAGTCGAAGTGGTTAATAATATAATATTCTTAATCTTATCTATATCTTAAAATTCTAATAGTAAAGTGAATCTAGTAGGTAGGACAGGTAGGTACTTTGAAGGTCAAAAGTAAAAAGGCTGTTGTAGTTTTTAAAGGTATCGGGTAAAAATCAAGGAAAAGCAGAGATTCTAGCGCAAAACTAGTTTTCGACAAAACCGATTTAGTATTTTGGTGTAACTTAACAACTTATAATTGTTAATATACCTACTTTGAAACCAAATGTCAAAATTAAAATATTCTATACACGAAACACGATCCAATTTTCAAACTATTTTGACTCACTTTGAACTATTTATAGACAGAAGAAACTGTTGTGTTTTTTTTTTTTAATTTGTCAATAAAAATATTTTTGCTCCGTCAAAAAACTCAAAAGTAAAATTCAAAATTCTTCATAAATCGTTATAAGTGTAGTTTAAAAAAAATTAAGCATGCACACACAATTATTTTGTACGAGCGTATTTTAAGTTGGTATTTTGACAAAATCATAAAAGTTTGAAAATTATTTTGAATTAAAAATGTAAAAAATGTTCAACTTTTAAAGCTCAAATTTAAAATTTAAAACAAGGTTTCTCATAAGTATTTCATACTGTCCCCAAATAATCTAAAAATTATATATATAGGTGCATGGTATTTTTAGTTGGATTAAAGTTTTAATTCGGATGAAATTATAAAATATTTAAACGAAAAACAAAACAAATTTTAGTTATTTTGTTGTAAATTTAAAAATTCAAACTAATATTATTAATTAATGAAGTTTAAACATGAACTCTTATGAGCACAAAATTGCTACGTTATGCACTCGAGATTGTGGAGACAACAAATTTCTATAAATAATTCTCATCACTTTACATCATAACATTACAAACGCAATAATATGAAATTTATAGATCAATTAGATGTGATTATTGGATTGAAATAATTTAGAGGGTAGGCATCGCATCACGCTCTATTCCCTTCCCAATCCAACCGTCTGATGATGATGTATATAATATATCTAATAACATGAGTACATAATGTTTGCGTCTTAGCGTGCCTATATATAGTCACTATCGTGCTCGTGAAATTTAGGTACCAAAATTGTATATACCTATACTTACAAAATATACACGAATCGTGTGCGTGTGTATGTGTATTAGTAGGTATTTAGACATTTAGTTGTATATTATAGACACGTCCTCGGGGCGCTTTGGCGTGCAAAATTCGGCCACCGACCCCCCGACCCCGCGGGGAGACAGGTCGACAAACCGGCGGCACGCGTTGTGACGGCATCTAACATGTCAAACGTGACGCGCACGAGACACGTATACGATATTATAATGATAGTACCTAACGATAATTAATATGAAATAGGTAATAATAAATAATAACATATTATGTTGTTCTATACGGTCTGTCTTACCTATAATATGTCTGTACGCGCCGCGCGTCTTCAAGTAAGCCGCCCGTTATGACGTGCTTTTGTGTAATCGATTTGCAGTATGCATAATATAATATGTATAATCATAAACCTGCCACGAATGTATATAATATAATATTATAATATCGGTGGACTTGCTAACTGAAAAGCGGCGAAAAAATTCGGGCCGAGTTGTAGACCGATTACCGACTAGCACATTATATACTTATATATATATATATAGCTATATATATGCTCGGTCGAAGCGTCTATGCGAGATTGAGTATGTACGTATTATATATAATAATAATAATAATATACCAATAGTTAGAGCTAAAGACTATGGTCTCCAAAAGTTGTAACTCTCCCTCGGCGTTCTATCGAACGGTATTATTACATATCACCGCACGGTATTTCATGGTGGTAATACATACATTTATAACTATTTGAAGTATTTCCAATTTTTTTCACTAGTCTCGCAAAGAAATGTACAAATTTTTGCCAGAAAAAAAATTAATTAACTCCAATATAACACTTATTGTGCTTATCCATATTGTTATGTATATTCTTTTCATTAGTTTTATCAATAATAAATTACTAAAATACTCTTAAAAAAAGCTCGTTAGTCTACAAGGGTAAAATGGCATATTACAAGTATTATATTATTATTCTATGGTATAGGTCCTTTATAATGTTATTTTAATGTTAATTTTGTTCAAAACAATTTCAATAACAAAAAGAATTAGCTTCTATTAACTCTATGGTGTCGACATTTTAATTGATTTTAAAAAAAAGTTTAAAAAATATACAGTCATGTAGCTTTAAAACTAATATAATTGTTCTCGGTTTGAATTTACTCACAAATTCTTTCAGAATATTTGTTATAGGCGTACCGCCTACTTAAAACAATAAAAACCTATCAAGTATATGTATACCTATTATTAATATGTAGTTGACAGACCCACCCTTAATCACACGCTGCTACACTCTACTTAAACTACACATATTAGGTACCAATTTATATTTTACTTGTATATAGTTATATTTATATATTATCCTACATTGTATACTCTTTTGCATTTTACTTTAAATATTGTAGGTCACGTAGGTACCAACTAACATATTATATTATATTATCATAATATATACGAATACAGAATATAGGTACCTACGACTAATGAGTAATAACTAATAAGTAAACATATATTACATATATAACACGAATATTTCTTGAATATGATGGAGATGAATTCTAATTACATCGTAAATATTCATATTTCATATTACACGGACATTAGCTGAAGTACTAAAAATAATAATTAGATTTTATCTATTTTTATAAAGCAATATTTAAAACTTTGACAATTAATAAGTCTGGATTTCTATCGAAAGATGAATAGTATAATAGTGAACCTAATATTTAATCACTGACCTCTGTGTGTCAAATTAAACTGAACACTAGAAGAAGTACATAGGTATTCCCTGCAGTTAAATAATAACAATAGTATTAATCGTATATTATTATTTTAATGGTATTCAATATCGCAAGACAAAAAATAGTGAAAAATAAGCGTTTATATGATATGATAAAAAAAAACAAAATAAACGGTTTGTTATATTTCTTAAATTATAATAAAATGTCTGCGCACAATTGCGTGTGTCGCCCGGACAGCGAAATCTTCAATCACATATTTTGGCCTCGAATTCAAAACTTTTTGAATCAAACGTATATATAAGGGCTGCATTGAATATCCGAATAATAATATGCATCCGAGGGTAAAACCAATTTCGAATTGAAATGAGTCAAGATGAGCGGTGTAGACACACTCGGCTCCCTAACTGCACCTATATATTTGTGTGTCCCCAGCCGACGAATTCGAACAGAATCCAAACGGAAAAGCTTCCTGCAGACACACACACACACACACACACACACACACACACACACACACACACACACACACACACACACACACACACACACACTCACATAATATTTTATAGTTGATGGGTACCAATACTGCAGCAATACTATTCCGGATGAGAGTGTATCTACATAAATTTTAACCGCGTCTTATATTCGTATACAGATAGGTATAGGTACACTATCGCATACTCTGGTTCTGGTATATGTAGCAAATCCTTATTGGTATACAAAAATCGACACGAAACGAGACGAATGTTCAGGTAGCCATCGCACTAAATACGGATCGATGATGTATGCTATACTTATCTGCTATATATTATACAGGTGTGGATCAAAAAAAAAAAAAATAATAATAATCATAATAACGAAATAACAACCATACGGCAAACCTGGCCGACGACCGAAATCCACACCGCTGCAGACACCAGACGATTATAATGAGACGTGTCGGGCGCGCGCGTATATTATATTATATTATTATA
The DNA here is from genome assembly GCF_037042655.1 of Diuraphis noxia. Taxonomy (NCBI): domain Eukaryota; kingdom Metazoa; phylum Arthropoda; class Insecta; order Hemiptera; family Aphididae; genus Diuraphis; species Diuraphis noxia. The sequence continues at coordinate 24,298,073 of NW_028301711.1, forward strand.
CATTATTATTGTGTGTGAGACCCGTAAGACCCGTGTATTAAGTGGTAGCCCAAAAGTGCGCAGCATAATAATGAGTAGCCCGCCACGCCGCCGCCGCGTGTTCCGCGAGACGCCGCCGCCAGTGTATATATATATATAAGTAGTAGAGTATATATATATATGTGTGTGTGTGTGTTGTGTGTATATAAACATATACATAGAGGCGTTTACGCGTTATATGTATCATAAATATAATATATATTATTGTGTGTTGCCCCGTAGACACAAAACGTTTTATTATTATTATTATTATTTAGGCGGTGTGTATAATATAATACGCGTCCGACGGACTAATTGATACGACGAAATCGATTGAGACACGCGAAACGCACTCGATATATCGGCTCGGGCCCGTCCCGAAAAACACGAGTGCGCGCTCATTGCTTTTGATGTTTCGCCGCATGCAATTTAATCGTGTTTTTTTTTTTAATTTCAATTTTTCGCCGCCCCCCCCCCCCCTCTTCAACCCGAAATCGGTTGGTTTTTTTCCCGCTCAATGTCATACACTCTGGAGTGCAGCCACGGCGTCTCCGCTGGAGAGCTTTGCGCTCATATATATATATACCTATATAATATCATCGGTATAATTTTACCATCGTCTCCTTCACATATCGACATGCCTTCTGCGTCTCATTATAATATTAATCCGGGCTTATACATATTATGTTATACATCTTATGTATATATATATATATTCAAGAGTACTTATACATACATCGTATACGCATTAATTATATAGGACCATTGAGCGCGGTGCGTTCGTTTAATCCACGCCAGCATCCGGAGTTGTGGGATTTTTTTTTGACCGTAATAAAAACGATACGACAACAACAACAACACGACGAACGGACACAACTATACATAATATTTTCACTTGTGATGCCCTATATATGCGTGCCTATGTGTGAGTGGGCATTATAATATATACTATGTTATCGTATAATATATTAATATATTGGTGCGACCGTTTGTTGTAGAGCCGCGGAGCACGCGCGTATATAGCGCACATGTGCGCAATGCGTATCTACATACATATATAATATAATATATGTAGTATAATATGTGTGTATGTACAAACACGACCGGAATAACACTAAAAACCACCCAACGACACTATATAAGATATTTTTGGAGACAAATTCGAATACGTGTAATAGATATAGGTATTATACTATACACACATATGACACATGCACGTGTACACACGGACACAAAAATGTAATATATATAAATGAATCGTGTCGGTTCATCGGACACGCCTGTGGGACGCTCCGGCAAAGAAGTGTACAGTGAACGTATATGTATTATATATATATATATATATTATATAATATATATATATAAGGACAAATAATAACCAAGAACATAACCTTTAGGGCCCACCCGGTGGGAATATCGCTCGGGAAAATATCACTTTTCGAAATGTCGTACATATAATATAATATAATATATTGTATCGGTTGCTCTTCTTTTCTGTTATGTGCGTTTCTGTTTTTAAATACACGCGAAACAAGAGTTTCTCTTGCTTTTTTTTCTTGTTTGTTTCGTCCCATCTATACCACACCATAGCCTTATTATAAAACTTCGTTATATTGTATACATCAGGGCGATTCTTTTAAACACAGTCAAATGGGTTCGATGAGCGAAACATAGTGGTACAATTACTCGGGGGCGTCATTTGGGAGGGGGGGATGACAATAACTTAAAAAATGTTAACAATTGGCCAGGCATTAGTATTCTAATGTGCCGTTATAATCGATATGATTTCTATAATAAAAACACTACCAATATCCAATGCTTCAAATGAAAGATTTTTTTTTCATCCCTCAAAAGAGTAACGAACTACCGTGGGTGACGAAAGATTAAATAATTATCTAATGATTATTGCAGTTGAGAAGGAAGAAACAAGTATAGTATTGATTTACAAGAAGCTGTAAAGGTTTTTGCACACATTGAAACCCGTCGATATTCGCTTATTTAAATTAAAAAATAATTAATATTTTGATATTTTGTATGAATGATGTTTAATTTTGGAATTTAAGAGTATTTCATTACTCATTTTCGTTTTTTCAAATAGTAGTAAAATGGCTTTAGCTCGTTTCTTTGATTGCTTATAATTTATAAACTTTAAATTCTTTGAATTTCTAGCTATATTTAAAAATTGTTATAAATAATTTCAATTAGAATTATACCTAAAAGGGAAAGAAAGAATATTTACATAAGTTTGTATGGGTTACTTATATATATATATTAATGGACTGGTGATAATATCAAAATTGGCCTGCCCAAAAGTTCGCACACACCTGGAAAAAAAATGAAGCCCCTGCAACTGCTACATGATGACAAGGATGACCTGCAAAGTACAAAAGCGTAGACATGCACATTTATTTAAACTAATAATACTTATTCATCGAAATTCTCGGGAAATCACTGCGGTTAGGAATATGAAATTGAATATGTGTGCTGTCAATTTTCATAAAAAAAAAAGGAAAAAACTTAAAAGATATGATGAGAATAAAAAAGTCGAAATTCGTTTTGTAGCAATTTTAACTCGACAAAAATAAAAGTATTGACCCAAGACTATATATTATTACTCTTTTAGATGTTTGTGCACATTATTGGAAAAATCTCCCAGTATATACCTACCTAATAGTATACCTAAGTGGGTATAGGAGCATCGTTAGTCTATATCGCCGAAGCATATAAAGTGCGGACGGAGACGCAAACCGTGAGTATCGCGTGCACACCTGTCCGCGTTTTATGTTATTACGATTATTATTGTATATTATATTTTTTTTCTTCGATAAATTTCACGCGATCTTTAGGACCCGACCGCTTGTCTGTCACGCCAGTGTAATCACTCTTATTAGACCAATCGCGCCGCGGCCGATAATATTCAATAACGTTAATCAAATTGATTTTTACCCGCATGCGATACTCATGTTTTACCGAAAATATGTATATACAAAAAATAAAGATAAAAACAATTTGGCTTTATTATATATCTTTTTTTTCGAATCTCGCCGGTTGCAAGGTGCCACTTTGTTTTTACAGCAGACCAATTTACGGCGAGGTGTTTGATCCGTGCTCATCTATATATACATAATATATACACACACATCACACCTATATAATATTATATAGCAGCTATATATAGAGTATTTATTAAAATAATATTATATACCTACCGCAGTTTCTCACTGTGGCGACCAAGTGCACTCTCCTCGAGTCTCGGTGTGGGTACGAATTTACACCGCAAAAAAGATGTTTTCATCAATGTTCGTGTAATGTAATTTGTGTGTATATTTAACTGATATTTTTTTTACCGATTATAATCGGGCGGAAAATAAATCGTTCTAATTAGTAATAATTGATTGATATAAATCGTCAGAGATCATCTTGAAAAAAATTAAGTCGAGAATATCCGTTACGTCCGTGTCGGTTTACGCAAAGAAATAATATTATCACATAACTACGAGATTCTTGTAGTACCTATATAGACTATATTATATAGGCCTTGTTTTTACGTGCACCGCGACACACAATGTGCACAACCAATATACAAGTGCAGTGCACAACGATTTGAACGTGTGTGCACTACGGTCTACAAACAAAAATTACATAATATGCTAGCTACCAAGCACGCCCGCAGGATAAAATCCCACCCGGGGCAAGATCAAAATTCTAAAACCAAATCAAAAAGATTATATTAAATTTTAATATATTTTTAGTGTCTTCATTCTAAAATAGCATAACCTAAATAGAAAAAAAAAATCAACATTATATGTCATCACATGTTAAGTCCCTTATATGTGTAGGTTTACAATACATTATTAATATTTTTTAAATGCATGTTAATGCAGATGTTACAAATTCATTATATTTGTATTAATTATCAAATAAAAGTTGTATGCGTCTTGGTTGTAACAAAATGATTGTAAAACGTCTTCAATAATATTTTGTTTTTGCTTTTTAACAATGTCTTTAATATGCGTGGCATTAAATTAACAATAGTTTTAAAATATTTCCAGTAGGGACAATGGCCCCTTTGCCCCCCCCTGCGGACGCCCTTGCTAGCTACTAGAAAATATAAGTATTTCCTGAATTTTGTTGTTTCATTTGGTTGCATTATTAAATTATTATACTTATATTTATATATATTATTTATGTAATACGTTGCTTTTTCTAAGATATAAGTGCATACAATTTTTGTTTAAAGCAGTCTTTCATACATTCATAATACATCTATTATTATAATTTATATAATATTATGTATCAGAATAATATGAATCTGCAGTATTTCTGTGTTACAAATTACAATGATACGTTTATTTTATATGGTTTTAGTCGCTATTTTCCAATTGAACTTACAAATCTACGCAATGTTTAGATTGCACTGTTGTACTGAATGTTTGGTTATTTTTTATATATACATATACCAGCTATTTATCCGATATATACCTATTGCCTTTATGGCTATATATAAAAATTATATTTCGTATGTTGCGTGTCGTCGTTTTTATACAAACCGTCACACTTCCATTATGTTTATAAATAAATTATAATGCACAAGTACGTTTAAAATATATTGTAAGCACCTGTTAAAATTACCATTAATTATATTTACACTGTGTATAGTCAATAGTACGTATATTGATCGCATTACATCGTTTAATTACAAAGAAGAATACATAGACGATAATTCGTAGTAAATATAGGTAGGTACCTATATTTATAGTAAGTATATTCGCTTTGTTGTAATAAACAGTGAATGAAACGTGTGTATTCACATTTCACAAATCGGTTATTAAAATAATAGAATTACAATAAAAGCTAATAAATGTTATATTGTGTGTTAATAAAGTTCAATAATTCGTATGCGAGTTACAATTTCTAAAATAAATGATTTGAATTGTTGCAGTTACCTAATTTTCTTTGAAAAGTAAATATATTTATCGCTCAAAATGTTTTCTATAGTTAGGTATATGATAGATATTATGAATTTTTTTAATTTTTCGACACTCCATATTAAAACTAAAATTGTACCAAAGCAGACTTGAAGCCTGTTCCATTCATACCATACATATTACATGCTATGTGGTCCTGCAACGCCGAATCATTTACAATAAATGAAATTTCGACAGACTGAATGTTTATGACCTAAAAAGGGAAAAAAAAGGTTCAGCTAATAGATGCGTTGCACACGCGACTTTAATGATGTCTTCGGCATTACGAGACGACAGTTGGGTACGTGGGAGAAAATAAATAGTTTTATTGGAGGCTCAGATTTTATTTTATGATGGTGGGCGCCGAAACTCGAAGTAAAAAGACGATTTCAATAGAATCTCGACGAAAAAAACAACCCGCATGGACCGAGCAGTATATGTATTGTATGTGTATAATATATGTATATGTACTTACGCGTATACGCGTTAAACGATCCAAATTCTAAAAAATGGGTACCAAGACGTGACTAATCCGAAAAGACTGAAAATGATGCGTTTTTTTTGTATATATACATACAGTGTTATATAACTCACTAAAATGCGTGGTTTGAAATTTTTTAGTTATTATCGTTCTACGGTTTGCAGTCCTACCCAAAAATCGATTTTTATTACGTACACACATACAGATAGGTCCTATCAATAAATGCGCAGTTATAATACAATATTAATGGTGTTTCGATCGACGTTTTTAACTTTCGATTTCCTAACGCGTTCTCCACACTTACGCCTCCTCTCGTCAAGCGTCTTGTTAGTAAGTGTTACATATAGAAAAATAGTTTGTACTGTACACACACACACACACATAATATATAAAATATAAATATATATATATATATATTGTATATATATTATCATCGCGGCGCACAATGAGCGGTTCGTTTTGAGAAAATCAGTTGCTCTTCAAGAGGTGAGAGGGGGCTCATTGAACTCTTTCAAAGTCAAACTGACTAGTCGTTGGCGGGTTCTGTTCGTTTCAACACACACACACACACACACATACAAATATGCCAGAAAAAAAAATATAGAAAACTAAATCACGACCTCTACTGCCAGTGTGTTAGGAAGTCGACGGCTGCGTATACACTGCAACTCGAGCGTTCTTTCAATTACGAAAACAAAACGCAGATAGAATGCGTATGTTCAAAAAAATAGTGACCATCGGACTTTTATTAATGGGAACGTGTTGTGTGAGAGACAAATAGTAAAAATATGTATTTACTCGAGCGGTTTATTTGCTGTTTGAATTATCATCGTCAAATACGATTAATTTCCAATAATATACTTATTGTATGTAAGTGCCTAATGCAGAGTAATGCGTCTAATGCAAATAATATACCTCTGCATCTACCTAACTATATTAGTTAAAATCAGATAATAGGTACAGCAGTACAGCACACATTACTCGATACAATAAATTACAATTTTAAAAACTGCAGATTATATGTACAAAGTGGTTTGTGCACAACATATTTAATCTTCGACACTTCAGAGTGTTAAATCCGTTTGATCGAATCACTCTGGTGCAGATAGTGTAATAAAATGTGTACGTTAATACTATATATTACAAAAATTAATCCCACGCCGATATAATAATATATTAAAGACATTATAGTGTTATATGGGTAGGTAGTATATAGGCACGTGTATTTAGTATGCGAACACATTTAATGTAAAATGGGTTGGAACTATATAGCAATAAATCGATGCCAGCGTACGCTGTCTAAGACGTCAGATAAGCTCACAACTTATAATTTATCGTATGTGAACGATTATTATTTTGTTTTTGGGCTATGCAGACGAGGCTCAATAGGTATACGACATACGTATATTAATAATATATATGTACAACAATATTATTTAGAGTGACGATAGGTAGGTAGGTACTTTAGTTACAATATATATATATATATATATATATATATATATAGGTAAAACGGCGTACGGGGAAAAACATCGTTAAAATATTCGCTGAAAACTTATGGTTTTATGTCATATTTGTGACAAAGGAAACAATTTGCTTTCGAATATACCTGCTCTTTATACACACGCGGTTGTTGGTTTGTCAATACGATGAGGTGCGTTGCATCTCGAAGAAGAAGCCCTCGAATTTTTTATTTTTATTTTTTTTAAATATTTGATACATTGTTCAGAGTGTTGTTCGAGTGACTGGCCAAGTGGGCCTCCGCCGGACGACGAGTCAACACCTCCACCGTAGAATCGTCATTCCAATCATTACAACCGTATATAATAATATAACATTACATTACCACATACTCTCTCTCACACACATATAGTATGTATATAGTATATATATATATATATATATATGTTTATTATTATTATATATAATCACGAACGCGTCTGTCAGTGCATACGTCGTACGTGATGTGTGTGACTGTATATGAGTGTGGGTAAACTAAAATTATATTCGGTTCACATATGTAATAATAGTTGTTATAATAATATAAGAAATCATTTTTCATGATCGTATTTACAGCGGCGGCGGTGGCGGCTCTCTTCAGTTTCAAACTAATGAAGTGCAAACGCGCTAGCACCCCGCGTGGTTACACATATATATATTTTTAATTGATATTATTGTTTATTATCTCAGGAGACCCGCGGTGAGAAATTGGGTGTGAAACGTTTCATCAATCACCCCGTATACATAAAAAAAAAAATAAAATAAAAAACCACAATGGGAAAAGAGGGGTGAACACGGCGCAGAGTAGGTAGGTACGCATATATATATATATATATATATTAAGTCCGTGCGTGTGTGTGTGTATTCCTGAACGCGACAATGAATGCCAGGTGCTCAGCGCTGACTGTCAGGCAGTGTGCTAGCGTGGAAAATTTTCTTTTTTTTTCATACACGACTCGAAAAACACACACACACACACTCGACCGACGTACAACCGCGCATACACCTACCTACCTTTACTCGATGATTTACGTAAAAACAACAGATCCGTTCACTGTGGCGCGCGCGTGAAGACACGTCGTATGCACGTCATGCAGCAGGCACGTACCTATTGATATATATTTTTCGAAAATAACGTAAAATAGGTGTGTCAGGTTTCCGGGACGTAAAGAAATTCATAGTCGACAATGCGCTCGGCCGTCCGGGCAGAGGGTCAATTTGGACTCACACTCCTACCCACCTATGTATAGGTATATATACACCTAATGTAGTTAGGTATGTATATATGGTGCGACGGTGACGGTGACGGTCACTGTCGGCTGCGGAATGCGCATGAAATCGTACCTGTGGTACCATAGGTATAATATTATATATATCATTATATTCATATACATGCAGGCTGCTCAAAAGACGTATCCGTAAAATATAAGACTGAAGAACTTTGAACATTTCACTATTATATACGCGTGTTATTTGTTTTTATTTAGGTGGTCAGACCGCGTATAATAGGTTACCTATACCTCTGCCATAATGGAAAATAGTTTTCATCTATAAGCCACCGAAACGATCATAATATTATTTTGACCGCCTATCCGGCTCGACCTAATTAGTCCGACGTAAACATAATATAATATTTTGTGCGTTATAATATACAATACACAATATTAGGAATATGAAAATTGATTTTTATGAGAGTGTTTAATAAAAAAATAAAAATAAAAATATTCAGTACCTATACAAAACAATAGAGACTTACACAAGCAGTGCGTGTCTACAAAAAAAAAAAGTGGTTCACCTTTGATTAGTCACACCTATTTTACAACATAGCAAATCCAACGCTATATATATATAAATATTGTGCGCATATATAAATAGTATTGAGCCTTTATTGTACGTCGTACATATATTAATATTATTATTTTGAGATTGGCAACTAATTATGTTTTAATCTTAATCACGGTTGAGAAAATACAATTTAAAACACCAAAATAGTATAGCATTTAAATCGTAATCATTTTTATATTATTGAAAAAATAATTGTGTTTCAAACAAAGAAACACCGATACAGCGACACCCGCCGCCTGCAATGAAGGAATTCTAATAAACATATACATTTTATACACCTATATATCATATATATATATATATAACTGCGCAGAACTCGAGCAACCAATTGAATTCGTACTTGGACTAGTTATTAAACCATTTATAATGGACGAAAAATCGAAAAATAATTATAACTGCAGCACCACTATAATATATTATATGTATATTGTATACTCATATTTCGCAATGCATAGTATACTAGATATGTATAAGAATTTCGTCAACGATATATTATTATAATGTTCGCTATCACATCTACGATATTTTATGTTCTGAATATCATTTTGAAGAAAAAATTTAATTTAGTCGAAACGTTTAAATTGTTTTATGCGTAATATAAAGTTGACTATATTGACTATTGAGTATCTATAAATCAAAAATCTTGGTACCTACCTACTATCTACATATCATGTATTATATGAGGTAGGTATACAATAAATCATATAAAGTTCAGTCACTCGATTCATCAACGCATGTAATAGGTACTTATAGTACTATTATAGTATATATTTATGTACTGATACCGAATCAATAAATAGATTAATGATTGAATCAAAACTAAAATCAATTTAAGTCACATCAGCTGCATATTCGACTGTACTATTAAGCATTATACACTCAGAGCCGCGTTTAACGGGAGGAGGGGGTGTTGAGAATCTACTTAAATTAAAAAATTTATAGTTGTATAATTATAATTATAATTTTTTAAGAGCGGCATATTTTTTTTATTTGTCCCGGCGTTGCAACATATAGCTTAACGCGGCGTTGATAACACTTCATAATATCATAATTAGATAATGAGATATTAGACATTTCGGCAATTATCCCCTACAGTGTTGAATACCTTAAACATATACAATATATTATACAAAATATATATAAGTATAATATATCATACTTGTAATATCACTAATAAGAGGTATATACATAATATTCGTCCGCCACAGTAGTTATTCGTGTATATTTTGTGTGTATAATAATATGCTGCAGTACCTATACTCTATACTCATATATATACGAAACCGTGCGTACATTATATAGTGATACAAATTCTCTTAGCTATGTTATTTCACTCTCTTTTTCCCTCTCTCTCAAAAAAAAATATATACATGTGTAATATTATACATTTTTTTATACCTATATCCGGGTACTTAAACGTAGGCGCGCTTTTTATGTATACATATACATATCTATATGTATAATATGTATTATAAATGTGTGTGTGTGTGTGTGTAAAAATACATAAATGCGCATATGGATAGCGTGATTAAAGGGTGCCCACTCCTCACAAGTGTGCCCGGGTACAACGAATGCGTATACTTTGCCCCTCACCCCAAGTCCAGTTGTATGTACTAGCTGTTGAACAGGGAGGGGAGAAATAAATAAAGAAAAAAATGATACGCGTACGTAGATAGTAGACACACGTCGATCCGGAGAAGAGCACAATATCATAATATTGTATTATATTTTAATAAACCAAAATAATATCATTATTACTATATTTTTTCTTCGAGTCGTAATGTCTGTAATAACTGTTATAACAAACATTATAAATAATAATAATAATACATAAATGGGCAGATACTCGCCCGTATTCCGTGTGCATATAATATGATGTGTATAATGACATTGATAACTATAGTTGTGTTGGTCGTAGGTAGGTATTTATAATATGCTTTATAAACTATATATATATATATAAATAGTATCAGTGGCGGGGCGAGGTAAAATTTATATGTGGGCGAAGTAAACTCAAAGAGATCCTTTTTTTTTAGATACAATCATTTTTGTATAGATACTTCTCCCATATTTCTCTATGGTTAATTATAAAGCCCTTTAGAACGCGAGGCCCTTTGAGGTGCAAGGCCGTGGGCAATGGCCCACACTGCTCACGCCTAGCGCCGCCACTGAATAGTATCTATATTATACTACGTATTAAGAAATCTGCCGTCGACGGAATACCAATAATATATAGGTAGATTTTATAAAACGCCTATTTCGTGATGATGTTATTATACATACTATTATGTTATTGGACAGTTAAAGGTAAATAGACGTAAATAGACACTACGTCGAAAATAATAGTTTATAATATAAATACCGTAACCGAAATCTGTGTGAAAAAAAAAAACGTTATTACGACAGTTGTAGGTACGACACGTCGGCAGTATATGTTAATAATAATAATTATTATAAAGTAGGTACAATACTAGAATATTATAGAAAAATGATGTGTGTATAATAGATATTTACGTGTGTGTGGGATGTTCGCATCTATTACCTACCCATATAATAATAATCGACAGACTTGTGTCTGTTAATTGCGTGCGTACGCGCAGTTTGATTATTTATATGGCTCATATAATAACGATGTGGGTGTGTGTGGTGTTACGGGCGTATTATGAGTTTATCGGCAAACAAGTTGTTATAAAATAATAAGCAGACGATAAATTTGAAATAATATAATTATGTGTCCTAGAAATAGAATAATAGATTAACTGTTACACCAAATAGGAGACATCATAAAATAGGTGCGATCATGATCATGTTTTACTAAACGGTTTATTTGTGCTATCGCATATTATTATTATTTATTAGTATATACCAGCTATAGTACTATAATGTGACGTGTCTGACGAATAACAGTGTGTAGGACTCGCAGGTACGATAAGATAATATTACGAGCCTCACGCGCAGTCGTAAACCAAGATTTTTTCTACATCGTGCCCATAACTATATAGAAAATAGAGTAGACACCGATGTTTTCTGATTTATCCAAAATAATTTTTTTGGGTTTTTCATAATGCGCCGTAGTGTAACACGTAAGTAATCCGATCGATCTGAATAAATTATGATATATTGTATATAATCATACAAATCGGCGTGTACAACAGACAGATTTCTTAATATTATGTAGGTAGATGCTAAGGTAGGTACTAGGTAGGTACCTAATCTATTTTCCTTGTCGCGTTATTCGAAAAATTAAAAACATTTTACCACATGCGACTAAGTATGATATATTGATAACTAAGATTTATAAATTAGTTCATCGATTTCATTGGTTGGACCAAAATATTATCATAATATGTTTTAACATAATATAATATGAGCTATAACTAATAGTAATTATAATTATATAAGCCAGATATTGAAAGGAAAATACGACAGTCATAATGTTTCGAACCGTTTTTCCCATCATTATAGATTGTACTAGAATTATGTATTATTATGAAAAAATTATTATTTAATAATTTATTGTTTTGATAGGCATTAGCCTTCAAAATACAACGTATAAGATAATTATTGTGATTTATTTTGAAAACAATACATTTTTGGCAACTTTTAACTCGCTAAACGTTTCGTTGACTGATAGTAAGCTATCGGTGATGATACAAATTACAATTTATTATCAGTAATATATTATTGTATTTGTATACCGTATAGAAATATATATCAAAACAAAATGATTAACATTCATCTGGGTATAGGTATGTGCCGTGCGTACTTAGGTATATCGACGATAATTGGCTAAATACATTTATCTGGTTCTGGTATGTGGTGGTCAAAAATATTGGCCTGTGATAGCGAATATTTGGGTGACAGTAAAATTATTATTTTATTCTGCAGTGTCTATACTATATCTGCAGCTATATCAGAGTCTGCGCATGCGTATCTATATGTGCCTAACTGCTGCCACACCATATAGTGTTATACGAATCATTATGTACAGCTTATACATATATATATATATTATATTTCGTAAAGTATCATGCAGATATATTATAGCTGCAGGTATATCGTATATATAGGTGTTTACTGCCTACTTCATTCGGTGCAAGTTGACATTGTAATATCGGCTACGACGTATATTAAATTATTAAATTAACGTCGTGCGTCCTGCATGCAGGTATATTATTATGATATAAGCATATATATGCTTTGGCTTATACATATATAACACTGCAGAGTGAAAAGTATATATATATATATTTACCTGGATGTATGTAATATACACGATGGGTGTGAGCGTGTATAAACAATAAACATACACACACAAATATTATTTCGTCAACAGACCGTATACGTGTGTGTGTGTGTGTGTGTGTGTACGGCTCGTATATAATAATATAATATAGGTCTGCTGCCATTGCTCGTATAAATATTCTTATCTCTGCGTATGTTCTATCTTATAATATACCGTCGCGCGTGGTTGTGGTATGCGTTTTCCGAGGAGGGGTTATAATATATTATAATATACATTATTATATATGTTGAGCGGGGACGGAGTCGACGATGATGGGCCTTCCAGCTCGGTCTTCGCGCGCGCGGTCCCTAGAGAAATCTAATACGACTTCGCATCAGAGAACTTTGCAAGTGTTTATTTTTTTCCCTCTCACTCGACACTTCACTCGTTCGTTTGACAGCTCGTACACAAACCTCGAACACGCGTACACCGACCAACACGCATCTATATACGCCCGTTTATTGTAACATATAATATAATGTACATAATTAATATGTGCACACACATGCATACTTTTATTCATATTATAATATGCGGTCGACACGACGATTAGGGGACGGGAAGTCGACGCAATTCCGTATTACATTAATTTATCGAACTGTCCAAAATGTGCATTATATACGACTTCGCGGCATCGGCCAACATAGAAGTACTTATACTATATGAGCCATGGCTTATCAATAAAACGAAAAATATCGTACTCCCAGTGCCCGCAGGCCCATTTTTATCGCGTCCATCAGTATATTATCTAAATGTGTAGGGTGTAAGACGTTAATAATTATTGAATGCCATATAATAGCTGGTATAATTGGACGTAAAAAGCATTTGTTTTGATATTTCAATTATCATTATAATTTTTCCGCAGGTAATAAACTAATATACGTAGGTACTATATAATATATAAGTATAGCTATTATAAGTGTTGAACTCGTGCGCATTGTAACACGATAATTTCCACTTATCCAACCGACAATAATTATTATTGTATATTTATGTGATTTCGCTAATTATATTTCATGCCGTTTAAATTAAATTGCATTTAGCGAGTATATCATATACCTATTCATTATGTATACTTATAGCTGGTTTGGACGTGCAAATAACTATATACGTCTTCTTGCTAATAGTTTCGTCGCTTTTTACAACACGCGTTATAGGCATTATTACTACCTAGGCATAATGTGTAACATTATTATTATTATTATTATTATTATTATTATTATTACTGCAGTAGTACGCGCATGCATATTTATGATATATTGCACCTAAATTCAGCCAACGGCGGAGCGCGGTTAGTGTGGTTACCCCGGTGGTGCCGACACCGTTTCTATATTATATATACCTTTATATTTATAATATAATATATTGTTACCGCAGTTCGTGAACATGCCGTAATAACACTCATTAAGAAGGTGTTAAAGATCGTAATAGAGAAAAAAAGAAACGTTCGCATGCAGCTCTCTCGTATATACCTATAATATAATACACACATACCTGTATATACTACGCTGCATACACGTCACGAATTGCGGTATTCGTTTGTGTGTGTGTGTGTGTGTATATATATAGTGTAATTTAACAGCCGAAAGCCGTGCCGAAGTACATACATTATCATTATATTATATACTTGACGTAATTATAAAATTCGAAATTTTCGGTGAAAATAAAAATCGCTTTTTCAAGTCATTGTGATGTTATATATACCCGCAGCGGTACGTAATATCTGCTGCGGTGCAGAATAGGTAATATTATAATATTACTATTCGTATAAATAGGTTAGAATACTGGTATATGTCGTGGCGTCAACCATAATATAATCGTTTCTCCTGCGAAAACGTAATTGTATTTTTACATAAGTATATACCATATTCTTTATTACCTACCCGTGCAGCGTCTATATCTTTTCAATGAAATAATCTATACACGACGTCTCTGCGCTGCAGCAATTAGTCTGTATCGTCGAAATTAGAATGTACCTATACCTATATATTATATATAATATAATAATGTATATAACCCGAATGTGTTAAGTGACTTGGTGAACTGAGCACGATAACACTAGATAAGTGTGCATATATATATATATATATATATATATATATATATATATATAATATATATCTAAATATCATGCGTGTGTGTGTGGGCACACGCGTCTGATTGTGCACTGCACACGTATAAAGCAGATTCTCGATGGCATATAACCATAATAATAGTAATCAGTGGAGATAAGTCTTAAGTTTTACGATAGGTATATATATGGTTATTTATGTATAGCTGAGTCTTAATGATGCCTTTGATTTATTAGCGGAAAACACTTTCGACGTCTTTACTCTTTATATATACATAGAACTGCGTTCTAGTCGTTTTCAGTACAATATTATATATATATATATACTGAACTATAGTGTACAGTCGTATAATTTTAGCGCCATATTCTAAAAAAACAAAATATGTTAAAAGTGTGCAGTATAATATATTAGATTATTATACATATAATCGATGTCATGGCGGGAGGGGTATGGTATATACGATGGAGTCCAGAAAGTATGAATATAAGAAATGAATATATTTAAATGGAATTTACAAGATAATAAGTGTCAAAACATGTCATTATTTCCCTATGCATATTCACCATTGAGGTAAATACATTTTTGAAGCCTATTGGGTCCAGTTTTTGTATATATCCTCGTCGTACACCTTCTGCTACCTAAGCCTTTTCTCGCGTAGTTGTGTGCCTCAAATTTTTATATCATAATTTATAATGTTATTCGCGAAATAGGAAAAGAAAGATTTAGGTACCTCTATACAAGCCCGTATTTAGAAATTTGTCACCCAGAGGCAAAAAAACAAAAAAAAGCTTTATTATTTCCAAATAATAATGTAAAACAATTTAAAATCTTGAAATTGGCACCCCCTACCCCTCATATCTGTCCATGGAGCAAAAATACCCCGTCTTCTCTAAATACTGCCCTGCATGACTGCATGGGTACGTTCTATACATATTTTGTTATAATCTATTATACAATAATAAATTGTGTTTTTACACGACAATTTCAGAGCTTAACAACATCAACAATACATTATGATTATTATGTTATATTTTTAACGAACTCTGTATTTTAACTCCAAATTGTTTTTCCCGTATAGGTAAATAATTTAGAACTCTTCACATAAATATACATAATACATTATTATTTAATAAAGTATATATACCTACTATAAATAGCAAAATATAGGAAATGACTTTCACGTCAACACCCATTCTTCTGATGACCTACAAAAAAGCAGCTTATACCCTGAAAAACTTGTGAAAAATGTTTACTATTTAATGTCTGTTTACCTCTGCAACGTCCAACAATATTTGGGTCGTCCTGCTGTGTTTTATTAAGATGTTCCATTAGGATTTATGTTTTTTATTTTTTTTATTTTCAACAATAAATTGTGTGCCTTGAACGGTAAAAGTTGGGAAAATATTATACATATATATGTATATAGTTTTTTTTTTTTAATGGGTCATTCTATTGTGAAGCACAAAAGCGTTATTTGTACGGCTTAAACCTCGGGCGGACTCGACGGCGCGTAATATACATCCACCAGTATATCTTTATTTAATTTAATTTTTTTTTTTTTGACCTCATACCACTTGGAAATGTACAATTTACGTCGAATAAAAAATGTATGATTGTAATTACTTATTTAGAATTTAGACATAGCGGTGTGTATTATATAGCCTGCAGTTTCCTCAAAAAATCATATACACAAAATATAGTCTACTCGCGACTACTCCTCTGACAAAAAAATAAAATAAAATATTCGCTTCTCATTCCACTGAATATATTAATTCATTTAATATTTTGCTGCAGCAGCCACACGGTAGAGGAAAATTTGACATAATATATCTAATAAAACTACATTTAAAATAAATTGTTAATTAGTATATTCATTATTATTACTATATTATTTTGTTATTGCGGTGCACTCAACATCGATCCGCTTTATATTCATATTACATTGGCATGTTGTTGAATATGAATATATTATAATGTGTATAGCTAATTTACAATAATTACTATGTGCGATATCAAAACCAATAAATCAATTGATAACAATATAGGTAATTATTAACAGCTCATTGGTGTTATGTCACATTTCTAAACATGATTTAATCGATAACACTGCAGTGTTGTACATTTCTATTATATTTTTATGAACCAATAAACAATATATATACCTACCATAATTTTCATTTAAAAGAATGATTTAATAAAATAAAAATATAACAATTTATGTCATAGCAGGTAGTGAAATAAGTTTCAACAACGGATGGCATCATTTTCAAAATCGTTCGCGTTCATTTGATATAACTCGGTTTTTATTTTCTTATGATTGGTAAACACCTTATATTATAATAAAAGGTAAATAGATAAGTTTGTTTCAAGTAGTTAATGCATTTACGAATAGTATATTATAAGAAAGTGGTAACAACTCACAAGCACAAAATATGGGTTGTATATTATGTACTTTTTTACGCGCATATCAGGCAATAATAATTGCATTATATATAGCCATTATAGTAGGTATACTCGTCGTATACATATCGTTACATGTTTGCTATATAAATCACGATTTTCACTGCACTCGTTGCATTATTATACATTTATACCTGTAATATTATATAATAATCAATTGTATTCACATACGGATTTGCGGATCGGTATAGCTGCGTGTGCCCTCGCACATCACTGCAAAAATTCTGCATGCACTTGTAGGTATATTATTATTATTATTGTGTGTATATTACGGACAGTTATTTACAGAAGTATAAAAGGTTTACCCGTTACGCGTTATTGTGTGTGCTGTATAGTTATACAATACGTATGTACCTAGGTGTATATTATAATAAACATTATGCGGTGTAGATAATGCACTCGCCACTGCAGGTTTACGGTCGTGTGTGTATAAAAGGTACAATATATGTATTATTGCAAACGTATATATTATTATACAACTGTATATCTGCATAGGCATTGTGTGCCAGTGTGTGTGTGATCTGTTGATGTGTATTTATACGTATATATATATATCTACTTATTCGACATCACACTCGGGTGTATATAGACTTTGTTGACCTATGACCTTGTGTCATATATAAATACCAATATACATGTTATACTATAAATAGGCATAATAACGAGTACTAAAAGAGACCCTTTTTTCATGGCATTCTTATGTATACATCACAACGCGTGTACATAAAATATATACCTACTATATATATATAGTAATAACTTAATAAGTAATAATAACGATAATAATTCACGGTAATAATGTTATAACGCGGTCGCCACAAAGCGTCTAGCGCATAATATATATTAGTAGATAATCGCACACAGAATAATATATATATATATATAGACTACAGGCATAATATGATAATATACTGCAGTTTATAATATTATGTTATCTATGCAAGAGGACGTTTACATAAAAGTATTAAAGGCTATACGGGAATAAACGATATACTGTATAGTCAATATTCCTATAAAACGTTCGGTATTGCAGTTTTAAAGTAATAGCTGTATGTTCTAATGCACAGATTTAAAGCCATATGTTATAATACCACTGACCGCGATAATAATAACCCCCCAATTCGATTCACATGTTCGATTCGTTCGGTAACAAATGGCAAGGTAACTATGATACACGACTGTCCTTAATATATTTTATATATTTTTGTATTACTTTTATTGTTATATTGGCATATAAGATAGATAAACCTAGCCAGATAGATAAACCTATGCGTAAGCACAAGATTGTGTAGGAATATGAAATATTGCGAATATTTTAAAATTATTACGCCGCACAATAAAAACAATATAGTGGCGTAAAACGACGACGACGACGACGACGAAGGCGTGTGACTTGGGTTATTCATAATAATAGGTACCTATTATGTGTAGTATACCTGATATACCTAGGTAGGTATATCTATATGTAGATGTTATTCGGTCTTATACTTATAGTCCCCTCGCAAAGGTCGCTGGCTCAAAGAGGAAAGCGTTTACAGCTTTTGTTGACAAATTTTTTTACCCACTTCCAGCAGGGATTTAAAAATTTCCGGCAACGAGTGGTGGTAATGTGTGGGGGAATAGGGGAGGCAGGGGAATCGCGTAGTTTTTCGTCCGCCGTCAAAAATTTTGGTTTTAACCCCGACCCAGCCCGCGCGCTCGCGGAGTACAGTTCGTGCGGCGCGCGGGGCGGGGGCACTGGCACATGCGTGTGGGGTGTGGCGCGGTGCGGAACGGCGTAGTGGCTCGGCGGCGGCGGCGGGGGGCTACACGTCGTGCGGAAAGAAGGTTAGGCGTGCGCGGCGGTCGCGTAAAAATATGGTTCACCCGGTGGTGGCCGCCCAGCGGCCGTGACGTCGCGGCACCCGATTGGCCGGGGAGGCGGTGCGACAATCGATACGTACCTGCGCGTGGCTCGGCGGGGAGAGAGCGCTCGGAACCCCCCGGCACGCCGCTCAGCCAACGCCGCCGCCGCGCGCGTATCGAGCACCGCACTAGTCTCGTATCTCGTTCGGCCGTCCGCGTAGTCGCACAACGGCAGTCGTCCACGCTCAACGTTCGTACCGCACGTCCACGCGCGTCATCACGGTCTCTGTTTATTAAGAATTATCGCGCGTGTGTTCCTATACGCCGCCGCCGCAGCAGCCGTGTGGTTTTCGTCACGACACACACATGACATCACCGTTTGTCCGTGCGTTGATCGCGTGTTCGTCGTCGTCGTCGCATTCGTCGTAGTGATATTTTTTCGCGTTTGCAAATACGCACAACACAATCGGTATTTTATTTTATTTTTTTTCGGTTTTTTTTTTTTTTTGTTTTGTTTTCGTCCGCTTCAAGAGGATTTTCGTTCAGTTTTTCGTGTGCACATCGTGTGGATGACACCAATCTGACCAGGTCGCGCAGCTGCCGACGAAATCGCACCGCCGCCGCACCATCACCGGCTCCGCGGGCGGACATAGTCGCGCGCGCCCGTCGCCCGCGTTCTTCACCACGCACGGTAAATACACAAAGATAATTGACAATATTTCGTATCCGCAGTCGCGTCGCCGACCGTATACGACCGCAGCGATTAATAAAATGCTAATGGACGCCGAAATAAAAAACTGTTCCGGCCTGTTGACGGGCGGAGTGCACCACGCTTCCGCTCACATGGGCCACACATACGGTAATCTCAACCAGATGGGCATGTTGGCCGGCATCGGGTCCGCGGGCGTCGTGCTCGGCGGGCCACAGGGCGGTGGACAACAGCCACTGTCCTCGCCGCCGCCGTCGCAACAGCAACAGCAGCAACAACAGCAACAGTCCGCGTTGCACCAACAGCAGCAGCAGCAGCAGCAGCAACAGCAACAACAGCAACAACAGCAGCAGCAACAACAGCATCATCAACACATGCAGGCCGCGCATCATCATCACCAGGTGGTAGGCGGCCACGTCGTTGGCGGTCAGCTGCAGCTGCCGTCGCCGAACAACAATAACTCGTCGTCGGCCAACAAGAACCAGAACGTGGACCGCGTCAAGCGGCCAATGAATGCGTTCATGGTGTGGTCTCGCGGACAGCGCCGCAAGATGGCCCAGGAGAACCCCAAGATGCACAACTCGGAGATCAGCAAGCGGCTGGGTAGCGAGTGGAAAATGCTGACCGAGACTGAGAAACGGCCGTTTATCGACGAGGCCAAGCGATTGCGCGCAGTGCACATGAAGGAACATCCGGACTACAAGTACCGGCCCAGGCGCAAGACAAAGACATTGATGAAGAAGGAAAAGTACCCTCTTCCAGGCGGTGGTGGCCCGCTCTCTCTAGGAGGTGCCGGTGGACAGCCGTGCGACAACTCCGTGGGCGGACGGAACGCCGTCTCTCAGGTATCTGGCGTTACCCAGCAGCAGCTTAACAGCAGCCGGGAGCTGTACCACCAGATGAACGGTTACATGCCCAACGGAGGATTCGGCATGCACCACGACCCGAATCCGTACGCGCAACAGCCGTCGCCGTATCATATGGCCGCCGCGTCTCAGGCCGCCGCAGGTTACCGGTACGACATGCCGCAGATGAACAACAACGCGGCCGCTGCTGCGTCCATGCACTACTTGAACGGCAGCTACAACCTGTACTCGGACATGAACCAGTACCAGCAGGGGCCGCCGTCCACGTCGCACAGCCCGGACAGCATCAAGTCCGAGAGGATCTCGCCACCCGTCCAGTCGGGCGGACACTCGCCCAGTCCAAGGCTGTGCCAGCAGCAGCAGTTGCACCAGCAGCAACAGCAACAGCAGCAGCAGCAACAGCAGCAGCAGCTCGGGGGCAACGATCTGCTACGCATGTACATGCCGCTCGAATCCAGGCTGTCGGCAGCCGCCCAGGGACACCAACAGCCCGGTGGCCATGGCCACCCGTATCTGTCGCACAGTCAGCAACAGAACCTCGTGCAGCAGGGACACCCGCACTCCATGTCGCCCGACCTCCAGATGGGCCACTTGGGCCATCACATGTAAACCGCGTCGATCACCGATCCAGCTAGCCGACGAGCCCGCCTTCGCCTTCCTCCTCATCGCCGTCGACATCATTCTCCTCAACGTCCACGAGCGCCGACTGCACGGACAGCCCTTCACGGAGGACAGCGCCGCGCGCTCAACGCGTGTCATGTAAGCCATAATAAAAAAAAAACCAAAAACAAAAACATTTATTAAAACTTATTATATACATTTAAACATTTTAAACGGCGCGAAAGGTGGGCAAAGTGTGGTCTTGTTCCGCAATCTTTTTCCCGTCGTTGGATTTTTTTTTTTTTTTCATAAATAACATTGTCAATAATAACGGTTTACAAAACTTTTTAAGTGTTTAAACTTGCACATGTCGCGAGTAGTAGGTATATAATTCTAATTTCAACACAATGACGGTTATTTTTCTCCTACTTTTTTTTTTTTAATTTCAATTTGTTTTCGAAAAACTTAAACGCGTGTCGGCCGCGTGAACCATTTATTAATAAAAAAAAAAAACTAATGTCCTCGAAATTTGTAAAAAAAAAATTAAAAATACCTCCGCTTAACCAAAAAATTTTTTTTTTTAAAACCATTACATTTTCGTCTAGTCTCCTGTGTAATAATTAATAATAATTTTCCGTTATTGTTGTTATGTGCGACGACTTGTCGAAAATCAACGTGCATAAAATATTATGTATGTGTGTTGCGGTATAATATTACGCGTGATTCCTCCCCATCATTGCCCGCTGCGGGTTCAATTTTGATTCGAACCCACACGAAACAACTCTTTTATGTATCTATACATTTGCTTTGTACATAAAAGTGTAATTTTTTTTCTTGACGAAAAGAAAACAATTTAGTAATATTATGCCCCCGGACTCCTGCGTACACCTTTAACAATATATTTGCATTAAGTATAATATATTATTTAATTACATTATAATATCATGAAAAATGCGCGCAACTGCGAACAATAATATTTATAGGTACCGCTTTAAATACCTACGATGTATAATATTATAGTGTTTCGGCCGAGTCTGCGGCGCGGAGCCGTCCGATATTGTGCCATAAAATTAAAATCGAAAATAAATTTATAAAATAAAAAGAGCACACACATCAATTTGTAATTTGTATAATGTTCAAAATCGAAATCGCTCGTCGCCTCTCCAAATCGTAATCCGTCCTACCCGCCGAATTCCTCTTCACGACGACATCGCCGTATAATATTATATTGGATCGCACGTAAATTAAATTGTCGTACACATGACCTCATGTGTGTGTGGGTGTGTGTATGTGAACAAAGTATACATTTGATCACTAAAAAAAAAACAACGATTTATGTACGAAAACGCAAAACCTTTTTTTGATTAAGTGTGCAGTCCCCGGCAAATATCGATAGGTATTACATGATTTTATTTTAAAGGACTCGCCGCACTGTGTACTACAAATTAATAAATCGTTAGGTATTATTATATCATACTGTTTATTTCGTATACGATAACATCGGAGTTCAAACAACATCACACACGCGCACACAGACTTACGTGCGTAATCCGGTAAAACAAACGGAATAGTAATAAGAAAAAAAAAATGGGTAAAACACGATAATAATAATAATATAAATAAAAAAACTGGTTACCCGTCATCCTTTCCTCTGGCCGACGCCGCCGACGCCCGGGGAGAGAGACGCGGAACGCATAATTTGTACATTTATATTTCAGATGTGTATATATATACATTATTCGTTATTATGTGTAATATTATTATTATTATTATTATTATGTTGTATTCAATTAGCGATGTGTTTTATTACTTTTTTCCCCCGATCTTCAAACGAGATCGTTAGACGGGGCGTGGAAGGTGTGTCTTACACGCACACACAAAACAAACCGCCTTAAACCGCGGCGATTTGTTGTCAAACACGGCGACTGTTATTAACCCGTGCAAGACGCGATATGGTCGTCTCGTATCACCTGTTCGATCGTTATTCCACCGACGGCATTTCCTCCGAGACAAAAGTCCCATCACATTCGCAATATGTTTCGCGGGCGAAACGTAACAAATCGGACGTTTTCCGTCAAAAGTTTCAAGAAAACAAAAACGCGCTGTAAGCGTGTGTGCTCGCGTCGCGTTTGTCAGTTTTGTGTTATCATTTTTTTTTCCGATAAAATTACTGCAGAAATGCCCGACCAGATCAGGCCCAGCGATGTCGACCCACAGACGTACTCTCTATTCCCCATACAACAATAATAAACTATACTTACAATTATTTATTATCGTTCACATTGATTTCCATCATTATCCGAAGCACCTACCTATATTAGTTTTATCTACAACGCGAAGACGTTCGTGACTTTTTTTCGTTCACTCTGCGTTAGCACATTACGCCATAGTAATAGTAATAATAATATTATTATTATTATAATTATTATTATTATGATTATGGCGTATTTAGTTGTACCACCCAAACAATAATAGAATTAATAGTTTTAATCGAACATAATATAATATTATTTTCCGTTAGCCGTCGTCTCTCCGTCGAACACGGCCAAGAAGAATAATATCATATCATGACGTAGATTGCACGCGTTTCAAATTTTTTTTCGTTTTCCCCTCTCTATTTTTATCATTATCGTTATTAAATTATACAGTTCAATGTCTGAAGTGAGTAAACAGTATTGTCGACGATTTTTGGTTATCTCTGCGCTTATCGACAATAATGTTCACGTCTAATTTCGTGTTGTATTTTTTGGCGTAATAGTACCTATGTATACTGCAGACGTATTATGTTATATTATGAACTCTGTACCAACGATTTTACGCACCGCTGTACGAAAATCGCTATCCCCGAGTGTTATGTATATATTATATATACGTCGTTAGTATATGGTAAAATTTCGATATTATTGTTGATAGGCAGTTATAGATATAGATTATCGATATAGAGATGCACAAAAACCGCTTTTAAAAGTACTCGCCGCCGCATCATTGCAACCACCTCCCTCGGATGTCCTAACCACCCGTCATGCCGTGTAAGACCATTATTATTATTTTTTCTATCGTTTTTCCGATTTATATGATTCAGTGTAAACCGTTGGTTTTTGTTCTTTTTTCTTTTGCTGTTCCTGCACTGAACGTGTAGACGTTATGCATATCGTCGTTCTCGTAATAGATATAATGATATTCTTAAAGTCCACGGTTCAGTCAAATATTGTACGATAATACTATGTTCGTTGTGAATGTTGTGATCATTCACTCGCGGGCTGATAGTGTAATTTGGCGCGGAGAACAGAAAAAGAAAAAAAAATTTAAAACAAACACTAAATGTAACTTAATAATAGGTATAGGTAGGTAGAGAATATGACGTGCGATCCATAGAAAACACCATAATAATAATAATAATAATAATAATATTGCAATGTGATCCCATGTTTCTTCGCGTTTTTCGTTGAGTTGCCGACGTTTATTTAAATTTTTTTCCATATTTTTATTTTTATTCTGTTCGCAATAATCTAGCGTGCTGTACAATTATTATTTTGACTAGAATGTAGTTGTTCGTTCTAAAATTATTATACTCTTTGGCTGTGAGTCGTGAATTTTCCTATCTTTTTGATTTCCTGACCAACAATCCCGAATAAAGAAACAACTGTATGTGTGTGTGATTTTTTTTTAAAGAACATTTTAATGTGTATATTTACATTTTTCTTTCTATACACACCGATGAACCCCAATTACATAATATGTTTCTTGCCATTTACGACAAACCGAGTTGTTTTTGTGCCATTGTTTCCCAATCTTAATTAATATTTTAAAATATATATATAAATGCATAACTATATTATATATATTTATACATAATTTATATATATATATATATATATTGTAAACAAATACAAAATCGAATAAAATAATAATAATTTGTATAAAAAAATATATATATATGTGTAAATATTGTTGTATCGTGATTAAGTGATTTTGGAGTTAAAAATGAATATGAAATAGGGTATATATTTTTAAGGAACAATATATAAAATATTATATATATAAAAATAACAACATTGATAATTTCTCCAAAACGATAAAATTAATTTTTAACAAATATGCAACAAGCGATTAGTGGTTATTATTTCATCTTAGAAACATTATTTTAAGTTAATTATATAAATACAGTGAACCCGAAACAATTCGAGTTATTTTTATGATTATTTTTATTTTTACAATTATTATTATTAATATTATCATTAAAATTTTTTCGTTGTTGATGAAAATACCAAATGAATATAACACTATACGTATAGGCTGACGACCGTGCTAGCCGGAGAACCTATTGTTTTCCTGCTGTGCGTGCGAATTTGATAACATTGAATCCGACACGGATGCAGCGTTATGATAATATTATTATTGTATTATTTTTCTGTAGTGTTTTAAGGTTTACAGCTCAAACAAAAAAAAAGATCATTTTATATTAATTGTAAGCCCGAATTGGTTTTTTTTCATCAACTTTTTTTATTAAATATTATTATCTTTTTATTATTATTATTATCATTATTATTATTATTATTAAAAATATTATTATTATTATCATCATTATTATATTATTATTATTATTATTATTATAATTATGATTATAATTATTACATTATTATTATTTTTACATTTTGTAAATAAATTACTATAAAACAATTTGAAAAAATGTGTACATAAAATTGTAATAACAAAAATAAGCAACGTTGTACTTGTTCTGTTGTCTTTAGACTTAAATTTCTGTACCAAGTCTGATATAGTGTTTGGTCTGTATTATTTATTAGTAATATATATTGATAATGTATTATTGACGTGCGAGTTTTAATTTTTTTGTGGTTAAGTTTTTTATAAATAATAATCTTCTCTGTTATTTATTAGTATTTCGTCCGCAATACATGCAGGTGACGAAAACATGGGCCGATTTATTGACCTTATATAAATTGCTCGTAATTGAAATATTTTAATATTTCACGAAATTAATGACCGTAAAAATCGTAGTGAAATTGACTAAAAAATTGTATGGTTTTTTGGTCCGATAATGAAAATTATATAATATTTTTTCTATTATAAATTATTATTAATATTATTATTACATATTGCAGTGCCTACAATGGTATTTCTGGGTGAATCTTAAAAATGTGTATTACGCTAACATGTTGTTGTTGTATCTAAGGTATATAATTATTTCGTATGATAGGTATTATATAGGTTAAGGAGTTTTAGTGGTTGACCGTGGAAAAATTATAATAATAATATTATAGACGATGAAGACGCTGAGTTTAGGAACAGTAATATTGTATGGTATTGATTGCAAAACAAAATACGTCAACACATCATCGATAGACGTCGTGAGACGTTAACGCGCTATAGCTTACCTATGCCTATACATCTAATTAAAATTTAAATATTATTCGTCGCGCACAATTGTCGGTCTCAATTCTCAATAATTAGGATGTGACACCGGACGTGTATCTTTCGATCGTTCATATTATAGTGTTATGATAATTTTTTTTTTTTTAAAGCGCGCATTACGCAATGTTTTATTTTATCGGAATAAAAAAAAATTTAATATTTGAATGTTGTGGCTGTGTAGCGTACTATGCAAATATTATAGATACCAAATAAATATAATATTACGTTATAATCGTCGCAAGCAAGTGTCACGGAATCAATAATGGAAAACCTTGTGCCCGAATCCGGTTCTGATCGCGATGTGATTTCGTTTTTTATTTCATTTTTTTCTACGTCTATACATAAATCTCCCTTACCGTCTAAACACGACGGTTCAAAACTTATCAATTTTTGCCGGTCAATCTCGAGTGTTGTCATTCATACACGTCGTTTCGTCTTTTCACCGTCATGCAGCCTGCAGTGCGCGCAGTAACGATCGCTTGGACACTTCAAAGCCGCCAGTGAAAAAATAATCGAATATCGACGAAATGATACCACATATAACATAGGTAATATTATGTTTTTTACCTACAGTATTTTGTAATAATACTATTATGTATTTGTCTATGAAACGTTCGACCGCGACAGTTTTTATTCTACCGATCACATTCGATTTTCATATTATAATGTTTTCGTCCACCACGTCATGATGTCTATAATGAGCGATAATAAAATATATTAGACTCCGCCGACATAACATTGTAGTTTAATTTATATGCATATTATAGCATCATATTATTATTATAGTATAGAAGGACTTAGGGCTGCAGCGTATAAAGAACTTAAATACACGAACAATATCACGCGCAACAAAGAAATCGTCGATCGATATTATTATGTTTTCGATTTCCCGCCGTCGTCGGCCTCGACGATTTTCAAAAATATTTTCCCAGGTAACTCTATAATAGCCTAAATACAGCACTTTGCCGTGTAGTGTTTCGGTTGTGATGCGCTCGTACGATTTCTCCTCGGATTTATATCGTACATTATATATTTTATTATTTTTTCGCATTCGGTGTGCTGTTTTATGCGCGTTAATACTGCCGACTGGCGTCCGACCAAATAATGTTATGAATTATGGCGATGTGGCGCAGCACACATTATAAATCATTATAAACTATCGTTGAATATGCTACATCAGAATAATATTATAAATAATAATAGACAGACTCGAACGCACAGGCGATGCGGCATCTGCATGCAGGACGGCGGTTGTGATACTCAATAATATTTAAAATCAATCGTTTTCTTTGCGGTTTTCCGAATGTCAGCTGGTCTCTCGGGACGTCTACGATTAATACCCAATAGTTCACTTATAAATTGTCGAAAATTAATTTCGAATTTTTTGCGATTACAAGCACACGGGATACACTAACCCCAGTTTCTTCGTATTTTTTTTTTTTCCACTGATGTGTGCAAACGACAATGCCGTTTTTGTTTCCTACCCGTCGTCTCTTGATGTGCGTTTGTGTGACGGGTGTTCTGCGAAACACGGATCGAGAAATCCGTGCAGCTCGCCGGACAACAATGATATTTTGTTAAAACGCGTGTATTTTGCAGTTGGGAAAACGGGTTTCGCTTTGAAATCCTAAACGACAGCGCCAACGAAATAATACGCGTCTTGTATACCTACATCATATTATTATATTATTGTGATCGTCTTCGTCCGAATCTGTATTATATATATATATATAGGCGTCCAAACGCACCACGCAGGTATACTTCTACATATAGACCAATATAATCGTGTCAATACATTTTATTATAATAATAGGCATGTCTCTGCACACAGTGATGTATATAATAATATAATATAATAGGGTTCGACTGCTCGTATCCGGCTTAAAATTCCTTTTCGCTCGGTAAATTACTCTGCGCACTAAATGCGCATTATATATATATATGTACATAATATTTGAACAGCGTGTGTAGGATATGTGTGTGTATACATCGTATTCGACGCGCTTAAAGCCTTGTTATATATAATAATACATATAATAGGTACAGCTCGCATCAGGCGCCGTATACGAGTTTATTATAAAATCGTATACTTTATATTATTATTATTATTATTGGAAGTGGTAGTAATAGGCAATATAGATATATTATAATATTATATTGTTATTTTATTGTACGTAGATCGTTGTCGCCCATTTCCGTTCATAAGAAAAACCGAACTACGCGCGGCAGTCGAAGTGATCGAAATACAATAATAATTATGTATATGTATTATATATAGGCGTCGAAATAATGTTATAACACAACATTATATCTAAGTAGTAGTAACTCATTACTGGTAAATGGTAATAATTTTATTGTGCACCGTATCATTCCGTTGATCAATAATGTACGTCATGTTTAGTGATTGGATTTTCACTGCGTGTTCGTATATATAATATATATGAATATATACGTAGGTATTATATTTATATATCCGTTCATGTACACACGCCGTTGTTGCCAAAAACTAGTTTGGTATGTCATCGGTCGGCCCTGACACACCTAGGAAAATGACAGTAAATAGAGTTGACCGAAAAACTGCATGTGTAGACGTAAAAATACGAACGGTTTTTTAAAATTCCTTTACTATTCGAGACCGGAGGGGGCCCGAATGACTATGCATCCGTTTTTTCGGCGACGTGTAATAATTATATATATATATATATATATATATATATATATATATATATATATATATATATATATATATATATATATATATATATATATATATATATATAATATATTATTATAACGGTTTTCGCGCGAACCGCAGAGACGTATACCGTGTCTCGCGCACAATGACAATGACTTATATTATGCATAATATATATGTATTATATTCTCGGTAAAATGTGTACAGCGTATTAATAATAATAATTATAATAACGTACACTCGGTCATAACATAATATGACGTATAGTATAGTATGTATTGTTATAGGTATGCGAATACAAACGCAGTCGCTTTTCCGGGAAAGAACCCCGTAGCTATATCGCACATTGACGGTTTTCGCGACATTTATACATATAATAATATATAAGGTAAATTTATGATATACTTATCTAGTGCAGTATATTTTATATATATATATATATAATATACCTATGTGGTAATCCGATTGGATCATCGGTGATGCCTACCTATATTATATTATTATTATTATTATTATTATGTGTATAAATCTCGACCACCTCTCAGTATAATATTAGCATCACGTCTTGTGTGCTCTTGCGATCCGGTCATATTATATGCGCAGCTCGCGGGAGAGAGCTCATCATCTATATCATCATAATATGATCAAATATAAATTTATAACCGTCGAGTCGCGTTCGTTGCAGCTGCAGTATATAGGCATGCACCATATATGATATATATATATATAATCAGCTACGTATAATAATAATAATAATATATACGCGCGATGCAGGCCGCCGGACAAAACCAAATCTCTCCGGATTTTTTATTATTATTATTATTATTTACTCTCATCCGACGACGGTTTGCCGGTACCGTTAACCAATAGCCGGGCCCGAGGCCGCCCTCCCCCGTCGGAATGCTCGGCCGGCGCGCGCGCAACAACACTGGAAATTAGCAACGCCTCTGCCGACTCCGATGCCGGACGGACGACGGGCGGGGAGGAGAGCGCGCGCGGGGCCTTTCCCGCCCGCCGAGCTCGCGCGCTCGTAATTCGCTTTCATCGCGGGTTTTTTTTTCGGCCGCCGACGTTTTTTGGCCGCCAGCGTATGACGCGTCGACGATGCGAAAATGTTTAGGTACGAGAGGGGTTATTACGATGTAGTACACATTATATAATATTATATAATATTATGTGCGTAGGATCCGAGAGATTTTAATATATATGTAATATATATATAACATCAATATTTATTGTAAATTATTATTATTACTATTACGATACCAATTGTCGACGAATGATATGCGCTGTTGTAACGATTTTAATTTATGACGATGAAATTCTGCAGGCGGCATAATATATGTCCGCATGGTTTGGTGGAGTCGACGATGTGAAAATATTTACGCCAAGAGAAACGACTGATGAGGCATAATATGACGATATAGAATATTAGACACTTATGTTGAAGGTATCTGTTTATATATAATAATATTAATATGTAGGTAAGAATGTATAGGATAATGTTATTATGTGTGCACTGCAGAAACCGTGTACTTTTGTAATTTCTACACAAATCTTAGGTAGGAGCATACTTTAACTAGGATTATCAAATATCATGTCGAAAGCTCTCCATCCAGATAACATAAGTGACATGATAACCTTTTTAATTAAGACCAATCTTATAAATAGTTTATAGTCTGTTCTTGTTTATATATAATATATGTAAATACTGTGTATCCTTAAAAATTGTTAACTTTAAATTCCTTGTATGTCAATGGCCATCGACGCCGAAGCTTATACCTATATTTAAACAATAAAAAAAAAAAAATACTATAATTATTATTATTATACTTTCCGAACGGTTTTAGGACATACCTATAATTAATTACGTGTTCACGGCGTGTCGGATTTGGATAATATGAGAAAATTCGATATCGGATGAAAACGTTGGCAACGCGTTTGATAACGGTGAAATTCTGCATGTCCGTATATAATTTGGTGTAGTCGTCGATGTGAAAATATTAGAGGGAAACGATGACTGCATCACGAGGGATTTCGATAGACTCAGAATATTATTATTTATATGGTACCTATACACAGTACACAACAATATTATATTATGTAGGTATAGATATAGCTATAGCTTATTATAGCATAATATTATTATGTGCATAGGGTCCAAGAACTTTTATATAAATAGGTTTTAGTTATAATGTTTATTATTTATATTAATATTTTTGTTGTAATATAATACAATATATGTCCACGGCGGCGTGTTGGATAGTAATATATTATGAGAAAGTTCGATCCCGGATGAAAACTTTGGCAACACGTTTGATGACGATGAAATTCTATGTGCAGTACAACAATGTCCGTAGGGTTTGGCGGAATAAACACGATGGCGATTGGCGGATGTTAATGAAGCGTCCGGGTTTTATTATAATTATAGGTACATACCCTTTGGTAGTTATAGTAACCGTGGTTAGGCAATAAATGATTTTATTGACGACGAATATGTTACCAGAATATTTTAAACAGCGGTCACTATAATGCAAGAACTTACCGGGGCGTCGGGTGACGACAAATTTGAATTAGGTGTAGGTATACTAAACAATAGATATATAGCACGTTACTGTATATATATTGTAATCGTTGGCAACGTCGGCGTTTATGACGTTATTCAATGATTTCCGTTATCGAATAATTTGTTCAACGATCATACAATTAATACAGTAACATTATAATATAATATTGTATATTGTAGGTACATTATTATACGAGCGGTTTTCGATAGTCACGAAACACACTATCTGTCGTTTGCGGACCGAAATAGTTTTTTTTATGCGTATTTTAAATTATACGGACCCGCAGTCTGGACGGTCTTGATGCCATGGACGTATTTATAGCTATATATTATAGGATCATATTATAATAATATTACTGAAATAATCACTCGCGCATAATTGTGTGTTGTTGTTCAATATATTAAGCAAGCCTTCTGTACCAACCGTATAGTGTATTTGCACTAACCGCGATAACCTACATAAAAGGGCAAATGGCTGTATAGTATTTTGAGATTAGAATAACGCTGCAGCTCGTCACAATTAATCTGACATACATAATAATATTATAATGTATAATACGATTTGTGCGTTTTATAGGCTCGTTAGATGCTCCCATCGCCGCCGCTAAAGAACTCGCAACAGTCTGTAGTCAGTGTTTATTACGTAAAACAACACATTGCATTCGATATAATTATATGATTTGTATAATATAGGTTATAGGTTTGTCTGTCGAAAAGCGTTACATAATCATACATTTCATTAGATTATTATATTATAGCTTTCAAACATTCTTATAAGTTGGTACTCTGTCAAGTTTTTTTCGTCAAACACCGATACTAACGAACGTGAAGTTTATGTTTACAATGTTTACATAATATATGTTATATACTTATCTCCAATATTTTTATAACCTTTTGCCCAAACAGAAACAGCGTGGTTCGTCTATAAAATATTATTATGATGATATTATAATATGATAAATAATAATTGTTCTAAACAAATTTTGTGAACACGAGCATAATTAAAAAATAAAAATTCATATTGAATACACACGAAAGAAACCAAGTAAGTACATAGCCAAATACGTTGTGTGATTTTTCGTATTTAATCTATAATATTTTTCGAACTAAACATAACTTAACCTAACCAAAAAACTTTTTAAACTATTCACGAGCAGCGTGTTCATTATACCAATGTAAGTTTGACAGTAGTTTTGTGTATAGTTATTGAAAAACAATAAAACTCGAAACTAAACCGAATAAATTACTGATCGTTGAACGTGTTATAGGTACGCTCCGACGAATCAACGTCTCGAGACGATAGCCGTTAGAAAAATAGAAATAAATACAGCGGGCGAAAATAAACAAAACGTACATATTATGCAAAACTCTTCTAATTAATTATGTGACGTACCTACGTATACACGTGTATATATTTATATATGTTTTTGAAATCGTGATTCGCGTTCGATGTGGTGTTCGATCAAGAAAAAAAGATAATATAAAGCGTTAACGACCATTATACGCTGTAATATAGATTTTCCAATCAACCCGTCGCTTCTGCAGCAGATAATGATATACTTACTGTAGGTACTTTTATCGTTTTCCATTCAATAATATAATATTATATATGCAATTACCTATCTATTCTCAAAAATGGACTCAATTATAACAATATCAGCAGCGACTCGATGAGTGGGGTACCAAGGTGCATTGTATTATTTTATGAAATATTTTATCTTTTGTGTCTAAGTATTTTACTGTTTTGTTATTTACTCGAATATGACATTTTCTAAAAAATATCCGTGACATTACTCCATATTATCTATAATAGAATATAGGTAGTATGGTTTAATAATATTAATATACTTGCATAGGTCGATATTGCCTATATGGGTATTAATTAGGTTATGCTCTCGGTGATGGTGAATTATCTACTGACGACTAGCGGCACAGTTTTTATTTCAACAATCTGCTGTAATCATCACAAATACATAATAAAGTTATCCGTATTTACTATCAAATTTAATATTATATTATTATCAAAGGTCGTGTGGTAATTATTCGTAGTCGTCGTCCGTTAACGAATTTTCCACGGCCCCTCTGCCACCCGGAGGGATAATAATATATAAAATAATACGCATAAGCGCTCCATCTCTCTCACTCGGTCTCTCTCTCTCTCTCTCTCTCTCTCGCACGCCGCCAACCAACGCGCACGCGCAACGGGTGAGCGAGCGACGGTGGTCCCCGCAGGCCGCAGCCGTCGTCGCCGCCGTACACGCGGGGGGGACGCGAGCGACCGCGCCGCACCCTAAAACGAAAAACTAGTTGTATCGTCGGCCGCCGCGGCAAGCGTCCCCTATTTATCCGTTATCCCCGCCGCGGCCTCGAACGGGTTCTTTTCCTGTACACAATATTTTATTATGATTTTTTTTTTCTCTTTATTTATCCGTACATCCTGCACAACATATATATATATTATACATAGGTACAAACGATCGTTATATATTATAACAGCACACCCCTAACCGGTGGTACCTAAGCGCGCGCCCTTGTCGCCTCCTCCCCTGCACCGTCCCGTATCCACGTACGAAATCCCAACCCCCCTCTGGAACGCATATTATTTATATACATAGTCCTGGGGCGAGTGGTTATATCCCTTCTCTCGAGTGTGCCTATATATATATATACACACACATAGGTACGAGGTACCTATATAAGTATTATGGATGTGTGTGTTGTACATATATACCTCCGTCAGCAACCGTGTCGTAAAACGGTATACCGTTTGCGCCTCGCTTATTATATATACCTTTCCTGTATGGCTATATATATTTACGCGCAATATCATTATAGGTTTGGTATATTATAATATTATTACAAAATATGCTCACGGGTGCGCCTCTATATATAGACACTTTTGTGGTGGTCGTCGTCGTCGTCGACGGATAATATAAGAGCCAATCATTCACCGAGAGTGCTCAAACAAATTTTGTGAATCATCAATATAGGTAATATATAGGTACAACCTTAGATCATATTATATACCCAGTTAGTGTATGATCTAAGGGTACAACAAAAGCGTTTCCACATAGCGTCATCGTTTGTCACGCGCCCGATATAATAATATTATAATGAATTAATGACAACAATATAATCATTGTCATTATACTATTATACATCCGACTTGCGCGCGATTCGGTCTCCGCCGCCCACTACAGAACGACATAACAATAATATATATTTGGTATATACGGTATATACCTTATGCGTGTACTAATAATAATAACGAGCAACAAACGAATTTTTTAACACGCTTATTTTTCGTAACATTTCCACTGCCGTGATGGCGATGTGCACGAACAGATATATTAATTTGTTTATTTTTTTTTTAAATTTTTACAGTTTATATTATATATACAGATATATAGTCGTAGTTACCTAGAAAATTGTTGTTGTATACGCGTTTAATAATTGCATTATACCAGCTATGCCTTGCTAGTGTGCGTCTGCTGTAGCCTGCAGGTATACGCTGTACAGGTACGGCGGCGGCGGCGGCTTTGTATAATTATTATTGTCGTTCGTCTCCGTTTCGTTTTGTCATAGCGTTCAACGACCCGTTTATAAGCCTAATAATAATGTACAAGTTATTATGTTTTTTTTAAAAAATTTTAATTTTCCATCGTACGCCGCCGCGTGTTGTGTACATCATGCGCGTGCTCGTCGTACATCGTCCTGATGGATATTATAATGATGTAAAATATATTTTTATCATGTGTCACACATTGTTTTGTATCCACGCTGTATATGATGACGATCTATATGACTATATACCCGCGGACGACGACGACGCGCGATTTCTTTTGTGACGTATATAGTTGATGCAAGTAAAAAATATGTACTCCATATGTGTTTCTCTCACAAACCGCGGGATACACGCGTACCAATACACTTAACAAGACCCTAAACCGTTTTGGACATAATCCCAAAATATATACATATTGGTCCCACGCGTGGATCCCTCGCCACGATATACATTATACATACGATTGTATATGTTTGCCACGCGATTTACAAATAATTAATCGACAACGCCTATATCGGTCGTTTCATTTTTACCCGACGACGTAACGCGTTTTTAGGGTTCTACACGATATATATATATATATATAAACACTATTATATTATATATTTATATCCCTTTTTTTCCCATTCATCCAAAAACACAAAACGGTAAATCATATCATCTAGGTCTGCGTTATATATTATATGTATAGATAGACACTGGGCGGATGTGGTACTGTCAATTAAATACCAAGATTAATGGGGTATATTACCGTGGTATATACCTACCTAAAACCATTCCGGTCGAAAATATCTCCATTTCAGCGCGATATTGAGAAATCACTTATTGATAATTATTTATGGAGGCTGCAGTAACGTACGGTATATAACGTTCACGCCTTTTTTGGATAACTCTGAATGATAATAATAAAAAAAATAATCATATATTATTAATGATATACAACAACATAATGCGAGGAATACTCTAAATTTAATCGAACCCCTTAGTTCCGATTACATTTTCAAAAGGTGTATTAATTTTTATCACGATCATCTCGAAATCATAATTTTAGAATGGTTCTAATAATATAGGTTTATGATGTGCCAACATGGGAATATTACAAGTGCAGGACTTGTTCTTATGTTCCAACACGTTATTCAATTAAATTATAAAATAAGAATAAAAACTCAATTACAAAAAAAAAAAAAAAAACAGTAGATATTACTGTGTAGATCTGAAGAACGTAAAGTTTTGGTTCAAAAAACATAATCAAAAATCGAATGATAGAACTTGCCGAATTTCGTGAACAGTTTCTGAATAGGAATTAATACCTACTGCAGTAAGAAATCGGACGGTAAGTATCACATAACAATAATATTATATTATACATTGCATTTATATTTTATATACGTATTTGCTTATATGTTTGACACAAATTATAAGGATTTTGTTAAAACAAAAACAATATTATAGGTATAAAAAATATTTTATCAATCGATATATTAGTATTATTTATAATATGATATGAATTTATCATTTTATATGTATTTTTAATCAAATAAATAAGCCTCAGCGTCTATAACCATTATTGGCATACAAGGATGAGTTTAATAGTTTAAACTATTTAATGGTTGAAATTTTCTTAAAATACATTTTTTACATAAACAAATTACAAATTATAGACTATTGATAAGATTGGTCTTAATTAAATCATTATAATTCTATATTATAATATTATGTAAATTGTAAAAACATCGTGACTGCAGGCAGACGAGTAATTCCTAACATTTGTAAAGTGTAAATAATTATATTATTTTTGTGAAGTTGTTGGTTTTTCTAATATGGATATATTTTTTTAAGTATAATATGAATAAACGTTATTTATAGTTAGTATACAAAATTGTTTACATTATATAGTTATACTACGGGGCTGATGATTTTAGGTTTTAAGTTTACGATCAAAATAAGTCCAACACATAGTTATACTAACTTTGTTTTTTTGTTTTCAATGTTTGTATAATGTGTATTATACTTATAGATATAGGTTAGGTACTAGATAGGTATTATATATTATGTACTTTAATGTGTGTTTGTCATTAGAGTTCACCAGTAATTTTTTCATGCAGTTGTTCTGTGTTCATAATAATTCTTGTTGCATAACCTACGTGAAATATAAAGCAAACAAATGGTTTTAGGGGGAAGTTACAACAGTAAAAATTACATAACATTAAAAAGCCGAAAATGTATATACTACGTTAGAAAACGGTGGAAAAGCGAAGGGGCCAGGAAAATAATAACATTCAACATTTCTAACACTTTGTGGGAATTACTTAATGCCAGGTGGATTTGGCTTTATGTAAATATACAAGTGGGGGACTGAATGGGCGGCAAAAATAAAATGAAAATAGGAGTACTCTTAAGGGGTGATGTTTCAGGAAATCCTGTCGGAAAAACTTCTTCGTGGGGATTTAATTTTTCTTCAGTTTTGTCTCCATGACAGCTAACAACTACAAACTAAAATATTATACATTTATACATAATAAAACGCCGCAAATATCTATACATATTATATTATTGTGCTTGTGTTTAGATGTGTAAATATACGCAATAATAATCACAGTGGTGGCATGGGTTGTTACAGCTTACGCGTATATAAGGTATAAAAGCACATATTTCACGATTGCCGCATTTCCGTGGTAAAATGCATCCGATGCCACTAAATTACCAGGAGGGGTGCAATAATAATTGGCTTATCGAAACCCTTATACAATGGCCTTTTAAAAGTCTTGACGATGTTATTATTACTGCACATTGGAAAGGGTGCGCACGTAATAATATCAAAATTGACCTATACGCACCGCGGTCGAACACACACACACGCATATACCCTCTCACAATATTATATACATATTAGTATATAACGATATATATGTTTATAATTATATCACGCGTTTATATAGTTTTCTCGCTCCTTCTATTATATGATTATACTGTTATTACTATATTTTCCAAATAATTCATATGATTTATTAATATTATATCATAATATATTATAATAATGTATTATATAATTAGAACAATGTGCATAGGTATTCGGTATTATATACCTATCTTGCAGAAATCCACCTGTTTATTACATCCTACGACCTATATATTATAGGTTTTTATATTATAAAAATGTAGATAGTAAAAACATGGATAGGATAACGTCTTATCAGGGGTGGTCATTTAATTTCAATTGAGGTCATTATGAGGAGTATTATAATCTATTATATA
Organism: Diuraphis noxia; assembly: GCF_037042655.1. Classification (NCBI taxonomy): domain Eukaryota; kingdom Metazoa; phylum Arthropoda; class Insecta; order Hemiptera; family Aphididae; genus Diuraphis; species Diuraphis noxia. Next base: position 24,337,235 of record NW_028301711.1, read on the forward strand.
AGCATCATATATCATACAACAATTTCAGTAAAAAGCCTCGTTGTTATCATTTCACGTCATCGAAATTTTAGTGATCTCAATCTGTGATAACCGCCCACTTTTTTTGGTATATATATATATATATAACACATTAACCTAACCTAACCTACAGGGACCTGTGATGGTCTTTGTATATCTATACGGTTTAGAGCTGAAATGGCTAATATTTTCGTACTACAATTGTTTTGTGATGCAAAAAAATATTTATAACGCGTACGGTCGTATGTATCATAATATCATTGTACCAAAAGTCCAGAAACTTATTTATTACATAATATGCTCGTGTAAAATGGCAGAACGCATATAGTATAATATACATAAAAGTGCACTTTTATACATGTATGACTTGCATACCGAGTACAACAGATAGTCAATATATATTAGGTGGGTTAATTGCGATGCTGCCGTTTTGAGATAATATGTTTGCGCTGTCTGTCCGGTTTTACGTCAATAGAAAATAAGTATTACTAGTTAGGTAGGACTGATGTAAAAGTTTTTCTAAAAGCCTGAGTTTCAACAATTTTTTTCATATAAACTCTCCCTGTACATTCGATCGACTTACGGCGCTAAGCGACAGATCAATTCGATATTAATAAAATATAAAAAAAGCTACGGAAGTCCTTTTGCAGAATATGAAATACGAACTTTGCTCATGAAAAGATAAACAGTTTACATGTGTAATGGCCCAAGAAAATTAATGTCGAATAAACATTTGATTTAATTCTTTATGGATACGGTGCTCTTGGTTTGTACATATTTATATTATACACACCAGCTTTAGACCCCTCGGCATCATCGGGACGCGCGGGAGTCGCGTGCAGGGTGTGGCAGAAAGTCATAACCAAACAATCTCTGGGGGTAGGAATTGATTTTCGTCTCCCCGGAGACCCGCGAATGCGTTAAAAATGAACATATTGTTGTTTCATGCGTTTAATCATCGGTTACTATATATATAGATATATATATATATATATATATGTTGTATGAGCACACACACACACATATATATATACGCATGCGTTTATATATGTATTATATCGCCTGCAACGAGCCCCGCGAGAGTCAATGGGGAATTTAAAATAATCATATAAAACGCGTCAAGGGTTCGGAATTCACGTGTGTAATGTAGGGCGCCGGCGAATGCTGTGAAATACCCATAAGATATTATTATATGAACGATATGTTCTAAATGCGTGCGCGCGCACTGTGTGGGTGAATTCGCGAGGCTATTCAAATGTGTAATGAAATTGTCGGTGAAATATCATATTATTTACACTACTACTAGTAGTAGTCACTACCGTTGCTATACACAAAATTACGCCCATGAGTATTTAATATTATATCATTATATCATATTAATCATTACCTTATCGGTAATCACTGTCGCGTATATAGCACGCAAGCTCTATGCATTTGAATGCTTTTAGATGTAGATGTATGAACGCGTGTACACTACGGGATGTGCGCATAATATGTACACATAACGCATAATATGTATATGTATATCAAAGAACTTGTCCTAACTAACTGATTCATTATCGCCTAACTGGAACCACCGAAAACTATGGGTATATGAAATTTGGTCAGTATAGTTATTTGTTTTATGATGTAAAGACTCGCTAAGAAAAGATTTTACAAAATTAGCATTTTAAAGAGGTTCTCAAACAAAGATTTCGAGATTCACAAATGGAATGGACATTTTATTTGTATACATAAATGGTTACCATTGGTTTCTCAGGCATGAATAAATTACATCGAATGTTGGTGAGATTTTGATTTTGAATTTTATTATATCATAACAGTTTAATACACATATATTTCAACGACGTCGTAAGACCTTATAATATTGTTTGGAAAAGTAGGTATCTAGAAACCACTAGTTTAAATAGAACAAGGAGATCTATATTATATATAATATATATGACGGTAATGATCAACTTAGGATAGAAAGGCAATCTCTATCAATAATATAAAATACTGATAAAAAAAAGTTTTAACACGAAATACATATTTGTATTGTCATTTTATGTATATCATGGCGTAGCTAAGACATTCGCTGCTCGGGCGTTTTTCTGGAATGTATATACGGTATACATATCTCTATAGTGTGATAATAATTATTGTGGTTCACATAACAACGTCGGAAGAAGTATAAATATTGATAATATTAATATGTAGGTATATGCTGTTAAATCGAACTTTCAGTTTTTCACGCCCTTTCCAGCAGCTTTATACATCACACGTATACCCGACAAACCGAACTTCTCGTGAAACTGCGCAAAGGTAAGTTTTTTTATTCATTGTTATAAATTACACGGATTATGTATAATGCGGAACCTTACGTATACTATACTATAATATATATAAGTATTATTACTATTTTTATATGTTATATATTATACTCGTATATAATGCAAATAACATTGCACCTCAAAGAAACAAAAAAATCTCACCTATTATGTATATATAGGAACTGTATATAATATATACAAATATTTGAGTATAATATATATATATTTGTTTTTATAAACAATGCACTTGATATTATTATGCAATATTTGTGATACGAATAGTAAATTACATGTATATATGGTACATAAATATTATATATTGTATATTATTGGACATTATAGATTACCTAGGTTTATCTAAATATATGTGCAGAAAAAAATTAACTATAGTGGGCAATGACGAGACATTCCATTTTATTCACTATATACACTATAATATATACATTGTATCCAAGACAAGAACCGAATACAAGAAACTACGCGTAATATACATATTACATATCCATTTGATAAAATATATTTATTATTTTGCACATCGATTGAGACAATTTTTCTGAAACTTGTGTTTACAATGATTGAATATAATGTACATACTGTACTACATTAGCGTTACATTATATTATTATGTTATACCAGGTACCTCCGTTATAATATAATAACTAAACATAATATGTAAGTGCATTATACTGTTTTAAATAAAAATTCCTTTGAAAATATGACAATAGAAGATTATAATCGATTAACAACTTTTGTCTCTAAATGCTTCTTTATTACAATAGTTTACAATACATTTATATACTATATATCTACATAGATAGCTACCGGATACCGGATATGGATATATACAATATAATATATATAAGTGCATATTTTAATGTGTTATTTATATTATAATACGTATTTTTAATGGACTTATAGTAAATTCCTATTACTTTTAATTTAGTTAAATTGTATTCATACAATTCAAATATCTGTTACAATACAATATAAGAACGATAAAAAGAAATAACAGTAGTAATAGATTTAAAAAGCCAAACTGAAATCAACATTTATTAAAAAAAATATGTAATTATTTAAATCTCAAAATAATTATAATTGACAGACAGCTGGTATATTACTTAATATTTTTTTTCTTAGCATATTTATGCAGCTCGGCACTGGTGTGTAATAACTGCATACAATTCGGAATGAAAAAATTATACTCAACGAAAACACTTTGTCTTTATCTCGTAATAGTAGGGGCGTATACAAGGGAGGCAACGAGGACGACCACCCCCCCACACATTTACTTGTGTATGTAGTTCTATGAACCTATTTACTGACAAATAATCAAACTAACACTAAAGTGTAATAAAATATTTTTTTTTATTAGAATATATACAATTTGTAAATTAGTTTTTTATATACAATAAGAATATGAAATTATAATATAAGTACAACATGAATTACTTGATAAAAGGAGTAACCCAGCGTCTACACTTTACATTGATTTATTCGTCATGTTAGATAATTTTTTTTAATTTTTTTTTTTTATTGAGATTAAAAGTTTAGGTCACGGCATCATCTTCTCTTGTAAACCTTCTTTGGGGATTCCCAGACATTGTTTCCGAGTTAAATGCTGTGATTAGCGGGTTGAGGCGATTCTCTAGTCGTAAACGATAGCGTTTATGTATAATTGACGACATTTCTGATACAGATTTAATGTGTAGGTCTGTGTGTAGTGTGTGGTTGGATTCGTAAAAGGGGACTTTAGTTATCATGCGTAAGGTGATTGATTGGAATCTTTGTATTCTGTTTAAATTTGACGATTTAGCCGCACCCAATAGCTGGATGCCATAAGTCCATATAGGCATGAGAAGTGTCTTATAAATGAGTAGTTTGGTATTGAGGTTGAGTTTGGAGTGATCTGTCTAGCGGGTTAGACACATATCGTCGTAAGTTTGAATTCGCAGAATCGAATTGCACTCGCGGGTTTTCTCACATTTTCGTTTTTATTTCCTCTAAAAATTACACAAAAATTATTTACAAACATTTAAATATAATAAACCACGAAACAATAATTTCAATTGAATTTCTCGTCGAAACTATTTACGCATAGTTATATACTTATATACATTAAAACGTTTACGGGTTATTATTATACTTATGAGTTATGATAAATTATAACCGCTAACTAATGTTGAGTACATTTTCAAATAGGCATACAGTCGAGTTTCGATATCTTGATACGTCATGTAAGTCGTGTTTGAGGTACCAATATTATAACTCTAGAAATACATAAAGTTTATTTATTGTAGGTACAATATTCATGTATAAGGTTTTTATTTATTTCCCTTATCAAAACTCGAATGTATGTATACATTTTTGCACCATAATCCAATTCCACTCTATAGTCACATACAGTGGGCAGATGTTTACTATCTCTTTTCCCTTCATATTAACCAGGCAATGAGTTCTCTGGTTCATGAATCACGAGAATGTATATAATCATCATATCTAATCCTATGACGTATCTAAACATTCTAAACAGACGCGTCCGCTCGATTTGCGTGGTTATGATAAACCGTTCTTAGTGCATTTATATATTCATCTATATACAAGATAACTGCAGGCAACAGCAGTGTGGTACTTGCGGTCGACCCTTATAAAAAATCCTCATAGCTATATTTATAAATACTATACAAACACTAATAACTAAGAGGCTCAGTTCCTAAGGATTTTTCGCAGTTTTTTGTCTTATGTATAAAATCAATAATATTATGGGCTTCAGAAATCATAACATTACATACTTCGTATATAAGGTCATATCTTATTGTTTATACACGAATTACTGTAATGTATTGTACATTGTTGCGTATTTATGCATAACCTCATTGTATAGGAATATTTCGGTCTCGAATGTACGTTTATATACATAGATAAGTATATATATGCATAGCTTTTTAAATTTATTTCACCCAATCAATAATTAAATTTTTTCGTAATGCGTTGTTTTATTTATTTCTTCATCCAGCAGTTCATGGCGCCATTCTCGTTTTAGTCGTCTCGCCTGAGACGAAATGAGTGAGGATTGTGAAGGTTGGAGGTCCATCGTTTGTAGAAAGTTTTTTGTACATTTTTTATACTGAAGGAATCGAGAGGCGTTTCAGGCTTTCGAGTGAAGAGTGTGCAGGTCTGAGACACGTGTAAGGGTGCTCTATTAGTTTGACAGAGACAATTTGATTGGAAGTTTTGGATTTCATTGATGGGTTAGACTTAACCCCAGATTTGGATCATCCTGCAAGAATATAGTTGGAGAAGCTTATATAATAATAATACAAAGAAGGGTATAATATACTAATATTTTACTATATTATATACCTACATATATATGTGTATATTAATACAATATAATTTAATACAACACTCTCGTAAAATATATCAATATACGCAATCACGATGCCCCCATTCCCCCATAAAAACGTGTACGTGTGAGCGTGCAGAAATCCAAGGAAATCCGGTCGATTCGAAACGCATGTATATGCGTATATATAGTAATTATACGTGTGGTAGCAACAGGGGTGGTTATAGGAATTATATATATGTGCATGTGTGTGTCTATATACCACGTATGCCCATCGAGGACCTCTTAAAAAGGGTCCGTCCCCTCTGGGTCGTCGTCGTTGGCAGTAAAACAATCCGAATTCCGGCGGGCGGGCGAGCTAATTACAATAATAACGGACGAATCGCGGCAGTCGTCGGGGCAAACCCGTCCGCGGGGCCGTTCCACCTCTCGTGTACTGCCGTCGCCTTAGTACTCTACAGGCGCGAGCATATGATATCAAATAATATTTTATATTATTATGATGTATCGTGACGGTTTTATTTTGTATAATATGTGTATTAGATATTATTATCTCATCTGTCAAACGACTCTACGTGACGCCACGATAGGGTATGGGTATGGGTATACATCACGATGCCGAGAGAGATTTATTTTTTAATTATGTACCCACTCGAACGAGATTCGCACTCAAAAAAGGAAAAGAGTGAATTGAGTGATGACGAGCGAGTTGTAAGACTTGTTTAAAAAATATGATAAGAGGCTTACGTAATGTCAGATCAGATTTAATTCAGATTTCCTATATTATGTTATGTATATAGTATATTATGTTCTGTAGAGATTTAAATACAAACTCAACAATTTTAAAAATCATCCCGATTGCATATAAAAAATTCTGGGAGCCCATGGTCACCGTTTGGATAGTTGGATGTAAGATTATAACATGGTATAAAAATATGGTACACATTAAGAACGTTATGGACAAAAGTACATGTACGAAAGTACGAAAATGCTCTGGTGATAATGAGCAGAGAAAAATATGACCAAACATAAAAATGGCCTAAACAATTTGTAAAATTAGTGGATAATAGTTAAATATAACTATTTTTTTTAAAGTAATCTTCATTAAATAAATAATCCAAAGTCATTGGCGTGTAGTACATAATTTATTATTTCACGTTGTATGAAAATTGAAAACTCATAATATATTTACGTATCGATGGCATAACAATATAAACACACGAATTTCAGACACAATTATTTTGTATATATATAAGTGAAATATTTTCGTTATTATTTTACTGCGTTGTTCATGAAGCCCCCCCCCCCCCTAAAAATATCTCATGCTTAAAAATATCCCGCATATACCTATAAATTGTATATCCCTATCAGTATTATCCTTATTTCATATAATTCCATTTATTTAATTTTATTTAATCAAACTTTTCATTGTATTTTAAATTATATTTTTATGAGTCATTACTACTTATCTCATATAATTATAATATCCCTTAAGTACCTAAAATAGACTATATAAATAAGACTAGATTTTTACAGTAAAAAATTATTTAATATAGGTATATTTTAAAGAGTTTAGTATGGACGAATTTTCACGATTAAGAATTATTATCGGTTGTCCAATATTATTTGTAAATTTATAACTTTTAATTCAGTTCAGCAAATACCTACACGTATTTCAGTATTTTTATTTCCTAATCTTGTTCAGTATAAGTACTATATAACCATAATATTTTTATTTAACTTTTAATAGCATTGTTTTTAGTGTTGGTAGTTAAAATTATAATATTTGTGTCTATTTCTCTATTAGTTATTACTTTATTAGTTATTACTCTAATATAATAGACGACGGTAGTCATAATATATGCCTATTATAATAATATAAATTTATGCAATATATTGTACCTTGTACACTATGTCTTAGAATACGAGTCAAGAATTGTGCCTTTTTTTGTCCAGGCTACTATTTTTGTGGCTTGTAGTTTTATGGATGATTTTGTAAATGTACATTTTTTCTATAGCCATTATTTCCAACACTCGATTATATATATAATATTATATCCATTATGAGTTGGTACGTGTATTACTCCGGTCGAACTCTTTGTAAATGAGTCGTAGGTTTTCTACTTGGCTTATTCGCATTTTGTGTGTGTGTGTGGGTTGACATGGAACATCCGGGATCCCTTAAATGTAGCGTAAATAGTGGTCTTGTAAAATAATCAGCTAAAACCTGTTTATTGAAAGTATATTATATCCGCCGTTTAAAGGACAAACTTCTCCGGGAAAAATAGCTTTGAATAAGGTTAACTACAATTGATGTTCTCGCAGAATTCAAGTTTGTTTGGATCGGCAGGGGGTATATTATTTTATTCTATAGCTGTTTAGGTATAGTGTTCAACACGATCCGTGAATGAACTCAAGCGCCATAATAGAATACGAGTATTATAATAAACTTCCTGAAATATAACATTATATTGTTATAACTGTTATATGTGTACAATTTTATTGATTATTTGGTTCAAAAATGTTTCATCTGATAAATAGTATTTGTCCAGCACCACGGTACCTTCGACGATCCGGAAGTGTGTCTTTAACGACTTTTGTTGTAGCTGGCACAGTATTAATACTAAATTCCCTTTATGATAATATAATAGAATGCATACAATTGATTTCTAATATGATATTATGAAAATTAAAATGTTGACGATCGTTTTCGAGACAATATCGAAAAATGGCAAACATATATAATCATTTGGCTGCCCTAGGGCTGTATGAACGTATGATATAATATATTTAAACAAAATACATCTAGTCTTTTTGAAATTAGAGTGGCCCTATGGGTCAGGCGTGGATTCAAAATAGATTTACGGAGGAGGGAGCATTTTGGATAAAATGTCAGCCTAAGTCTGATAAAAACAGTGTACATACTTTGTAGACTATAGTGAGTAAATATTGTTATTCAAATTTTAATTTGTCAGTTCGATTAGATAAATAAAATAAAAGATGAATAATCCTTATGTTAAATTAAAAATTTACATGACATATATTAATGAAATATACATTTGAAAAAAAAAATTAAGCATTTCAAAATCATTTCGTCTTTTCGATTCATATTAATAAGTATAATTAGATAAATAAAATAAATAGTTAAACGATAATATCCAAATAACCAGGGCTATTACCTATCATTATTATATTGACACAAAATTTAATAGCTCAAAGTTATAGCTAGTTTAAATGTTCGAATAGATTAGATTGGTATTTTAGATTAGACGGCGACCGACAAAAACGATATAGTGACGAAACGCAATCGGCAAGACAATGTATTTTTTATCAGCCCGCCAAAAACAAGCATTCTAAAATTCACCCGAATCTACTGGGGGGAGGGGGGGGGTCGAACCTTGCTACCTTGGATCTGTGCGACCGCGTTTACTATGGATAAATTGATTCAGCCTCCCGCGGAACGTATATTGATGTACCTACATTGCAATCGCTTATACTGCTTATATAGACATTATATTATGTGTCACACTTATCACGGGCACTGTTGTTTCTATAAGTACACATAGAAATAGGTATACTGAATAGCGGACACCTATTTTAATTTTAATTTTAATATAATGAAAAAACGCGATCACGTTGGTATAACGATAACGAATTCGTTCATTGTACTCGTTATATATACGGAACGATAATATATTATATAAGATAAGATTATGACGAGTAACGGCCTTTAAGACCATATGATTAAAATATCAATGTCTTGACTGCTAATATTTCGTTAACTCTATTAGTTTGTGACTGTTTTAGACGAAATGCGTTACGTAAGTTGAAATTTAGACTTCTGTCAAAATAACAGAATTACCAATTAATTATTTAAAATATTTATTTAAACAGACGTGTATATTGTTAAATTATTATATTACAAAATATATCATAATATATAATTCATTTGTATTACCCATATATACACGAGAGACGAGCGAGATGACAGTGTATAATGTGTTATTTGTATATGATAGTGTTCAACGATGTCAATTTTGAGCTACGTCGTCACCTGTAAATTGCTAACGTTGTCCATACGAAAATTGCAGACTGCTGCAGCAGGCACAACATTATTATTTATTCATTTGATCGAACAGGAGAGCCCTGCAATTACAATAATTATGTAAAAACATAATATAATCAATACACAGTATAGATGTCGTGAGAAGTACAATATGAAGTAATTGGTTAAATTAACTAGATATAAACTAAAAAAAAAAAATAAACAATACTTACAAGTATTAAAAAACGATTTTGAATCGCTTAAAGAGACTGAATTGGACCAGGTTAGTAAGGAGACCAAATTAATGAATTATAATCTAAAATATATCGTACTAAGTCGAGTTATTTAAAGGCTTGCCGATTATTATCAAAATTATTACAAGTCAGATTTATAGACTATTAATGGGAATGCTCTATTTTGAATATAAAGATGTAATGTTCATTGAATAAAAGAGAGGAATCAAAATAAATACTTAAATATATTTAACGCGGTTAACTCGATCTAATTCGTGTCGAATTTAAAGAATAATTGCTTTGTAAAGGAGAACGTTTTCTGGAGAAAGTAATAATTTTACATTTTGAAACGTTCGAGTACCTTTTAAATTTAACGCACTGCTTTCTACGAGGGGAAAAAGATACACTATCCAAGAAAAGAAAGGATCGTGGAGATCTATATAGTATGAGGCGATTATATTCAAGTGAGTTATATTATATCATAGTATATAACAATAATAATAATAATAGGTATACTATATTAGAGTTTATATGTAGGCTCTTAAATTCCTCACGATGCACACTGGTCGCGCTATATGTTGTCGTCCAATGCACTCATCGTCTTTTGTTACGGATACATATAGTACGTATATGTGTAGTTATAGTGTTCGTATATGATGTGTATAATATTATTATTAACTATTATTATTACAATTGCTGCAGGTTGTAACTTATATAACCAATCTTGGGGGACCAGCGTGTAATACAGGAAGTCCAGTAACAAGTAGACCTGTTATAACGTTAACTAGGTACGATGCGTTTAAGACGTTTAAGTTAAACGGTGTTCCTCGTTAAATTTTCCTTTGACTATTCGAAAAAAAAAATATTCAATTTATTGCGTAAAATAATAAATTTATAATTATTTTTGGGGCATACTGCATGTATTGTTTTATATTATATACTATTCACATGATAAAAATGAAAAATATTCTTAATTTAAATAGAAACTGACATAATAATTTTTAGATAAAATATATTAATTTAAAAATCAAAATACTCAATTAGACAATGTTTTAAAGATTTACTATGTACAGTATACAGGATATATATATATACAGACATCCCGTAATAAGGATTAATCAATGGATTTTCACGGACAGGGCTGTTTCGTGGAAACATAACTATAATAACATTTAAAGGGAATATCATATTATTGTATTACTGCACATATCATGTATTCTTCATTACCTAGATGGTGAAATTAATGAATGAGTGAAAAAACAGCGAAATTTCAAAACAGTGTAAATGACGTTAACGCTGGGCGTGCGTGCAATTAACTTTTCACAAATTTTTCGTTACGTTTAATGTCGTGCGAATGTGCTATTATCAGATATAATATAATTATTATTTTTTGATTTATAAATATTAGTAAAAAAAAATCATTCACCATCGGTCAACACCTACATTATTAAATCACAAATATACGGTAAACAGATAATATTAACAACAGATACCTATTATAAAAAAATAAATGTAATTCTATAAATAAATAACATTTAAATTAACAATAATAACACGACGATGATGATTTTAAAATGGATAAGATATATTAAAAGCTCCATTTTTAAAGTGGACAATTTAGATGATGTTGAAAATAATGCTTAATATTGCAAGTTATAAGCTGTTAACACATTTTAAAAGGAATTTAAATGATGAATAATATTAAACAAAATATTCAATATTACCTATACAAGATAGATAGCGATAAAAATTAAAAATTAAAACTTATCCAATTAACTTAAATGATTCGGGAATAGGATGTTAGATGAAATACAAAACTACTTTAAAAACATCTTTTCATAAGAAGTCTCAATTAAAAAATAACGTTTTAATTAATAATTTATTAATTTATTATATAATTGCATTTAAACACGCATAATATTTATTTTGTTTGTGTAATCAGAATCACAAATATCAGTCTATGGAAATAATTATACGAGTAAATGCACTACTTGTATCATGCAGATATAACATTAAAAGTAATGCATAATTATATTTATATACTATAGTAAATATTATAATATTCCAGTATATAAAAAAGAAGGTAATCAATTAATTATCAATTCATGTTAATATTATTTGTGACATAAAACTTTTCCTCCACTTAACCACCTAACCTAGCTGGTTATGATACAACACATCTTTATGTTCCGATTCCATTTCATTTAAAAATTCTATAAATTGTCTATGTTTTAATCCGTACAATCTAATAAAGTTGACTGCTTTTGTAACAATATTCATCACATGTTCCAAATTCATAATTTTACCACACAGAGATTGTTCATGAATAATATAATGTGAAAATATAGGCATTGCAATCATTTTTGAAGTTGTTAACTCATCTATCCTTCAAACTAATCCGTTATTTCGACCAACCATATTTGGAGTTCCATCTGTTATGATACTATAAAGTTTTTCTCAGGTCAGTCCTAAATTTTCAATACAACAATTCACTTTTTCAAATTTCAAAAATATCAGCTCCTTTTGTAGTAGGTACCAGAAATACTTTCTAATGAAACAAGTGCTTCTGTTATATTATATTCTGTATCTATTCCTCGTATAAATATTAACAACTGTGCAGTATCTGACAAATCAGTGCTTTCGTCTAAAGCTAAAGAAAAAAATATAAACGCTTTCGATTTTATTTGTAACTGCGTCATTAAATTACCTCTAATGTCTTCTACATGCCTAGTAATAGTGTTTCGAGAAAAACTTATAATCTCGAATACAGACATTTTTTTCTGGAATAATTTCTTTTACACTTGCTAAGATACATTTTTTAACGAATTCACCATCACTAAAACTTTTATTTTCGTGAGATATCAGATTAGCTACTTCATAACTTGCTCGAATGATATCCTTCTTACCTCTGATATGTTTTTCAAATACATTTCTAACTCGTTCACTTTTGAAATTTTGTTTGAATTTTTCTAACAGAGAAATTCTAAGATTCCCTAAAAATATAAATTTAAGCATTTATTTCTACATTTACTTAGCGATATACCTAAATATCTCCTTCAAAAAAATAAAACAATTATGATAAATATATGTACCTTTACAACTGACGTATTTGCTTTGATGTTTACTTTCATAATGCCTTTTAATATTAAATTCTTTAAAGACCGTGAAAGTTTCGTAGCATAACAAGCACATGGGTTTAATACGATGCTTAATAAAAAAACAGCTGAGACTCCAAATATCATTGAAAACAAAGCATTCGGAATCAATTTTGCGCTTTTTATTTTGAGATATTTTAATAATTAAAATGTAATTTATTTTTTTTTTTGCAAACAAAAAAATGAACCTTTAATTTCTAATGACGAAAACGAACTAGCAACTAGCGTGGAAATATTCATTGCTTTAAACACATACAATTAGAGTCATAAATTTGATAAGTGAAAAAATATAATAATATCCCATAAAATGTACAATAAATATACCGAATGTCCTAATAATATAGCATTAACGAGAATATTATATGATTAGGAACTGGCCCCAAACGTTTTAATTGTGTTTGATTATTTATTGCGCTCAAATTGTTTGGCTTAACACATTAAAAAAATAGCTGCAATGAAGAATAATATTCTATCATTATTGTATTGGTATTTATATGCTCACTTGCCGCCTACTGCAGTCTACCTAACGCATTATAAAGATTGCTCGTTTGAGATGCGTTAAAAATCTGACAAGCATAATATTATTATTACCATTCATTTATAATTCGCTTTCGCCACTATCATAATAAAAGGTCAATAATCTTTAAATATTATATTATGTTCATACGATATAACATTATATACTTATTAGTTATTACCTATAATATATATAACTAATAAAACTATCGTAACCACGGGATTATAATAGAAAATATATTTTATGATTCGTATTACTATTCATTGTATTTACATTTATATTATAATACCTAAATGTATTCATAATTATATAGGACATATTTAAAACGTATATTTTAACTTCAAAAATCGTAGTTTTTACATTTTTAATTTATATAATGTATAATAATTAAGAATGTACAACATTTTATAAAAGTAAATTGAAATATCAAATGTTATGACTTATAAGTTATAAGGCTGAAAATCTATGAAATAAATCGTCTGAGTTGACTAAATTATTTGACAAATTTTAAATCACATGTTATAATATCATTTTTATAATGATATAGCCGGTATAGGTAAGCATGTATAAAACATGCGAGTAATTAATATGTAAAGAGTTTTTCAGTGCTTATCATAATGAAAATAAAATATGTAATATTTCATAGAAATTCAATTCTTGCGGGTCACATTCGAAATTTATATTTATACTGCGAACCGTATATACATATTACATATACATATATATTCGCGGTTTTATTTTTTTGTTCATTTCGATAAAATGTGCAGTAGATATATCATAACCGTCTACACGATGTAAGAATCAATGAGATTTAATATTTAATACCTATAAAATGGCGTACATTCATACATTTTTAGTAAGTTCCTATCTACTTATTACCACGTATATAAGGTTTTTTGTATGTCTACATTACATCAATATTCTTATACGGAGTATGTACGGTCGCGTCCGTTGACATTGATATAACTATTATTATAATTATTGGGTTTGGGACTCCCGAAAATTCCCAGGAACGATCCAGCGAATGTCAAAAACTGTCAAAAATCACATTTTTTTTTCAGCTATGAACTTTTGTTACTGTAAGCAGGCTCGTCTCTTGATTTATGTATTAGATAATATATTATTTACATCATAAGTGCAACTATATTTTTTATATATTTTAATTTATTTTGAAATGTATTTTAAAATTATACATACCTGCTACCATGGTAGTATAGAATACAGTGACGTACTTTGGATTTGGTTGCCCTGAGTACACTTTTTATTTAATGTCCTTTTCTTCCCTACATTTTGTTTTTTATGGTGGCAATTTTTTTCGACCATAAAAAAACTTATACAACACATGTGTACAATTAGCTGCCTGGGGAATTATTGTTTCTCGTGCCCCTCTTAAATACGCCACTTACATTATATCTAAGAGTTGGTAATTATTATTCATCATTTGGTACAGATAATATTTTTTAGCATTAAAATAGAGCACCTAAGTTGGTACCTAATTTTTTCTGAGTAAGTAAGGTACCTATTGTGATTTGTGACTATTACATAATATACTACTCAATTAGATACTGATGAAAAATTTTCAAATATTTTTTTACATTCTGAGAGGAATGAAGAAAAAAATTAAAAGAGATCACAAATTTTTTGTTGATTATTCATTATTATTATTACTTATAGTAACTTTATAGGAACGCCACCAAAATATTTACAAGACGTATAATTATTTAGTACCATAGGCACATCATTTATTTTCATTATTTTCTAGTTAAAAGATTTCATATATGGACGAATCTATTATGTCTTAACTCTTAAGGTGTCCAATCCGAGACGTGTCCCGAAAATCTTTATTGGGATTTTTACATGTCTAAGAAGCATTATTTTTTATTAAAAATTTGTACAGCATAATTTGATAAATTATATTACTTTTCTGCGGTATCACCAGTTTTTTTCCATAACTATTTATTTAACAATGAGATTTTGATTGTTAAAATTCTTTAAAATATTAAGAAATAAAAAAAGATTTATTTGTTTTATAAAATGTATTAAATTTAAATTTAATTATTATTAACAGTTATAAAAGATTACATGGGTTAAGTTGTTATATTGTACCTACCTACAATGTTAATATTGTTTGTTATAATATTTTTTTGTTTTTATAAAATAGAATATCAGTGAATTGTAATGGGACCCAATGAACCAATTTAGTTTACCAGTACAGGTACCTACATATTAACGTGGATCGCGGATAATTCACCGCGTTAAATATAGGTATTATTATATAAATTATTAAATATTATATGAATATATATTTTTATATTATTATATAATATATATTAATACTGAAACCCAATTAAAATTTTTAAGCAGTATAAGTGCTTTTAAAAGGAAAATTTAGCAAAAAACTTGAATATTTAAATGAAATACGCCAATGCGCCATTATTATTAGTCATGTGATGGCTATGATTCAGCAATATCTGTATAATGCATGCAAATTCCCACACGTTTCCAGGAATTGTCCATCCGTATATCTATATATATATATATATATATTAATATCTATGCTTGATGAAGTATAAAAATTAAAATGTTTCTATGTGATAATAGCCGTCTGAACTACAAAAAGAGCAATATTAAATATATAGTAGGTATAGCCGGTATAGGCTATTATTCGTAAAAAGTTAATGAATTTATCAATTATTTATTAGGTAATATATTTTGTATATTATTATTATTTAATTTTCTAATTAGGATAACGAACTTGAATATTATTGGATTTCAGATTTTAGATTATTATTTTTTCAGAAATATTCATCCAATAATAAAATTGTATTAATTAATCTATCGGAAACCATGAACCTTATAATCGGTAATTAAAATATAAAAAAACTCGTCGAAAACAATTAGTGGTTGTCTCACGGCGGTTGTTCGCTCTAGTATATTATGCTAGTATGTAACCACACGCCATCCTCTTTATTTATACTTCATAACATAATGTATGTGACTATATATAAATACCTAATTTATGGAAATTAGTATATTAAGATTTAAAAATAGTTACAAAATTGTAGATTTGTTTTAACTTGAAGATAATATGCTGCTGACAAAATCTATAAATATTTAATTATGTATGGACCACAAAACACTTTCAAAATTTTATAAGTGTACCTACATCTTTTTTATACGGTTATAATTAAAAATAATAATAATTAGGAATACTGCTGTTATTGACGGTTATAACTTACAAACACAGTGAGACACAGAGACACTGTGTATATTTTTATCAGGTTATGTAAGTTTTGGTGTCGCAAATTCTTTTCGTGTTAACTCCTATTAAGTTACGTCTGTATATGCGTGTACTCTTCGCAGTTGTCATAATATGGTTTTAGTTGTTAACATAATTTTAATTAGAAAAGGAAAATTAAAACTTTTTAAATCAATAAAAATTCTTTAAGTCTAAAGTATTAATTTATATATTTCCTTTTTGCTTTTAACATTTATAACTTTTTGTATATCTCTATTAACCCCGGCTTTTGTGAAATACGTTTGATAGAGACCTTATAAGATATAAGATCGTTTCAAGTGAAATTCTTTTGATAAAAATCGTTATAAATAATCAAATAATTGTATTTTACACAAATAAGAAAATAATAAATTTTTTAACCGTTGTATCTACGAAAAGTTTAAAAAAAACTACATTATCATTATACAGAAATAAGAATCTATAGTTGTAATCACGTATTTGTTTAGTATTTTAAATTTCAGTTTATTCAAACTTCATATAATTAAATAGATTATAGATGACATAATATTTTGTTACTTTAACCAGGGTCCATGAACAAAATGTTTAGAGCTTGTTTAGATTGTGTCTAAAAAATTTGTCCGAATAAAATATCAGACGATTTTTATTTGACCAAAATCCAAAATCCATTATTAGAGAAAGCTTGTATGTGTAGTTTGTAACCAAAGTCTTAAAATTAAAAATTAAAAATGTTGAC
Organism: Diuraphis noxia; assembly: GCF_037042655.1. Lineage (NCBI taxonomy): Eukaryota > Metazoa > Arthropoda > Insecta > Hemiptera > Aphididae > Diuraphis > Diuraphis noxia. The sequence continues at coordinate 24,354,850 of NW_028301711.1, forward strand.
TACCTACCTATATTGTAACTTGTAAATATAGTTACTAAAACTAAGTTATATGAGTTTAAATTCAATATATTTTTTTTTCGATTTCCATATTTAAGCGTAACTTGTAGGTGCGTGAAGCTAACGGGATCGTGAAAAGCTCTAATTCTCGGTATACTCGTACTGCCAATTTTTAGTGCTCAATTATATAGTGTTTGAAGGATATACAAAAATAAAAATTAATGCTCCATCCTAACATCGAATATTCACGGTTATAAAAACGTTCGACTAACTTCACGTTACGGGATCATGAAAAGCACTAATTTATATATTTTTGTATACTCTTTAGCACTAATTGAGGACTAAAATTTGGTAGTATAGCAGGAATTAGTGCTTTTCGTGATACCGCCAGGTTGAAAAACGAGGATTGCGATAATTCTGGTTTGGAGAAAACACTAATTTTTATTTTTGTATATTATTTAACAACTAATTTAGCACTAAACGTTAGTAGTATAGCGGAATTAGTGCTTTTCATGATCCCGATAACTTCATGCACCTGTAACTTGTGCCTTGTACAGCTGCGGTACACAAAGAGTTTAATAAGTATTAATACATACCTACAATAATTGTATGTAATGCGTAAGTTGGCGATAGCAGGATACAAAGCATATTTTATAGGTAACAATTAATTAAAATATATAATTTAATATTTATAACTTGGATCCAAGGCAATAGTAAGAAAAAAATAATATATTAATTAATACTTTAATAAAAAACAAGACAAAACATTTACCGATAAAGCGATAACAAATCTAATTATTAGGTATAGGTGGTAGAGCGAAAATATGAATTTTATGTTAGGTACCTAATACAATATACATTATAACATAAAACATATGTGTAAAATATAGTATTATATAAAAGCTTTTTATATTTATAATAATTATTCACGTAGTATAAAATAATTTTTTACAATGGTAAATTACCATAATATTACCTATTACAGAGGTTATTCTTATGTGCATTGTTTTGGATTAATTGATTTTTATTTGATTTGTAATTTATCGACGGGAATTATACTTAAAAAGATGTTGCAAATGTTATGTTTTAAATTCGTGACGGTTTCGTTTCTTTCAGATTTTTTTAAAAAACTATAATACATCACGCCATCTAGTTTGCCGTCCCACCGCGGCGGTCGAGTAGACAATAATATAATAGGTATAATTTCCAACTTCTCAATGATTGTGAAAATGATTTTGTTATGGTGAGGAGACTGATTTGTCAACATGCATTTTAATCACTAAAACACAATTTAAGAACTATAGATAAATCTATTTGTAAAAAACATAAATTAAAAAAAATAATAAATTAATAGGTCTAAATTAGTTAATTATAATATTCTTTGGTGCCGGTTTATCTAATATTTTACTTGAAGTTATATTTACATCTCAGGCTACAATGAATAGATATTGTAACCAATAAGTTATTAAGACGATTCTAGTATACAACATGATAATTACACAATGTATAAGTATTAAAGTTTGAAATTAAAATTTTAAACCTAAGAAAAAAATAAGAAATATTTAATAAGTTATAGAGAACACTTTACGATTGTATAAATGATTTATATTTGAATACTGTTTATTTAATACTTATTTTATTCACACATTTTTTTTTTTGCGTAAAACATATTTTAATAAATACATAGGGATAGTATTTACCTATATAGGCTATATATCTCTGTCTTGTATTAAAAATCATAATTTTGTTATGAAAAATTGTAATTTGTCAGATTATACCTTTAAGAAATTATTATTATTCATATATTATTTATAATTCACTTAATATAAATATTGAAAAATTATCAAGTGAATAAAATATATGTGTAACATATTCATATATAACATATACCATTTTAAATATAAATGATACGTGATACACAAGTAAATACCGTATACACCTACATGGGCGGATATGCCTACCGGGCAACCGGGCATTTCCCGGTGAGCCCCCTTTCGTATTTTGGTAATGGGGCCCTTTAATATCATGCATTATTAAATATTTTTTCATATGGGAGCCCTATTTTAAAATTTTCCGGTGAGCCAAAAATGGCCTATCCACCCATGTACACCTATATACAATATTGAATGTATGAATGTTGAATGTATTTAACTATAACGACGTAAAATAAAAATATTTAATAATTTTAACAAAAACAAACAGATTTAAGTACATCAACTATAATATATTTCATAGTATATCTGTACTCTGCAATTCCTAAGACAGAGTTATGTATATATTAGTATTTTTACTATCTACGTAAGACGTAACATTTCAATTTTACCACTGCAGTATAGGAACTAAAATATATATTTCAAGAATACCTACGAAGGAAATATAATATATATATATATATATATATATATATACAGGGTGATTCTTTTATCAAACAACACTTATATGGTATTCGTGTGTAAATACCACCTAACATACACCTATAACACACAAACACCACCCAAAACCACTCAACTTTGGGAGGCTATATCTTGTAAACGGATTAACGAAAATTGAAAATTTATACGTGAAAATTCATTGAAAAATGGCCTTTTTAGTTTATGACATTTTAAGTATAGGTTGTCATTTGAAAATCATAAGTTGATAATGGATCTAAAATTTTGAAAAAAAAAAATTGAAAAAAGTCAATAGTTTTTGAAATAATGAGTGTTGTTTGATAAAAGAATCACCCTGTATATATATGATTTACTTTTATATATTTTTCGTGACTAAACACAATACTATAAAAGATATGTGTAATAATTGGTTTATTGGCCTTAAAGTATAATAATGAGAGCAATTGGTAGGTACCTACGGTGTTCCTGAAAAAAAAAATTTGGTTCATAGGGGCAACTGGACCATGCACTGTATAGTGTATAACAGCGGTTCTCAAACTGTGGTACACGTACCACTAGTGGTATACGCGAAAGACTCCATGGTGGTACGTGAAAGGCCGCATGGTGATAGGTTGGAAAATTAAAAACAAATATTAGATTCTTAGCGTAGCGATGATTTTACAATGTCGTGTGTTTTTTTTAATATTCAGATAAAGGTTAGATTTCACGGAAAATATGTCAATAAATAAGATATCGTGTAGGTATAATCGTTGATATTGTCGATATTTTTAATCATCAGTGATACGCCACTGATTGATAATATACTTAAGTGGTACGCGAAAAAACAAGTTTGAGAACCGCTAGTGTATAATATATATATTATATATACCGATGACCTTTTCGGTCCAAATATTGTGTGATCGTTGTGTCGTTCCCTGCACTGCGCGATCATCGTTCGCGTACCGTGCGTTTTATACACTTTTATATTTACAGTTGCATTTCATGTGTGAGCAGTGCACATACCTAGTTGTTTTAATATTATACATATTATTTTATACCGACTTAATGCATGGCGTGTGTATTTGCGTGTGGGGCGGAGGAGAGGAAATAAATAAATTAACACGACGATGAACTGAAGCAGTATATTAGATTCTCACATTGCAGCACTTGCACCTGTTGCGGCCTTGCCAGGAATTATTGTCATGTGTTCGTCTGTAGAAAGCTTGTTCAATGTATATAGACGGGCATTTATATGTGAATATATTATGTACTCGCCAGCATTTCATTTTTCTCATGGGATATCTATACCTACCGACCTCCTATAAACACTTCTGGAACGGAAGCCATTGTGTGGGGCCGTTCCGCGTGTACATTGTGTGTTGTGGTGGCAAACACACACACACCATACTCGTTGTGGCGTGTAGTTTATACGTATATACGCCACCGGTAAACAGATGTCAAACGCACACGGCCGGTCGGACGAAGACCACGAGAAGAACTCGTCGGCTATAAGTATTATGTTTAAGTGTGCACATATAATATATACATATACGCATTCGTTTGTACATGTATAATTGTGTGAGTGTGTGTGTATGTTTCATACACTCTATATAGTCGACGGCGGAAACGCGGAAAACCCTACGGGTAACGCCCCGCTGCGGTGATGGTGGCGTGAACGCACACGAAACGGGAGAAGAAATTAATACTAATAACATGTCGATACACACACACACACACGCACGCGCGCGCACACACACACACTAACTCGCGTAATAACATAGCTATTAGTCACAATATGTTTGTATCATCTAATGAACCGCCGCCACAACAACCTTCGACACATGCACGGATCACGGACACCGTCTGTACGTGAAAAATTTACACACACACGTCATATATATACTAATATTATACATTCATACACCTGTAACTATGTATTATAATTATAATTATTATTATTATTGTTGTTGTTATACACCCGCAGTGGGTACCGCTGTATCTATATGTAGGTATTTATGGGGTGTGTACTGTGTATATATATATATATATATATGCACACCACTCATACATACGACAGACATAACGATATAACATAATAATATATATTACATAAATGGCCGAGTGTATATTTTGCCCAATCATTATTATTTTTTAAACGGCCCACAAACAGCTGATACACATGTTTAAGATGTGCCTAACCTACCTGCAACATTAATACCGTATGTGCCTACACTTACCTACCTATTCGTTATACCTGCGCGGCTACGTTTCGTGTACTTATCCATATGCTATATAATTTCCGAACCATAGCCACAAATAGTGTTTGAAATCTGGGGGGGGGGGGCTGAAGCCATGGGCGGATAGGCCATTTTTGGCATACTGGAAAATTTTAAAAAGGAGCCCCAAATGAAAAAGAATTTAATAATATACCTATGATATTAAAGGGCCCCATTACCGAAATACGAAAGGGGGGCCCACCGGGAAATGCCCGGTTGCCCGGTAGGCCTATTTGCCCATGGCTGAAGCTGTATCTCAGATCAGGATACTGAATACTCATATGATGCTGTTAAATAAAATAATGTGTAACATGTAGTAAAATCATTTTTTTTTTTGGGGGGGGGCTAAACCACCTAGCCCCCCTTCCCTATTTGCGCCTAAGTTCCGAACGTATGCGAAGACAAAATCTGCTTTATAATATATGGACAAAACAATAGAGATGTTAGACATTGTATGACACATATGATATATATGATATGTGATATTATGTGCGTGCGTTTGTGTACCTATATATATGAAAATAAAATCCGTAATAGATAAATCGTTATTACGCATAGGAACATTGTCGGTAGAATTATATTGTGTGCGACCATCTCGACAACAACAAAATCGATTATAATAATACACCTAATTCATATTTATAATATTATATTCCAATAATCATAGAATAATTTTTCAACAGTACCTATATAGAAACTAACATAAGCGCTTTCTTTTTTACCGTGTAGGAACTTACGAACATAATTTTTTCTCATTTTGATATTCGAGTAGGAATTAAAATATCACATTTGTAGGAACTAACAAATGTTATTGTTTACCTGCTATTCTCGTTCAGAAACGAACAATTCCCCATTTTATCAGCAATCTGGTATATCCCTTTGCTAGAGAGGTAGCCGCTGTGAAGTAAACATGTCTGTTTCTATTTAGGCGCCTTTTTTTAGTACGAAAAAAAATAAGGAAAAAACAATGTATGGTCAAATAATCAAATACAATAAGACAGATAATATCTCTGCGACCCTTCAGACTATACCCATTGAGACATATATATACACCTCCCTGAGAATTAATAATTTAATAATTATAAAGGATATTTAGATTTAAAAAGAATAATAATAACAATAATTCCATAATGGGATGTGAGATAAAATTGCATTTACGAAAATGTTTTTGAGAATGGTTCAAAAACCTTTTGTTACAACATTTTCATTTGGTCACCAGCGAAGTGTATATGTATATACCTATTATACGTAATATCATTTTCACGAACCATGTATAGCCAAAACAGAAATTAACATAATCACCTCGGTTTTTATTCTCCCCTTTATCTTCTAACATGAATAAAAAATATGAGAGGGCGAACAACCAAAGTCCTTTCATCCCATTTACTGTACACATACACATATATATTATATATGTATTGTTCGTGAATTATGGTAATGCCTATTCCGAGGCACCACCCGCAGTGATTGTATAATTTGTTTGTTTTTTTAACACATCGCTTAAATCAATTATCGCATTATAAATAGATTTTGTAAACATTTCAATTTCACGCGTTTTGTGTTCGGTTAGGTGTATATGATGTGCCACCTTTATAATAATATATTGCTTACAATTAGGTAGTATAGGTATATATGTGCATGCATCAGTTAGCAGTTATGAGTAAGAAAAATATACAACACACTTGTCTTGTGATATTTTACTGATGTATGAAATTACCTAAATGCCTATACGTATATACCATATACTTACACTCAGACTCGCGTGTGTATGTATTACTATGTTATGTAGGTGTATTATTTTATATGTCCCAAAATCGAGAATTTGGCATTATTTATTTACGTACGTATAAATGTGCTGCATATAATATTATATAATAAATCATTGAAATGTGCGTATAGCCCTGTTTCTTTTTTTTACTATATTATTATTTTTATTTTTGTTGTTCCTCCGAAGTTAATCGAAACGGAGAATAATAATGGCCGGACGATTTAGCGAAAGTCCCGCCATCCGGTGTCAGTGTCCGGAAACTTATTTCCCCATTTGTCCAGGGCCACGATAAATTTATAACGGGAAACATTTTCTCTCTCTCCGTCTCCCCCGTGCGCTTAGACACAGTCGCTCTCTCACTCTCGCATTTCCCACCCGGCCCTTTACCCCCCGGTTCACCAACGAGGGTGGGACCAGTATACGTATATATAGCGTGAGAGGCCGGTAATAAGACCCTCCTCTCCTTAATAAATATCAAGGATGGCCGCGCGGCAAATTTATAGTTTTAGGCTTACGCAGGAATTTAATTACGAAACATTTCACCGCATGAAATTATTATAATGTGCACAGTGCGTTTATGATACGACGATTCCCGTAGTGCTGTTATACGTTGGACCGAGCGATGTTTGTTTAATTCGTTTTGTGTCGACAACACGTAACCAGGCACCAATAACTACAGTAGCTGGGGCGTATTTAAAGGTGTAATACAAGAGAGGGGGGAGGCTAAAGCTTCAAGAAACATTTCATACCATACATTTACGAAGCAGAATGATAATATAAAATATAATTTATTTTTTAGCTTATAGTAATATTATAATTTTGTTAGTTATTATTTTGACATTTATATGCAATATAATATTATGTTAGCACAATAGTAGTATAATACCTAAACGTTAACTATTTGTTACTATACATAGAACATCAAACATCCATTAACCACCAAACATTATAAAAAATAATCACCATTTCAAAAAATGACTGACAATTTAAAAAATGAAAAACAAGTCATATCTATAATTGTTTTAAGTTTTCTGAAAAATATATAATCTATATAAGAGGCACCGGGTACACACCAATCGGATCCAAGTTTATTATAATATATCCGCTATCCTTTATGAATTTTTTAATGAACATAATTCTATTTTTAAATATGTATAGGTATTTTATGAATAAATTCATACTAATGTGGCTTATATGAGTTATTTTTGTGTTTAAACAATTATAATACTTTATAAATATTGTCGTCTAAACTTATCATAATATTATACAAAGGTAGGTATGTTACAATATTTCATTACAATTAGTGTCGATTATTTATATGTGTTAAAAATAAAACACACATAATATTAACATTTTAGTAGATAGAGGTACATTATTATTATTTATTTTACAGCCTTTAAAGTGTTTTATTGTTTTAGGATCACCAGTTAAATTATTCGTTTGTTTCAAATCGGGTTAAGCACCGGACTTGCCCGAATGATTTTTATATGAAACGTTGCAATGTTTATCGTTTTGACTGAAATGTTTTTGACCCAATATAATATATATATATATATATTATATATACTGTCAGGTAGTGTATATTTATTATGTTCTGCGATGCGTAATACGCGTGTATAGTTTTTTTTTTTTACAGCTACGGTAGCATGGTCCACGCCAGCAATATATATTAGGCGCAGAATTAATTACAGGCAAGGCGCTAGTGGAAAGAGGCAGGAAGTGTCATATCCTATATAGGCAGCAAATGCCGGATATCCGGTTCATCTAGTGAAATCCCCTAGTTTATATATATATACGTTGACAATGTGTATATGAGTATTACTGTTTACGCACGCGCTATGTGCGAGTGCACGTGTGTAATATATTATTTCCGATGCAGTAGTACAACAACAGTTTCGAATAACAGTTTTGCGTATAGCTATACTGCAGATCATATTATTATATCATAGGTAGTCTTTATAAAAAAAAAAACTCTCAAATATGATTAAAAATGAACTGCAAATATTAGTATTATATAGTGCTAAACCTAATTACATAATACGATTTTAGTATTTAGTTGTAAAAACATCCAAGTTTCCAGAGGAAAATCATTAAATCAACAATTTTATGATATATAATTTTTGTAAAAAACTCAAAGAATATAAACAATATATAAACATCATTATTATATTTTAAAACCTTATCCTGTATGGCTGCAGTATAAGTTATACATGAATACCCTATACAATAGATTCACAAACTATAATGTTTTGAGTTAAAGATAGGTATGACATGTAAATGTGTGCAAAACTTTACTGATTTTGTTTAACCAGAGATTAGGTAATATGTAAACATCTAGATAAAGTTATATTTGGACCATACAAAAATAACATATTGTTCATAGTTTCATACCTCATTTTCATACCAATCGGCAATCACATTATGTATCAGCATTTAAAAGCGAGAGGTATTGCAAATCACTTATGTCAGATAAAAACAAAAATGTTTTCATTATAGATTTAGTTTTTTAATGAAGTGTACTATATCTCGTAAAATTAATATAGCTTGTAAAAGATACGTATATACTACCTAAAAATTACCATATTGGTGCATAATAAATTGTACATGTGAAATGCTGCAGCATTTTCAGTTTTATTTTTAAAATAATATTTTATTAGTTGCACGTCATGACTCATGAGAAAAAATAATCAAGGTCTATCTAAAATTTTTCCATGAATTTTAAGTACTTGCAGAGTACTTAAATTTTCTTATATATTTTATATTGCTTCTACAATTATTTTATCAACATGAAAATATTTTGTTTGATTAGGTACTACCTACTTCACAATGAATGTATAACAAATAAAATAATTTTCTGTTAATGGTTTGTTTCAATTGGAATACAATATTTACGGTAAATTTTGAATAATATAAACTACAGTTTACATTGAATAATATAATTGTTAATTGTTATACCTTCGGCCGGCTGTACTGCAGCAGATATCTGATAATCATTGTACTCGTAAGTCACTTATTGTCAATTCAATTATAATTTAACAACTATAGCGAATCTATACCAAATTAAAAAAAATTATACAACTAATCCTGTGCCCATAAAGTTTAAATGTTATGAAAGTGAAGAAAACAGTATTTAGGAACTCATATACGATATAATATTATAATATTAACATGTATACGATGTATACTATACATATTAATTGTGTTACTTTCCTTTTGGTCGCATCTGCCGTCAACGGCAATATAACAATATATATTGTTGTATCACATCGTTACGCAGGTAATCAGCATTTAGAAGTACTTACTTCAACAAAAATGTATGCACTATATAGGTATACATAATATTAAACTATTATTAGATCATTGCGCAGTTTGCAATACTAGTAGATAGTATTATAACTGAATAATATAACGTATAATACCTACTATAAATTGTCATTTAAAACATTTTGTTATTGTTATGAACTATGAAAAATGATTAAATTTCAATAATGGCATAATAGTATGTTTATAATATCATCATTCATCATTATTATTAATATATAACATAAGTTGGTCGGTACTTCCTCGCACGCTCCCAGAATCCACTTGGGGCGAAATTAAAACTCAATGGACATATAAGTATATATTTAGGTTTATATTATACCTGACTAACATAATAACTTAGGTACTTTTTTTTTATACATTGCAATTTTGGTAGGTTTATCATTGACGTTCGTGCTGACGAAGGGCTGGTGATGGTTCAAAATGTTCAAATGCACCACCCGAGTAAATCATTTTTATTAATTGTTTGAATTTTTTAAATAAATAGTAAAATATAAAATTCATCTCCATAGTCATGACCAAAAAAAGTGAGATTTTGAGAAACTGTTATACTTTGGTACTGAAATTGGTTCAAGTCATAAAATAACGAAAATACAATGCAATTGGGATTTTCATTTTATTTACATTGAAATCATAATAAATAATAGGTAGTCGTGATTTGTGATAATTTATTATTATCATCATAAAATACTTTGTACCTACATTGCGGTTGATATCAAATGATCGAAATAATTTATATTTTATACCGTAACAATGTTTATATTGTGATTTGTAATTATTAAATTAATGACCAGTGTAATTTTTAATCAACCAAAATTAGTTGGTTATGTTTTAATGCTTCTTTTATTAGACTAATCACTGATGTGTAAATATTTCATATAAATTTACTATTGGACGGATGTGAAGGGGAAAGCCCTCCTCGGCATATATTGACAACAAAACAATAATTTTGCGTGCATCTAGTGAGCTAATTCTCTACGGGCGTCGCTGATAGGTATATATACTATATATACATACATACTTTTACCTACACATACAGCTTAAGAATCTAACATAGCATATTATACATCATAATTCAAAGTTGGGCAAATGAATGATAACAATCAAGTTGAGTTAGTTAAGTGAACACAAGATCGATAAGTTAAAAGTTAGAAGTAAACAGTTAATAAACCATACATTTTACTTGATAAGTTAAAATTTTATTGGGAAAAAATAATAATTTAATTCATTTTAAAAAAAAGCAAATTTAATTTTTTTAAATTTTTAAGTGGATGCCATAAACATACAGTGGCTGCGTTTTTTTCTAATTTCCTAAATTCTAATAAACAATTTTATTGAAAGTTTATTTTAATGTACTGCAGTATAAATATATCTTTTTTACTTAACATACGTATTATAAATTGTTAAATATTTAAACAATACACATCTCAATTAACAATTTAATAAATATTATTTGTTTTATATATCAATTACCAAGGCTGTAACTGGGGGTCCAGGGGTCCGCCAAAAACAATAAAATAATAAATCAATAAAAACATTAGTTAACATTATTAAAAATTTGAATATTTATATATTTAATAATTATTAACCCTAACCTGATATATCTTATATTAAACAAACATGTATATATATATACTGAATTTATGAATCATTTACGAACTTCTTCAACGTTTATTACTTACCCATTGGATTGGGAAGAACTGAAGTATCTAGAACTAGACGTCTATATCCTTTTCGTTTACCACCATACGATTAAAATAAAGAATACGTATGGTCGAAATAATGCCATTAGAATAAAAATTATTGACCTTTTTGACTTCGGCAGGTAACTATAGTATGCACCATAAATGAATAATAGTATAAATATTTGTTTCGTATAATAAACATTTATGGATAACAATACTAACAAATGATGATCAAATGATATCGTCAATTACCTGCAGAAGTGCAGCCTGCACTATATGCGCATTATACTGTGTAGTGTGTAGTTAAGGTTTTAACTATCCCAAATCATACCCTTTTGAGTATACTTATAAGCATACTATATATATAAGTATAATCATAATGTACATATTACACACGCATTATTTAAATATGAATTAAAATTGCAACTGCTATATTATTATTATGCTATTATCTCTAGAAGGATTTGAAAATAATAGCATGGTTGCCATTAAAAAAACGAAAGTTGCAGTCAATACATCCCAGTTCCAAACGCGTTAATATTATATATTATATATTTTTAAAAAAACACTCTTAAATAGTCAACAATCAATATAGGTTTATGTAATAAAAATATTCATTAGCTATTAACATTGATGATTCATCAATGATGAACACCCTAAATACATAGTAAATTTTACAAAATGCGTTATACATATTATATACATTATATTATATACCTACATATATACGCACATTTCGGGTGGATTCGTACGAAAATGACATGGACGTTTTTATGGATCGGGTCAACAAAAAGGTCAATAAAAAGGATCCGATGAACGAAATCCCGGAAGTTCCGGTCGCATGATACTGGGCGGGTAAAAATCCTAGTTCCGGTCTAGCGGATGTAATGACTTGCGGTGGACGCACCAAAGCTTTATAGATGACACGGTCCACTGAGGAGAGGCGACAGTCTCTACTGCGCCAGCCGTAGCAGCAACAGCAGTTTCCTGCGAAGCACTCTCTCTCTCTCTCTCTCTCACACACACACACACACACACACACACACACACACAAACGCTGGTGCACGAGAAGATATCGCGGACGGGCGACGACGGTTTTCGTTTGTGTGTGGTGGTAGTCTGGTTAACTGGTATAGTGGTATATGTATACATATATATAGGGCGAGGGATGCGATCGGATATAGAAAAGGACGAATCTGGTAAGGAATTCTCGTTTTTCTACCCCGCGGCTCTATTTACTCGTCCTTTCTAGTGCGCAAAAAATGTGTACGTTAAAGGGAAATATAATCGATTTTCGTTCAGCTGTCTTATATTTTTTCAATATGCGCATCCAATATTATATATACAATAAGCCCGGCCGCCATCCCTTAATATTATTATTATATTATAATAAATGTTATATGGTAAAATATACGTTATTGTTATTATTATTATTATGTTCTATGTTTGTGTGTAGGCGTTAGACGAACCACGTGCGTGTGTGTGAGTGTGTACATATTAAATCTAACGCACTTACCTATAAATGGCGAGTTACGGCGTATACATTCGATGGCGATTGCGTGTAAAATATTTCGAAAGACGTGTATATATAATAATACGTATATTAAATATTTCAATACTCGTGTACAATCTGCGCCGAAATTATGTGCGGTGCCCAGAAAAAAATAAATTACCGTGCGCACATTTTGCGGGATAATGCGTATATGTACCTATCTATTATATTATGTATTTCCCAAGTAGGTTTACACACCTTCTGCTGCAGTGCGGCTAATTCGTTTTCTATCGGTTTCAAACGTAATTTTTTGTTGAATTTTGACGGTGCCCGAAAAACCGTTCGTTGGCTCGACAGCCAACGTATATATTATATTATTATTTATTATGCTCACTTTTTAAGATATTCAACAGTGGGCACTGGGCGTTATAATACTAGTTACAAAGTTGATTTTTTAACTCGACTGTAAATCTACTGTAGTTATACTACGTGTCTTGCGGAAACAACTTATAATTTATAAAAATTATGTAGGTTTAAATAATTTGTTTGTATTTGTTTAATCTGTTTGTGACCGTTATTAGCTGCAGTTGGCTGCAGCTACCTATACTTATATGATATATTATGTTACGTTTAATTTGTTCTATTATCACAAATCACAATAATGAATAAGGTAGGTATACCTTATTGCAAATACGCTTGTACCTATGCATAATGATAATATTGTATGTTTTTTTTTTTTTATTGGTCTTGAAATTATTGATGATTTCTACTTCGACATTTGAGGCCATTAGCAAGTATGTACATACCTATTTCATGTTAGTACATTTTACATAATTAATTGTATCGTTTCTTAACTTTTAACTTTTAACTCGTGTTCCTCACTTTAAACTAGTTCTAAACAGGGAGGGGGGGTGATGGAGCCCTTATGCGAGTAAAGTATATGTAGCAAAATTAGTTTATATAAATTTGATTGTTTTAAAAATACAATTGTTTTATTTTGTTTTTGTTTTTATTTGTGGCTAGGTATGGATTACACTGTATGAAAATATCTTAGTAGAAAGTGGAACATAAAAAAGTACCTTTTTTTTGTATTCCTATATTTTTAGGATATTTCAACTATTACAGAATAAAAATATAAGATCAAAAACATCCCTGAACTTGTAACATAAAACCACATTGGGTAGGTCCCAGAGTTAAAACAAAATCGTTAAAAACACATAATATATGATCAGGTTAGGTACCTTGCAAAGATTATCATGAAGTGTCTGTAGCCCGAGTCACCAATATTATGTCATAATATTTCAATATTTTAATACGCTATAACTTCGATACTAAGACCGACCGATAAATTCTGATGACACTTCAATTTTTTCATCAAAAATTACATATAAAAAAATAAAAAAAAAAATAACAGCACTACAGGGCTAAATTAGAATAATTATGTTTATGTGTATAAGTGTTGGCAATAATAATTGGCATATGCGTCTGAACCACGAATATCAAGATATTATCGATGATAATAATATTGTTTTATTTCCTAGCGAAACTTACAGGTATCATAGCTATGATAATTTTATTATAATTCAATAAAAATATGTCTTTTTCAAATGACTGAATATATGAAATAACGTAAAAATTTATGAACAAAAACAAACCTCCCTAACCCCGGGGTGGCTGTGAAATTATATCAATAAACTCCTCTACTTAATAATTACCAATTCAACTACAAGTTATAACTATTCAAGCACTCGATATAACAATATTGTATTATGTTACTAGTGTTACTATTTACAACTTACAATATAATATGTATTAAAATTATATTGGTGGATGTTGTATTTTAAAGAAGTGTGGGAACATTATATTATATTTTTACGACGGAATAAATTATAGCACTGGTCACTGTGCAGTGATACTGATAACACTAAATTAGTGATAAATGATAATACACTATCATTATTATAATCGCTATATTATTATCTATCTCCTTTAAAAAATATTTGAACTTTTGAAAAAACAAAACATGATGTTATAATATAAAAAATTACATTTAATAATAATTAATCACATTTAACGATCAATACACTTGAATTATCAAAAGAAACATTTTTTTTATTTGTTCAGTACGACTATCAGTATGCTCTAGTTTTTATGATTTTCTTTTTTATTATTTGTGTTACTTGTTGGTTACTTCCCATCAACAACTTTTAATCATCTGTGTCTCTTGGATAGTTGGATACCTTATATGGTTCGTAATATGTACTACTCTGTTTCAATAATTCAGGTATATTATTAACAAATATTCATTTTTTTTTTTTTTTTTTATAACTGTATGAGATGAGACTAGGGCATTTGACATCTGCTAATATTTACTGCCGTCTGCAAATAGACCTTTGGCACAATTAAATCTCGTAGTATTTACATTTCATATTTGTTTTAAAAATAAATGACCACAGTAGTTTTAAATTGTATCCAACTATATTTTACAGCTACTGCGGTGACACCGCCAAGACAGTAGAAACGTACAGTCACCACATCAGTGATTGCAGATTACAATAAATTATTAAGTACACTAAACTTAATACTATTAGCTTTAAAGAGAAACTTAAATAACAATAAATACAAATAATATAACTATAATAATTATTGAACACATTTTTTTGTCTTGGAACAAGATTAAAAAGATATTTAAATCTCTACAATGGAATTACGAAGCAAGAAATTTCTAGAAGAAATTAAATATTTCAGCTTGATTTGACTAAAATGTATGTATAAACACATAATTTTTTCAGTCTTTATTCACAGTTCTACTAACTTCTAGTAAATCAAAATAAAATAACACAGTTATTAACATAATATCACTAATTTTTTTTATTAACCTTATAATATTCTTCAATAATGCTAATAATATACTACCATCTTTATGTACCTACTCAATGTCATGTTTTGCTAGTCATAGGCCATTTTGTTACTACCTTATTTTTATTTACATTCTAGGTATCTACTATACTCTGTTTCAAAAGAAAATAGACTTGGCGACGACTGGCTCCTATCCTGCATAAGGTACAATACAGCATTCAAATTATTTGGCAGAAATGCAAAAAAGTGTGCAGAATTGGTATATTCTTCTTTGGAACATAGTATATGTATGATTACTTAACTAAACAATATATTAATATTTTTACTAAATTGCTTTACATCTCCTACAAATTATACTTCTTGCTGCCATTTTCATTTACACTCATGATCTTTATGTAATAATTTTCAAATTCCATGTTTTAATACCTTTTAGTATTATAATTAATTCATAAAATTATGAATATATATATATATATATATATATATATATATTATATTTTATAAAAAATAAAAGGATTATTAAGAGTACCCAGTTTAACTTAAAATAATAAACAACTTCATCCTCTACTTTATTAGACTCTCGTTTTAATTTATAATCATACACCTGCCTACTCAAAATAATATTTTGTCTTTTTGTAACAGCTCTATCTCATCTAAAGTATTTAATACTAATAAGCTGTACATAAACTGTTAATGTAGTCTAATTAACATATCTTTATGTCTCGTTTGCTTCCTAAAACTTATATTTCATAAATATTTATATAATACAAATACCCATCTCTGTAACCATGATGCTGCTAATATCTATGTCAGTTTTGATAACTAAATATCTCTCTTAAAGCTGAACATAAGTCAAATTTATTTAAATATATTATATTAACTTGACGAAATTTTTTTATTTTTAATTCTATTGCTCTTGCTTCTCTATGCATTTAAAAATATTTTTGATCTGTAAGGTAATAAAACTAATTTTTCTACCCTATTAACCATTTGAGCCAAAATTATTCCTATACAATATTTTGGACTAAGAACTCAACGTTTTTTAAAATCTTCAATATTCAAAATAAGTAGTCTAAGTTTTTTAATTTTTTAATAAGTTTTTAATCAATATTTATTTTTTATTTAATTAAACAATTTTTAAATGTAATTGTAAGATTGCACAATTTTAAGTTTCTACGTGGAATTTTTATGGAAGAAATAATTATTTTATTTAGTTCTTTGTTGGTAATCTTGATTTTTACTTCTCACAAATTAGTTTGAAAATGTATGATTAATAATATTCAATTAGGTAAAAACTTTTTAAGAATGTTACCAAGTTACTTTTTTAAGCAAAATCTTAAAATTAATTTTTTTTTGTGGTAAGTGTCTCAAAACCCTAAAATGCTCTAAAAACTATTAAATGACCTTAAAATTGAAAATTGCCAAAAAAATATAAAATAAAAACTCCTTGATCTGATTCAAAATTTTTTTTTTTGATCATAAATCTCTAACATATAAAATTTTGTTTTTATAAATATTAATTTTTTTTCAAAGACTATCAAAACCTCTTACTCCAATAAAGATTAAACATCTGTCATTAATGATTTAATGAAAAATGTAAAAATCACAATATGTAATTCAATCATGATTCCTAGTAACCTTTAATTAGCTTGTAATTTTTTTAATGTTATTTGGTGTTCTAACTTATCTAACTGCTTCTAGGCTCTATTTTTTTTTATTGTATATGGATACCATAATATGATAATAAAATTTTGTGGTACCTATTTAATATTAATAATTGTATACAGTAATTGTTATTTTGTCTATTATTTGTAAGAATGCTATCAACATATCTCTTTTATTATTATTTATCTTATGCCAAATAATAATATTAATTGTTACTTTATTATCAACTCATATTTAAATACTATTATTATTATTTGGTTTTGGTATGATAATTATGTAATTAGCTCATTTGGCATTTACTTAACTTTGCTTATTCTATGACTTTTCTGATAACATATCTTTATATTTTTTTGATCACCTTGTCTCAGTTTAAAATTAAAATTTTAAACGATACTTTATATGCTTTATCAAAAATAAGTTTAACATTATTAGGAGTTATGCTTATGACTACCATTTTAAACTATTTTTTTAATTTTTTTTGGTACATTTCAAAATAATCTTAGAAATAATAATTTCAATAAAATCCTACGATATGCCCCAGATAATAATTTTATATACATATAATAATAATATTCTCGCTTTTAAATTTTATAAGATGTAAATTCAGAGTAAAACGTATTATTGTTAACGTTAAATTTCCCGTGAAATTCTCAGAATTTTTCAGACGTAGAAAACAAATGTGTCCTGTTAATTATATGAAAAATGTTTCAAACTTATATTTTGAATTATTTTCTTTATTTTAACTTCATATATTCTCATACTTAAAATAAAAAAAATGATCAAAATTCGACATACTAAAGAGGGGTGAGAGTATTTCCTATAAAGTCATTTTCGTTGACATAGTTCACCGTATTGACCTCTCTCTCCTTAATAGATATCGGGCAATAGATTAGTGGAAAAAAATGTATAATGAAAGTAGTAATTAAAATTTTAAATATAATTTTATAGAATCTTGAAAAATTGGAAAAACGGGCACTGATTTTAATCGTAAATGTAGAATAGATCTTGTAAAAACAGATAGGACATTCATAACTGAGGCTATTGTGTCTTTTATTAACTGATAATAATTTAAAATTATTTGTTTACATTTTTATATGACACATTGACACGAATATTCGAGTTTATTGCATAAAATTATATTTATAGTCGGTACTCAATATAGCTATACTTTTTTGGCCTTATATTGGAAACACTTGAATCACACGAATTCTTCAACGTTATCACTATGATCAACAGCTACACAGGCATTATATAAGTCTTATTAATTCTTAATTTTTTATTTCGTTTTATTTTATCAGGAATACATCAAATACGGGCTGCAAAATCCAGATAAATCAACCAACTCTTAATCACCAACTTCAAACCATTAATAATCTACATCATCTTGTTACCATGTAATGGTACGAAAAATAAATTTGAGTTGATATGTATATTTATTATTTACATAATATAAACATGATTAGTAAATTAAAGTACTGTTAAACTTTTTTAGGTGTGTTATTTTAGCAGAAGCCGAGAAAATACGTGATGCGTTATTTGCGGTAGGATGAACGACACCAAAAGGAGTGATCTTCCTGGTAGTTCGAAGACACGTGAAAGCGAACGCTTTGCATGCAATATTTGTAACATGTCATTCACTCAAAATAGTCATTTGACTAAACATGGACGAACACACGCAGTCGTGGAGCCGTATCCATGTGATATTTGCGACAAGTCGTTTGCTGACAACAGTCAGCTCATGAAGCACCGACGGAACCACATGGTTGAGAAACCCCACAAGTGTGATTTTTGTGAAATGTTTTTTGCTCAAGCCAGTCATCTAAACAAGCATCAACGGTCGCACATGGGTGATAAACCGTTCCCGTGTGACATATGTGACAAGGCGTTCGCTGATAAAAGCCATCTAAAAAGACACCGGCGAACTCACACAGGTGAGAAACCTTACCCATGCGGTGTGTGTGACAAATCGTTTGCAGATAGTGATGGTTTGACGAAGCACTGGCGATGGCACACGGGCGAAAGACCTTACCCTTGCAATATGTGTGAAAAGTCATACGCCGATAGCAGTAGTCTAACGAAGCACCGGCGGTCGCACACTGGCGAGAAGCCGTACTCGTGTGATGTTTGCGACAAATCCTATTCTCAAAGCAGTCATCTGACGAAGCACCGACGTACACACATAACCGATAAACCGTTTTTGTGCGATATATGTTTTAAAACGTTCACTGATGGCGATTTTCTTACAAAACATCGCCGGACGCACACAGGTGAAAAACCATACCCGTGCGATGAGTGTGAAATGTCGTTCGCTCAAAGCAGCAATCTTACAAAGCACCGGCGGACGCACACTGGTGAAAGACCTTACCCGTGTGATATCTGTGATCAGGCATTCGCCGTTAGCGCCAGTTTAACTAAACACCGTCGGACGCACACCGGCGAAAAACCGTACCCGTGTGAAGTGTGTGACAAATCATTTGCTGATAGTGGAAGTCTGACAAAGCATCGGAGGACACACACTGGTGAAAAACCCTATTTATGTGATGTGTGCGATAAATCATTCGCAATTAACGGTAATCTGACGAAACACCGCCGGATACACACGGGCGAGAAACCTTACTTATGTGATGTGTGCGATAAATCGTTTGCTGATAGCAGTGGTCTAACGAAACACAAGCGAACGCATACGGGTGAGAAACCTTACTTTTGTGAAGTTTGTGAAAAGTCGTTCAGTGATAGTGGTACCCTGAAGAAACACCGGCGAATAAAGCACACACAACCGGATCAGTCAAACATGGCAAAAGATGTCACTACCCTGCCCGACGTATGATGGTGACAAAAATTATACATTCAATTTTGTAATAGTATAGTTAATTATTTCGATATTATAGTCACATGACTGGTGGATACAAGAAGTCAAATAAATAGATTTGACGATTAAATGATCCATAGTTTTTAAAAATTTAATCATATATTATACTGAAACTTAAAAGTTAAGAGCTGTTATGGTTGCATAATTTATTATACTGTTATTCTAGATAATAATAAATGCGTTTTTATAAGAGATAGTTAATTGATTAATAATTGACTCGATAGCTGAGAGGCCAAAAGTTATAAAATGTTTAATTTTACTAAAAATCGTTTTGAAGTCCATTATGGCAATCTGGTTTGTCTTTGCATTCGACAAAACATCATCATAGTCAATATCAAAATTAAAACATGTTTAATAGATACTTTAAGTTTTATGATTTTAGAACATATTTATTACAATGTTTCTAAATTCGTAAGATATATAAATATTATATTGCGATCCAAAATATATTAAGTTAATAAATATAAGAAGTCCAGATTTGTTACTCATGTGAAAAACAATTCATTAAATTTTGCACGTGCAATGTTTTAGATAGTATTGTTTTAGTTAAATTATGAATGAAAATTCTAAACACATGTATAACTAAATTTTACCATAAACTGTATCTCATATTTTGTAAAATGTTTGCTTGTGACATGCAATAGCTTATGGTCTCTTAACCATTGATGAATTACTAAGAATTATGGTAGCTTATGTATCATTAACCATCTATCAATCATGTTGGGTAAATAAGCTCCCAACTCTAATATAAATGTTATAAACTTCCAAGATAACGTAGGTACCTAACCTACCTTACATATTGTATGACTGTTGATAATATATTTATCTAACTTAATGATTTAATCAGAGCCTTTATATTTTGTATACATTTAATGTATTTATAATTTTTAGCTTTTAATCTTCTTTTTTTTGTTTATTAAATCTAAAAAAAAAAAATCATGTTAAATATAACGAAATTCACTTCAAAAAATATAATATACGTTTTAAACACATTACAATATAGTAGAGCTCAAAATATGCCATTAAAATATGCAATTATATGCCATAAAATATATAAAATATATAAATAATACCTAATTTTTCAACAAAAATATGAAAAAAAGGTAAACATTAATTCAAGAAAAAAAAATTATATAAGTACACTTTTAAATGTGAATTTAAAATTACTTTATCATAAATACACAGCTATTAAGTATGAAAAAACTATTAATTAGTTTTAGATCTATTAAAATTAAATTTTACATGGGTTTAGTACTATAAGTATCAGGATATCAGTATATGTAACAATTATTTTTCTGATAATTTCAAATTTGAAAGATCTTCAATGATTTGACAATATTTTTTTATAAATCAAAAACGTCCACTCCACGTCTAAAGAGTTGTTTGGTGCTTACTTAAACTTAACAATGTTATCAATTTTCATAGCCATTGTGTCACTGGCTTATAAATATCTAATCTTCTAGTTTTATGATTGTGTTACTCATAAACACAATGATATTAGCGATGAATTTTTTATTTTTTTATTGAAGTTTAATAAATTACAATGATAAATGATGATAATTATGGAAAGTTTTTAATAGTATACTTATAATTTATAATATATATGCTAAATAATCTATACATGATCAATATACACGAATTTATATGCTAAATAGTGCCAAATATGCAAAATAAGTACATATTAATAATATAGGCTTCACAAATCAAATTTATATCATACTCAGGCATAAATTTGGTAGCTCTAGTTATTAGATGAATGAATACTATTCCAAATTTGAAAAATTTCACTGTGTGACTGATATTGATAAATTAATTATTTAAGCCTTGTTAAAAGATTCATTTGTTTATTTGATCCTATTTATTTTGATTATTGTTTATTGTATAGGCATTTGGATTATAAACATGGATCAATTATTATTAATAATTTACCCTTGAGTATGGTTTAAGGTTTATGGACAATGATCACAAATAAATATATATACACAAAAATTAAAGATGTTTCATTTGTATTAGAAATATATATTTATTTTTAATGAATAATGTGAGAAATGACAACTTCTGAATTATATGAGCATTTACTCTTTGAATAGGAAATAATAACAAATTCCAGTAACCTTCCTAATCAAAGTATAAATAAGAATGATACTATTTTTTTCTTATTTCGTCTTATTTTATTTAAAATTATATGCATACAATTATAATAGTTTTGTATTCTAACCAATATTCATAATCATTAAATGTGCTCACAATAGAAATAATACATTTAACTTTTTCATTCAGAAAAATACATAAATAATTACATGTTTACCTATGAAATATTAAAACTACTTAAATAATAATTAGATTGATAGGCCCCCCCTCACTTAGGCATGATAGAAACCTAAGGGTGCCC
Organism: Diuraphis noxia; assembly: GCF_037042655.1. Classification (NCBI taxonomy): domain Eukaryota; kingdom Metazoa; phylum Arthropoda; class Insecta; order Hemiptera; family Aphididae; genus Diuraphis; species Diuraphis noxia. The sequence goes on from NW_028301711.1 coordinate 24,377,543, forward strand.
ATTCGAAATTTTTCCAAAAAAACTTCCACGAGTACCAAACCTACAGTTCCCTCCCCCACAGTTCCACAGGTTAATGTTCCTTATTGTCAAAGCCTCAACCCCCCCCCCCTCACAAAAAAATTTTGAGGAGGAATCTTCTATTACAATTTCAAATTTGAAAACAGATATTTTTATGAATTTCCAACTTAAAAGTAATTTTCAAGATTTTGTTGAATTTTTCAAAATTATTACTTTAGACTATCATAAAAAATATATTGACTTAAAATATTTTATTTTAATGAAAACAAATAATAATACAGATTGGTAATTTGTAGTATTTGTTCTAAAAATAGACATATTATATAGTTGTCGAATGATCAAAATTAAATCATAAATTTTAAATGCATAAAATAATAATATAATAGTATCACATAGGTTGTTGGTAGTTCTTCATTTTAGTTTTTCGTTAATATAGGTAATCAAATTAATAATTAAATTGATCAAACCTATCATATCAAGTGGTGCATTTAGATATTTTGTGTCCCCAATGGAGAAAATATCACCTTGAACTTTTTAGATTTTAAGTAAAAAAAAAGAATCAATGGATTTACCCCAATGTGAGTAACACGTAATTGTATGAACCCACTCTTCTTTCCGAGCATAACATTGAGTGTTCCTATGCCACCAGACACCACGATTAAAGTGGGAGGGGGACACTGGGGGACTGAATACCCCTACGGCTCTACCTCTAATGGCGGTTAAAAACCGTTTCCTTTAACCAATTATTTTTAAAGTATGCAGGATCGGCGAACGCTCCAATTATAACCAAACATTAGTCAATACAATTGAAATAATTAATAATATAATAATTATTATGTATGTTATATTTTTATTTTTTATGAATTTATGTTAAAGAAAATACAATGTAAGTTATTTTACTTTAAAACAGTTCTTTATTGAATAATATAAAATTTAGTTTCATATATTCATATATATCTATTCATTTAGATAGGACTGCATTTTTATGATATGAATATTTTTTGTCTGAGTGATTTCTTCAGTTTTCTTAAAAGACAATCATTGCTTATAATTTAATAGGTATTGAGAAAAAATATTCTCTATCAAAATATTAAGTTTGCTTAAAATATTTGTTAGTCTTAAAAATGTAGTATTATTTGTGTTTTAAATTTATCATGAAATAAAATATAAATTACAAATTTGAAATTTATTCAGGGTTAAGAGTGGTATGGTATACAAACTGTGTTTATACATTTATTATACTCTGTGCATTTAGACATTCTACACAAAAAATTATGTATAGAACACTTAAGACTATATGGAGGCATTAGTACCTCCGAACATTTTTCCCACTTTAAGCTCTGTCTATAGTTATATTCATCATAAAAGTTTTTTTAAGGTTCTTAGTAGAGCAATATAAAAATGTATTGATTTAACATTGAAATGTGTTTTTTTTTTGTGAAATGCTTCGATTTTTTGATAAAAAAATTAATCTAGATGATACTGGTCAAAATTAAAAGTTCAATATAGCTTGGGAAAATATGTATTGGGAAAAACAAAATTAAAATTAAAGAAAAACAAAATTTTTATGTAAATTCAGTTTTCGCCTAATTCGATTTTGGTTTTCTGTTGTAATTTTAAACCAAATATATCTACACATAAAGGAAATTTTCACCAAATATTTATATTATTATATTATTTTGTATACTCCGTACAATTTTAAATATTTTGATTCTTTTTGAGAATGGTTTGGAATGATTGGATTCTTTTTTAGCAGTGGTTCTCAAGCTTTTTTGATTCACGGCACATTATTATACATCACAAGTTTTCGCGGCACACTCAACACAAATGTAATGAAATAAAGTAGGTATGTACCTACTGTACTCAATATTTTTTACCAGCATAATTACAAATATCAGAAAATTCTCGTGGTACACCTATAGTCAATCTCGCCGCACACCGGTTAAGAACCACTGATCTATAGGTAGGCATAAAAAATTTAGATTTGTATTAGTTTTTTAATTTTTTTTTATAAAATACTGTTGAAATTTTTACAAATAATTCATAGTTTAATACAAAGCTCCATATAAATTGCGTTAGTGGAAATTAGCATTAGCGTTAATTAGCATTAATAGGTGCACTATATTTTTGATGAGCGTCTGAAGTAAACATTTTGATGTGTTGTTCAATAATTTTGAAATTCTTAACAATTTAGATCTAAGATTTGAAAATTTAACACATCATTCCTTGTACGTTTCCTACCTTTAATAATACAAAAAAGTCTACCAGAAAGGCGTTTCAAATTAATTTGTTAGTGTTTGAAGTTCAAATATTGTTGAATGATAAGACTGATTTATAGATATTAAAGACTTTAATCAAAGTCTATGAAGAAATACGACGCCAGACGGTTTTGTTTATCACCAGGTTACTTCATTCGACGTTGACGTTGTATACGATTGTATGGATGTTACAGGAACGTTACGGAGGTCGATCTGAACACTTGTAACAGGAGTGTATGCCGTGTTGTGATTTTCTTTGAACGAGTGGCTAGTGGCTATTATAGTTGTAGCGGCAATCGCTTGTACTGGACGCCGCCGCCGTCGCCGAAATCGAAGAACAGTAACGACTAGAGCGTACGACCCTGGTACACGGAGTCCATAATATAAAATACAACGCGTATCTACTAAAATGTTGAGAAAATTATATAGGTAATAATAATATTATTCTTTCTTTCACCTTAAACTCGGCTTAAATCACTATTTGGACTCAATTTTTTTTTGCATTAGTTATTTTAGGCATTCTTAATTATTTTGAAAATTTTTTCCTGCTTAGTCGGTCATCGTTTTGTTTTTAAGGAAATGTCTATGGAAATTTTGGTTTATGTTAGCTTTTAGATTCTGAGCGGAGAGATGAATTTATTGATTTTACAATGTTGTGTTTTTTTTTTTTGTGTGTGTGTGTGTGTGTACACAATAAGTTCTTTCAGTAGCTTTTTTGGTTGGAAAGTGAATCTGTTGGTGCGCTGGGGAGATCAAATTTTGAAATTCCCAATAGTTTTCAAAAACACCGGGAAATATTTAAGGAAAAACAGGAATTTTACGCAAAATCAATTTTTGAGAAAATCGATTTTAGATATTGGTGTAACTCTAAAACAAATTACTGTAGACACAAGGCATTTAAACTGAATGTTTATACTGGCATTTTCTATACATGATTACATTTTCAAAATATTTTAAATCTTTTTAAGTTATTTATAGACATTTGAAATTCTGAATCTTTTTAGTTGTTTTTTTATAAATCATAATAAAATCTTATCCGTTGGGTCAAAAAACTTGAAAATGTGTAATACAAGGTTCCCTATAAGTTGATTTAATAGCAGCTGGAAAACAGTAAAAATCCATGGACACATTTTTTTAAATAATTATTTAAAATTAAATTTTTACAACATTTATTTAATGGAAAATATACAAATTCTTCAGTTATTAAAAATGTTTAAATTTAAAATTTAAAATAATGTTCCACGGGATTAGATAATTCTGATTTAATAAAATAAAATTTAAAAACTATTCAAACACTGTTTTTTTTTAGTTATTTTAAGTTCAAGTTTAGATGAAGCTACATATTGAATAATCAAGAATAAACATTTTAGTTATAGTTGTAATTCAATTTAAAAATAATTGGTGGGCATATTTTATACATTTCTAAAGTATACTGTGTATTATAATATGAAAAACTAATACCGTTAATAATTTATATTAATACATTATAATAAATTGTATACAAAAAATGACTGAGTGCAGAGTCGGGTACACAATGAATATGATTTGATTAATTTGGAATTTATTTTATAGATATCTAATTTTTTTTGTTTTTTGAAATAATAATAATAATATAATAAATTAATATTGAATGACAAATCCTATACTGATAAACCGTCTTCACTCAGAATTGTTTTTCGTATACAATGATAGGTATTATATCATTAAATTTAAATTTAATACCATCCACTACAGTATCCCACTTGTAACCTACTGTACAGCAGAGCGACATTTACATACTCGCTTTTTTAAAAATTAATTTCGATAGAAAAGTTTTCTCTAGGTCAAAAAACTTAAAATGTAAAAAAGCAGGTAAGTCGTGGATGTCGATCTGCTGTACAGTAGGTTACTGTAATGGATGGGATTAAATTTGAATGCAATGATAGGTATCATGGTATACGAAAAACGATTCTGAACGGAGATGATTTGTCAGTCTAGGATATATTATATTTAAATATTGTCATATATTCTATTTTGAAACACATATTTTATTTTTCAATTAAGACACATTTTGCATAAGGCACGGTTAATCAATTAGTATAGCTATCATATAGTTATCATAATTCATAATACCTTATATTATCATAGATATACGAATACCTGGTTTGAGGATAAATCGTTATCATTACGCGATTTCATAAAAATTTAAAACTCAAACGCTCAAAACATTTTTCCTATAATGACGCTTCAAATTTTCTCTATAGCTATTTGAAGCAAAACTTATGGAAAACTTGGTGTTAAATTGTATAACCTTAGATATAAATACAAACAATATTATGAATTTTGAACTACAAAATAATTTGCAAATATTCATGGTTTTGACGAATTTTTGTCAATATTTGAAATTCAAATGTTAATAAAAATTTAATTTGAATTTCCGGTGGACATTTTTTTTGTGATAAAGATTGAAGAACTTGTAAGGAGCCTTGTATTAAATTTTCAAATCTGAGGTATAAAAGGAAAATTTTTTATGAATTTCGATCTAAGATGATTTGAACATTGCCGTAATTTTTATGTATTTAGTCAAAATTTGAACTGTAAATGCTTATAAAAAAAATTTGTGACTATATATTTCTTTTATTTTTCAAATGATATTGTAAAACTATTTTAGGAGACTTGTATTAAATTTTCAAATCTTAGGTATAAAAGGAAAATTTTTTATGAATTTCTAGGATAAAATAATTTACGAATTTTTGTGATTTTTACGTATGTTGTCAAAATTAAAATTTGAATACATGTAAAAAAAAATTGTGGCTATACATTTATTTTATTTTTCAACTGCTATTGTAAAAATATATTATGAGTCTAGTATTAAATTCTCAAATCTTAGAATTAAAAAGAAAAACTTTTATGAATTTCGATCTAAGATAATTTGAAAATTGCCGTAATTTTTACGTATTAAGTCAGTATTTGAACTTCAAATACTAATAAAAAAAAATTGTGCCTATGTATTCTTATAATTTTTTAATCACTATAATAATAACTTATGAGGAACTTTTTATTAAATTTTCAAGTATTTTGATAGGGCCAAAAAATTTTTATCGACACTTAAAAAAAAAATTTTCAGACAAATTGAAAATTTCAGTCGTCTATAAATATCTCAAAAAAAGTCAAAATATTTTGAAAATTAAATTATGTAAGGAAAATGCCAATCCTAATAACTGGTAAAATTTTCAATTATCTAGGACTTATACTTTTTGAATAATAACAAATATTTAAAATCGTTTCAGGATAAATCGTTATCGTTACACTATTTCGTAAAAATTTAAAATTTAAACGCACTTAAAATTTGTCCTATAATGATGCTTCGAGTTTTCTCTATAGTCTATAGCTACTTGAAGGAAAACATAAGGAAAACTTAGTGTTGTATTTTTAATCTTTAGTTATAAATGCAAAAAATTTTATGATTTTTCAATTTCAAAATTACTTGCGAATTTTCGCGTTTTCGACAGATTTCGTAAAATTTTGAACTATAAACGCTTATTAAAAAAAAATCTTGACTTACGATTTTTAATTTTTTTTTAGCTACAATAAGAATAACTCATTAGGAACCTTGTATTAAATTTTCAAGTTTTTTTGGTCGTCCAACATTGGCAACATTTTTTTACCGACACTTCAAAAAAGTCGAAAATTTCAGTGGTCTATAAATAACTCAAAAAAAGTCAAAAGTTTTTGAAAATTAAACTGTATATAGATAGCACTACCATAAACATTTGGTGAAAATTTCAAGCATTTACAGTAGTATTTACAGTGATTTGTTTTTGAATTACAACCATATAAAAAAATCGATTTGGTCGAAAACAGATTTTGCGTAAAAATTCCCGTTTTTCTGTCATTTTTTTTTTGTTTTTCTCGATTTTTTAGAAAAATGTTGGAAAATGTTTACTTTTAACCTCTATAATGCACCAAGGATCTTCACTTTTACATCGGAAACCACCCCCAAAGTTTGAAATCGAAGCATTATTTCGACTAGTTATGCTGTACACAGACACAAAAACAAAAAAAAAAACAAAAAAAAAAACACACATCATTGTAAAATCAATACATTCTTCACTTCGTTCAGAATCTAATAGGTATATACTAGGTTTCTTTCAATTTGTTGTAAGTGAAAATTAAAATAAAAGTTTAGCCTTAACTCACAATATTTTTAAATTAATGGGTGGAGCTATAGAATATTTACTTAAATTAAGAAAAACGTAAAGAGGAAAATTATTTTATGTTAAAAATTCATAAATACCATTCTTTTTATATCTAAGATTTTAATAATTAATGCTAGATTTCTAATAAGTTTGTTCACCTTATTTAAAAAAAAAGTTATATTACATTTTCATGAGCACTTTAAGTTTTTAAACATTGGATATAGGTAATCATGAAGAACGCTTTTCTGATTTTATAGTAATTAAAAAACCATTAACCATAGATACTTGCAATTTACACCAAATATTTATTTTACCATTCATTAATTTATAATAAAATTTTAAAATATTTTGACTCGATCGAGTCGTATAACGTTTTTTCTTCATTTTTCTATATTTAATGTCAGTAAAATTTTATTTGGTGTTTATAAAACTTAATTCAAGCTCCCGATGGCTGATTTATTCTTACAATAGCAGTTGAAAAATATTGAAAATAAATGGGCATGATATTTTTTTTTACGAAATTCAAAATTTGTAAATTATTTTGAAGATACTTAAAATGTATAAAATGTATAAAATGTACAACTTTTATAGCTCGGGAATGAAAATTTAAGACAAGGTTGCATATAAGTATTTAATTCTGTAAGCTGTAATCGATAATCAAAAAATCTAATAGATAATATATTACATAAATAAAGATTTTTATATAGTTTTCTTAACTTCCAATTTTGACGAAATTACTTATTTAAACTAAGAATAATGGTTTTAGTTATTTTGTTGTAGGTAGGTAATCATAAAATATATTGGTTGTGGTACATGAAACTAATGAAATTTTGTATTGTAGGTATAGTATTTAATTTTATACACACAACGACTATGATATTTTAAAATATATTTTTTTATTTCCAAGGTTTTGCCTTGACAATAAATTATTATTTAAACTATTTAAAACAAGGTTGATTATATGTAGTATCATTGCAATTGTAACCAAAAAATTAATTTAAAAAATTTAAAAATTTATAATCACAGTATTTGTAATATAGTTCAAATTTGGTCGAAATTAGATATTATATTAAAACGGAGAAAATAGTTTTTGTTATTTTAAATATTATTAAATATTATTGGTGGCCGGTGGGTACTTGAAACTTTTGAAGTATATTAATTATTATTATATTATTAATATGAAATTTAATTTTGAAATGTAAATTTTTTGGCAGCTATTATTCCATCAACTTTAATGAATTCTAATTTTTAATATTCAAATAGATGACTCGAAAAGCAAAAATATCATATGAAATTGATATAGTAATATGAATCGTTTTTCGTATACAATGATTTTATAACATTGAATTCAAACTTAATCCGTTTGTTCATCAGTATTTGTGTTCGTAAATAATTATGTATAAAAAAAGCCGCCGAACGGTTTGGCTCAGTTGGCTACAATGAGAACGCGTTTTAAACGGTATTATTTCGCTAAACATCAGTGTACAAGTAATAGGATATCATGTTGTAGTGGTTGTTGTCTTGTTGAATGAATAGAATATTGTCGAATATTCATTTGAATATGGAATTATAGACTGCTGTGACTCTGCCGCCGACGTCAAAACCGAAGAACGATTTCTGCTATTTCATGCGATCCTGGTACCACTGAGTCAGTTTCGACTACATTTCGAAATTCGTTGGCCACGTCCGCCGGCGTCCGGAATATCCGTGGGTTTCGTAGCCAAATTACTAAATGATAAACTATACCACAATAAAATATAATAATATCATGTTAGCATTGTTAGCTACCACTTAATTTATTTTATTCATTAGGTACGTCATTAACATTTAAGATACTACATTACCTTGATATTTTTATTTTAGTTAAATTTTCGTAAGTTTTATATTAGTCTAGTTTGTGATATTTTAGATTGTGCATATATTATATTATAATTATTTAAAAAAATGTTTTCTTGTGTGGGAAGATAAATAGTATCGAAAAAAATATCATAAATTATGCCATTATTCGTGATATTACTAAATCCTTAAAAGTCTATTAAAGATGTATAGGAAATCGTTGGAAGTTGTAACTAGTTTGACAATACAATAGGTATATAATATATATAATATTATTTTTTTATGGGCGTGGATTTAAATGTCATAAAAACTAGATAAATGCTTCGTCCGTAAAAAAGATGATACACTGATTAATTCACTGATGTCATCAAGTAAATTTTAAAAAAAATGACCTTAAAATTTTTTCTTAACATAACATTAAATAAAAATAATATATTTGTATATTATTGACTATTGTATAGTTTAATAAGTTAGTAATTCATTCCTTTTTTTTCGATAAGATAATTTATGTACTCAAAATACAAGCACTGCCTTTAAAATTCCAAAAAGTTCTCTAATAATAAAAACATGTAAAATAAATATTTCATACTTAGGTTCTTTGATGTCTGTAATGAATTTTGTGCTTGGTGCGCTGGGAATAAATACTTCAGGGCATTGAGAAAAAAAAGTGCAATTTGCATACCTTAATAGGTATATTTTAAATTTGCATCATAGTAAGGCGCGTCTGCCGAGCATAACTTTGTTTATATATAACTTCTTTGGACATATTTCTGTAATCACTTAGCCACATTTATTATTGATAAGCTGTTATCTGTGCATTTTGACTGTTGATAATATTATTACGAACATAGGAATATTTTATCTGCTTGTTTACATTTTGCAACAAGTAATATATCATTAGGTAATTATTAATACTTACATTCTTTAAAATAATTTAGAATTTAAAACAATTTTTTTAATATTAATTAATCCAAGTTTCGTGTTTACAGTATTACAGCAATAGAAATTATGATAAAACATACGAGATAAAATATAATATCATTACTTACCTAAATTTTTCATGAAATATACTTTAACATATAGTTATTTTAGGGTTTACATTTTATTGATCCACATATTTTGAATAAATAGAATATTAAGTTCAAGTATTTACGAGTGAGTTTGTATAATTATTTGTTACACTGACAATAATATAGTTTGTTTGATATAGGTGGTAATGTTTGATTACAATAGTAAGTACTTAGGTGCATATATAATCTAATAGATTCTTTCACACATATAGGCATTTCATAAATAGTTTTGATACATTATTAATATTAATATAAAAACACTATAAGTAGCTAAAAATTAAATGCTTTTTGTATTTGTATACTACAAGGGTTTTAAATATTTTTTACTACAATGACAATATGTTTTAAAATCAATATTTTATTGACATATAATTTAATATAAGATTAAACTACTATTTTTGTTGATGTTAATCAATTTATTATTGCGTGGTCTAATGTCTAAATATATATTATTTTCCACCTAACTTATTATGTTAATACTTACGGTAAAAATTAAACCCAAATGTTACATTCTCAACCATAAATTGGCATTAGTCCAACATTCCTAACACACTCATACAGTCATACCATATTTTATTTTGTCATTACTGTAACTTTGCCAAAATACATATTCCTAGGTATGCTTATTTATAACAAGCACTATGAAGTTCACAATCACTTTTATCAATATTTTTTTTTTTTTGTTTCTGAGTAATATGAGGCATAGTTTTATTTCTCAGTTTAAACATATAAAAGTTGATATTTATAATTTGTTTTATTTTATTTTGTTATAGTTCATGAAGTTTTTATAGTGAATCCAAAATGACTTCTAATGAGCCATTACTCGTTCAAGCTGTATATTCATTTAAAGGGAAAAATAATGACGAGGTAAAATAATTTGTTGAAATCATTGAGCTTGTGCTTATATTATTCAATGTTATTTTGATATTTTTAATACTGCTTATTTAATCTTATTTTATATTCGTATGAATCATCAATGATAATAATTTGCTTCTATATTCATTGAATTGTGATATTATATTTTCATGTCTTTAATCATTTTATATCCCTTAGAGGAGACCTTGAACCAACGTAATGGTATGATTTTTTTTTTTATATAATTTATAATTATTAACTGTTATTTATTAAATGTGTGTTAAGCATGAAGGCGTATATACAAATGCATGGAAGTCCAGATATATTATCAAAACAGTTATATTTTATTTTATATTGAAATTTTTCACCCAAATAATTCTAATATTTTGCATCTAGCTGTGTTTGAATAAACACGATATTGTGATTGTCACTCAAAAAGAAGATGGTGGCTGGTGGGAAGGAACTCTTAAAGATAAAACTGGTTGGTTTCCATCAAATTATGTTAAAGAATATAAACCTCAAGGTAAAATATTAATAAATTAAAGTTAAATTATGGCTTTAATACTCTAAATTTTTTTATAGGAGAAAACATTACAAATAATAAAGTGCCAAACATACCGTTGGATTTAACAGAACAATTAAGAGCTAACCGAGCTGTGGTTGTAATGGATATTGTGGAATCTGAAAGAGCTCATGTCACTGAATTAAAGACACTTATTCAGAGTTTTTTAATTCCTTTGAAAAACTCAAATATGTACTACATTTTACAATAATTAAATTTAAATATAAATAATAATAATAATAATAAAAAATTTATTTTAGAATGTCTATTGATGAATATAATCAATTAGTAAATAATATTGAAGAAGTTTCAAAAATTCATGAAGGGCTTCTAGAATCATTAGAACAAGTCTCTGGGTTACCGCAATCCGATCAAAGAATTGGCAAACTGTTTCTAAATAAAGCATCTTTTATTCGGACTGTTCATTTGAAATATTGTGCTTCTCATCCCAGAGCAGTTAATATTATTGATAAATATAAGTATGTACTATAAATATTTTAATTTTATGTAAATGATTAATTAATTTATAAATTATAAAATTATAATTTTAGAGATGAATTAAATCAAATAATGGAAACACAAGGTGCAGTTAGTCCTGGTATTTTAGTGCTCACTGTATCATTAAGCAAACCATTCCGAAGATTAGACAAGTATAGTGGGATGCTTCAAGAACTTGAACGACACCTCGAAGAAAGTCATGTTGATAGAGGAGATACTCAGCGGTCCATCAGCATCTACAAAGAAATTGCGGTTTGTAGATTTTTGCATCACTTAAAATATTTTTTTCTCTTTGTGTCAATATTATTTAAAACAAAATACAGTTAAATAATATCAGCTACTATAACATTTTAACATAAGTTTGTTCAATCGTTTTTTTTAATAGTTTAACTAAAAGTATTGAATTAATTCATATAATAGTCAATTCTCTATCATTAAGAGTTTAAACAAATTACATTCTATGACTCTTAAATTCTGAGAAAAATATCATCACAAAACTTTTTGAGAATTTTTATTGTTAAAAGTGTTTTCAAAATAAGTTACTTAAAAGCTGAAAGTTAAAATCATTATTTTGCTTCTTTAACTAAGTAAAGAAATACCCAATTAAAATTATTTGATAAAATACAATTTTTTATTTAAGTAGGTACATATTGATTTGCTAAACTTGTTAATTTATTTATAACAGAATTATTCTAAAATAAATGACAATTTATTATATATTTAATTTTCAGACTGTATGCTTATCAACGAGAAAACAAAAAGAATTGGAACTATCAATATTAAGTGGAGTTGTACAAGGATGGGAAGGAGCTGATGCATTAAGTTTAGGCGATGCAATTAAAATTGGTTCTGTTGCTTTTGGTTCAGAACATAAAGATAGATATTTAATGTTATTTTCTACCCAACTAGTTATTTTATCGGTGTCCCAAAGACTAAGTTCATTTATTTATGAAGTAAGCCAAGGGTTTATTATTATAGTAGTTGCTGCTTATTATAATCATGGTTAATGTTAAAAATGTTATTAATCGTGTAGTGTTATCGAAAAGTGTAAGTACAGCCCTTAGATCATATATTATTGATGGAGCCACATTCGACTTGGTCATGTGAACTATTTGAAGCACATATAAGCAACGAGTCTCTGACAGAGATACTTGATATGCACATGTTTGAAGCGAAGTGTTACATATGGTTTTATGTGCTTCAAGTTATTGGGACATGGGTCCATCCATAATATATGACCTAAAGACTGTGTTATATACATACTTTAATTTGTATTTAATGTTATCAGTCAGTTAATGTTATCTGTTTTATCCAGTTCCTAAGTGATTATTTTAAGCCACGGATATTGTATTTTATTATGAAAACACTTAAATGTCATTTACTGCCTCTATTTGTCCATGGGTTATGTATGTTTCAGTAAATGTCCATAGTCTGATGGTTCTTAATTCTAAACGTTGACTGATTATAAATACCAATTTTAGTTAATTATTTATTAAAGTAACTTTCAATTATTTCTACATAAACTGTCCATATATTTTGTGGATTAATATGTATAAATCGTATGAAAACTGTTGTTTAAAAATTAATATTAATGCTTAATTTATTAACATTTAGTTGTTGATGATTATTATTTTCAAACTTTTGGTCGTTGTCATTTAATAACAGCCAGCTATATCGACTTGATATGATTTATCGGTTGATAATTATTATATATGTATATTTAATAATTATGAGTTTTTAAAATTAAAAAAATATATATTTTCTTATTTATTGAATCATCAAAATTTAATTATATTTGTTAAGTAAAATGTAAATAGACTCAACTTTATCTAGTTTATGTTGTTGATTTTTAGGGTACACTACCATTAAGCGGAATTTGTGTCAAGAAATTAGATAATAATGGTGCCATTAAAAATGCTTTTGAAATATCTGGTAAAAATATGTATTTAGTAATCATTGATTAATAATATTGTAATATTTGGAATTCATGATTAAAAATTATGATTTATATTTTCTATAGGCCCTTTAATTGATCAAATTGTTGCTGTTTGTCAGTCAAAAGAAGAGCAAATTGATTGGATACAAAAAATTAACAAGCAATTAGGAAATAAGAGTGTCATTAATACTACATCTAGCAAATCAGTAAGTCTAAGCCTTGGTCGCCTTAGTGATTATTTTGCACATTTAGTATGCAAAGGTGTCATAACTCGATCACTTTTGAAATTAATTCTTTACCCACAATACATAAATAATATTGATACATCAAAAGTTGTTAGGCGTTATGCTAATCAACATAGTGAATTTTATTCTCCTTGTAAAACTAAACAACACCGTCTCGAAGAAACTCAATACCATGAAAAATCTAATGTATCAAATAGTTTTAATGTTTCATCACCAAGACATTGCTCATCAATGGTTCTTAAAGAAGATGGACAAGTTGTGTATGGAAAAAAGCTGTTTTTCACTCCATTTCAAACTAAAGCTTGTCAAGATTTAACTATGTCAACATTGTACAAAGAAGATATGAATGATAATTATAAACAATATTTTTTGAACTGTGAATCTAATATTGAAAATTTAAAACCAAAACATTTGACGATTCCGTTGCTAAACACTGATAACAAAGATGAAATTTACTTATCAGATAATCAGGATAGTACGTTTTCTTTGTGCGATTTAAAAACGTCTTACTGTTATGACAACAATTGCGATGATGAAAAAGATACAGAAATAAGTCAAGATTTTCAATATTATTATTTTAAAGATCATAACAGTTTGAGGTCATCTGATTCTGGGTTGGCGGATATCACAATTCCTGTTACACAACAATCGCCATTACCACCTACTGAAACATCTAGTAGTAATTCTGAAAACTTGTGTAAATATTCTTCGTCGTTACATATCAATTCTTGTATTTTTGAAGATGATTCAATGTTATTGAATAATAAAGCATCTATGCCACTCGACAAAGGTTTTACATTTCGCTCTGAACTTTATGCACATTGGTGGCTCAAAAAAAAGCTACAGGGACCTCTTGACAGTTGTGATTCAGGCAAGATATTAATTTATATTTGACTGTGATTGTGTTGCTAGTTGTGTCACACAAATTATACAGTTTGAAACTAACATCTGACATTTGCCGAGTTGATTTTTTTCTTTACAAATGTCCTTTTATTATACACCGATGGACAATAAGATAATTGATTGTATACAGTGGCGGCTTGTGTTGGTTCGACTTTGTAGTGCAAACAAATATATGTACCTCCTCATCTCATTGTCACAACAAAAAATCTATTACATAAAGAACAATTTTTGCATAATCTGGCTAATTTAGTCAAGTAATCACCACTGCAACCAAATTATTCATACATAATACATATACCAAAAGGGATTGACCATTATATACAATTTAATTATATGATAAATAACTTGAGTATAGAACACTATAATATTATAAATTTATTCTATACAAATATTGCGTTCCCCTTAAAATTAATTAAAATTCCAAATCAAATATTTTTATTTGAACCTATTTAATAAATATAAAGTTTTTAAAATTAAAATCCTCCATTTTTCATGTTAACCAAAAGAGTGAGACTATAGTATTTTACAAAAACTCAAGCTGCTACTAATTGTTGTTATACTATGTAAAGATCAAAATATCCTCTCTTTTTTTGATTTTGTCATTACGGTGATATTTAATAATTTAGCTTTTCAAAACTTTAAATATTATAGATACCCAGAATCATATAGCTGATTATTACAGATTTAACCATTCCACCAATGTGTATTAAATTATTTAGATAGTGATTTCTATGCCATCATACATGATGCTATTAGTTTACATTTTAACATAATTGTCTATGCTTATACAAACCTATTTTTTATAATGGACTAACAATAATAGTTTAATATTTAAAAATAAAATGAATAATGAATATTTACTATTTAAATTTGTTATGCTAATTGCCGTGGTTAATAATTTTTTATTTAACTGTAAAAGAAAAATATTTTAAATTATTATTTGTATTAATTATTATACATAATTATTATAACTATAATGCAACGATCAGTACTGTATACAAATTTTCAAGGTTTTTGATTTATAATATTTTATTTTAGGTGGAAAAAGTTAATAGATTAGCTTGGGATGTGACAAGACTTAGACCCATTCCACCACTTCAATTTTATCACAACATTAATGATAAAAATATTTGTGTAGCAAAACGATGTAAGTATATATTTCTATTGACTAATAAATTTATGAATATTGTATTCTCTATTCACCGTTTTAAGTTTTTATATAAATATGTCGTATCTATCACCGTTTAATCATAGTTTTGCATAGATTTTAATCACAGAATAAAGCAGCCCATTTTCTTATAATCGACCAAATGCATTTTGAACAGCCAAAATTATTAATTGTATATTACACAGGTGGATTGTGTTATTGTTACTACAGTGGTTTCAATAATATAATAAGCAGGGCTCGAGACTTAAAGCATTTGCTTATTTTTATAGATTGACTTAAAATGTAGCATAGTGCTATGGAAGTGTATATCATGTTATAATACGTTTAATTATGAAGTTTGAAAGTGCTTTTTTTGCTTGTTTCAGCGATTTTTCAAAAAAATGCTTATTTCCAGTTTTTCTGATAGTTTTTGGTTATTTGACTAGTATATCTACATTTTTATAATGTTTTCAACTATTATAAATATCATTTACATTTCATTTTTCAGAAAATCCTTTGGAAAATCCAAAAAATCCTTAGTCTCGAAAGTGAAGTTAAATTTATTTTATAGTATTAAGACAAAGATTTAATTTGATTTTTTTGTTTTTTGTTTTTTGATAAATATTTTTCCAAAAATTTAAGTTTTTTAAATGCTTATTTGAGTGTTTATAATTATGTTTTTAAGAGCTTTTTTAAGCGCTTATTTTAATGATTTTAAGTGCTATAAGTCCCGAAACCCTGATAATAAGTAATTTTAGATATAGTTATCTAATAGCTGTAAAACAGGCATATTTGTTTTATGTATCAATTATATCTAATCAAAATATTAGTTCAGATCCATTTTATCTGTTTACATTAAATAATGAATTTATCTGGTCGACTGCCGAATGGGACTAAGTGAATATAATTAGTAATGTCGCAGTCCACGGGCAAATCAATCATCAAAAAATATGTTGCAGGTTGCACCCATGCAGGTTAAGTTAAGTTAGGCGTATGTGGTATTAGGATTGTGTGTACTCGTATAATCTGTAATATCAACATGTGATGAAAATACATTATAACTAAAACTCTTTAAGACATTTTATGATTATCATAATATTATTTCAAACACTATCTATTAATAACTATAATAATACACTTTTTTGTGCATTATTTAACTGTTTTAATTTTTGGAGGCTTATTAAAACTTAACATGTACACTTGCCTTTTTGTTAATTTATCTACAGTGGTTTTACAATATTCAATAATTAACTTATACAATATACATAGTATATTATGCACCTCAAAATTGAAATTTCAGTATGCAATTAACAAACATTGATGTGATAATGACACTGAAATTAATTAAATTAAGTAATAAGCACAGTGGTAAAATTAGTGTGATCATATTAAATATAGGAATCATTGAAAAAGCCCATAGAAAAACACCTCACAGAACAAATTCGCACACACATAAAAAATATAATAATAATAATCTGCAAGAAAATAAGCCTGTAATTATTGTAATGTATTATGTAGGTTGATAATTGATATATTATTATAGCCTAAGACAGAGCGGGGGTATTCTAAGTAATTCATCATCCTTTATCGCTTAATAATATTTTGATGGCTCTAAAACTATTAAGAATAAAGGGAGATAATATTTCAATGTTTCATTTTTTCTATTTTATAAGTTATTTTCCTCTTCAGTGCTACACTTCTCTGACAAATACTCGCAATGCGCCTTGAGGCTACTAAGCTCAGTTTGAATACTTCTGGTTTATGAAAATTTAATCAATTGCCCTATAAAATAGATTAAGTATTATTTTTTTAATACATTTAGTCGATTTTAAATTTCTTTTTGCTGACTACTTTTGTAGAATCCTTAATGAGCTTAGTTGTATATTTTGTTGGTATTAGTGTTATTTCATTACAACAGTCCATTTATTTATGGCTCAATCAATATTTATTTTATTATTACTGATTATAGTTGAGGCTATTAGCATGATATTACCTTTTTAAATCAAATTTTAAACTATAAGTCAGTGGCGCCGAAGTCCTAAAAATCTAGTAGGGCGAAAAATATTTCAAGAGGCCCAACATCTTAATATCGGATAAAATAGCATACCGTGGAGAGGAAAATGATCCATATGAAGCGGCCCTATCTTAAATTTTCAAAATATGTCGGGCCATGACCCAACCTTAACATAGGGTTTGGCGCCACTGCTATAAGTAGTGTTATTCTTTTCAACCTAAATTTAGATTTTGTAGAGTGAATAATTAAATTGTTGTAGAAGTTTTAATTATAAATGTCAAATAATAATGAAATAATTTATTTTTTCTCTTTTATTTAGCGGAAAGAACATTTGAAGATGATGGGAAGGTGTTGAGAGTGTTTGAAGCATTTTGTTCAAATACAAAATCACGTCATGCTAGTTCAGGTGATCATTCTTTGTTATAGTTGTAAATTATGATAAGAAACAACTTAAGTAGTTGAATATATTTAAATTCAATGTTATTATAATTTTTGTAACAGTAATAATGCTGTAAGGCTGTGAATAATAATATTTTTTGGACAATTAATAGTATTACATTACGTAATTATAACTGATATGTTAACGATATTCACTAAAAATCATTTTCCTGTCAAATACAATTTTGAAAATTTGAAAATTATTGCTTGATACTAATTTTAATGTATTTTTATGAATGTATAAATAATAGTTATAAACTATAACGTACCTACACAATTATATTAATTCAACAAGTTAATGTTTAGTATAGATAAATATTAAATTCCGATGTAGTTAAATGAAAGTTTATTGTTGCATGCACTGTTCCATTGTAACTATTAGTGAGAACATGTAAATTTATAACAGTATTGCATTGCAGGAATTTAAATTGAAAATGTGCTGTTGACTGTAACTTCTCATACATTAAGTAAATCCAAAAGGACTTGAATACTATTTGTTAATGAATATGTAAATTATAATAATTGTAAGTTATCATTTTATACTATATTACTGTATTGTAAATTTTTATAAATTGTTTAAATAATTAAATATTTATCTGTATTATAATGAATTATTTAAAAAAAATTATAATATATTATGTTATATCTTAAAGAAAATTATAAAAATACATAATAACATTTGTAATGATTGTAACATTGACTAGTTTTTACTCGTATACCAAATGATGATCAATAGCATTCAGTAGCTTAAGAAAGTTACTCATTGAAATTCACTGCTCATAAGTGGTGTAAGTATGTAACCATTAGGCATTAAGGCACCTTAATGTAAAAATAAAAAATGCATTACTACCATAGATAAAAAGGATAGAACATTCCTAAGTACATTTTTTATGGGATAGCTTGGCAGAAGAGCCCCATAGATACTTTATTTCTGGTTAAAATTATTAAATTGGTATCAAAATATATGAAGACAAAAACAAATTTTTATTTGACCAATATTACAATAATACATTTTTAATAATAACGCTGTAATAGGTAACACTGAATACTGGATTTATGTATTATCAATAAATATTATATTATTACCTAATAACCTAAGTCAACCAAGTTATACCATATAGTTACCATTATGTTTAACTTTATGCTTTTTTACATTAAATTTGGAGTTGAATCATTCACCTTGAATTTCCTATTCTTTAAGTATTATCTATGGTTAATTCATCTTGTTTCTCGAAGAAATATACGGCTACCTCAAATATTTGATTTGAAATTGTGGAACCAATATGATTCTACACAAGCAGATTTACCAAAAACAAACAATAATATTGAAGGTGGCATAGAGCATTCTCATCTGTTAGCTGCGTCTCATCCTACTATAATGGCGACTTATTGAGGTTCTTAAAAAAGAACAACATTTAACTGAAGTAAAAATTAATCAATTTATTGCTGGACAGGAACCTTCAGCAAAAAAATAAAAATATCGAGATATTGATAGGCGTATAGAAAATATTGTGTCTACATATGATGAACGTGATCTAGATGAGTACTTAATTGGAATCGCTCATAATTTAGAACTATACAACATTAAAATATTTTATGATAATTTTATTGTATTTTTATTACTTATATTTTATTAATTATATTTACACGATCTCGGTATAGTTTGAATATTTCAGAAATAAATACAATATGGACGGAGAAATGTCGTACGCGTTGGGAAACGTATTGGGCGGGGAAATTATCTTACGGGGATGTGACCAGATACCGCATTTAACAGCTCTATATTATATTTTTGACGAAATAACAATCGTGTGTACCAGTGAAGAAGCCAAAAGTTGTGTATGGGGGAAGGGGCTATAGGGCTTTTGTAAAATTGTTTTTTTATATAAAGTATTTTAATATAAGCTAAAATACAGACGGCCATTGGGGTGTATAATTCTAGTTTGTATGCATTATCGCTGGACTGTCGTCGAATTACAACTGCAGGCGATATTACTTTCTTTAAACAGCCGCTCTCGGATCAACGAATAACCGTAATAATTAGTTAGTCGTGTGACAGCACATCTCCAAACAAATATTTGATAAATATTTGATGTCCCGATCAAGCGGTCCTTTTGTAAGGGTTTATCTACTTCTGCTACTTACAACAGTCTAATAACTCTTTATGAACCTTCTATACAGTTATATTTCACCAATATACACCTTGATACTTATAATTGTACTTAATGTTATTTACTACTATTAACACTGCAAAATAGTTGATACAGTTCGTCGTGCAAGTGAGATTATATATTCGTTCCGCTATATACCTACCTACTACTTACTAGGCTATACTTACGCTTTGTTATCTTTTTTTAAATTGTTGTCCATCGTGGTATTCTGATCGGTACAACGCCAAGTTTAGCCATTCGCGACCATATGCCATACCATCAAACCGTCTTTCCCCCCTACATATCATTACCGGTTCTCATTAGAGCCCATTAGTGATTTTAATATTAATGGTCTTGGTAACTATTGTAAATTGTAATGATTATTATTTACTTTTAATTATAAAGAAAAAAAAATTGAGCGGATGTCAACATAGGCAGTTAGCACACATATTGGTGTGTCAATCAATGTATTAACATAAAAGATCATTTAATATCAGTAATGGGTCTTCACGCTTATAAAAGTGAAGATCCGGTATTTCATAAATACCTAATTCCATAGATTATAAATTATAAATTATAACTTATAATTTATAACATAAGACTAAAAATATTAGATATATTCGTGGATATTTTTTGTCCGATCGGCCTATTTTCTATCGAAATGTTCTTGCCTACGGGTATATAATATATAGCTAAACAATTTTATGTTGTATAAAATATACTAAAATATACAAACATTTGCTGGAAATTTCAAGTATCTACGGTCATTTTTTTAACATCAAAAACCAAAATCGAATTTGTCGAAATATTCTAAATAAATCTAGTTTCATTTAAAATATTTAAACAATAAAATCTATGTAAATAATGTAAATTCAATCTACTAATATTATAATAATACTAATACTAAGAAGATACTAATATAATATACATAATAATAGATACACGATTAAATTAGTATAATATAATATATCTTAATCTTACTGTCAATCTCCAGTCAGTGGCGCCAAAGTCCAAAATGTTACCTATGACATCAGACACCTCCACATAAAATTTTGACACCCACCTATTTCATATAATTACCTTACCTTTAGTTTTTATGAAATATTATCAACTTTTAGTTTACAATTGACAGTAATGTCTAATACATGCAATTATCCATATCGTAATATATTTAGAATGACAAACGTAACTCTCCTACCTACTAAAATCACCTATGACAGCTGTCATAGGTAAATATATATTTTGGCGCCACTGCCAGTCAAAATTGGTTTTTGCACACAATGATTTGATTATGATTTCTTATAGGAAATTAATTGTATATAATTGTGCCAGTTGGGGGTTAAAATTAAATATATTTTTATACTTTTCATAATAATTAGAAAAAACAAACTAAAAATATGGAAAGTTTTAAATTTTACTCAAAACTACTTTTCGGTAAAATAGAATTTGTATTTTCATTGTAACTCAACGAAATAATAATAGTAGACTTGATAAAAAAGAGTAAACATATTTTTAAAATGTTATGCAGTGTAGAAAATAATTATATTAATAATATTCGATGAACATTTTAAGCATCTACGGCTATTAGTTTATTGATTACATACAAATAATATTGAATCGATATTGTCTAAAACTCGTTTTGCTTAAGACCCTAGTTTTTCATTAAGTTTTTTTGTTTTTCCGAAAGATTTTGAATACTACAGTGAATACTTAATTTTGATTTCTCAAATATATTAATTAGCTCAGTTTAACCACAAGTCTTTGTAAAATCCATAAACTTATCGTTTCGTTCAGAATCTATAAAAGCTATTTTTAATCTATTTTAAAATAATTTAAAAATGCATACTTTACTTTCATTTAATAATGATTTGAAAATTATTGGTAGAGTTTTACTGCACATTTTATTATGTTTGTAAAATTTTAAATTGATATTTTACTATCAAATATATTATAGGTACATGGACGTCCATAGGTAATTTTTCAGGTGGGAACATGCTAACAAAATTTTAAATTAAAGATAAAAGATATCTAAAGGTTTAATGTAATTTCAACGTATAAATATAAATATGCTATTGTTCATAAAACTGATATTTTTATAGGATATAGTAATTTAGTAAGTACATACAGGTACTATTCAAAATATAGAAAAATATAATTAATTGTATAATTAGGAATAGATAAATAAAAACTGCAAATCTCTTTGGTTCATTCCAAAAATATTAATGTCATCTTGAATAAAACTACTTTTGTTCAAGTACACTTTTTCAGGATGAACGCTCGTCGGCTGTGAATGAGTTGCGGCCCGACTTGTCGTTTCCGGTGTTATCATTATTAGGGTTCGGAAGTTATTGGAGCAAAAGTAAAATATGCAAGAAAAATTATAAAATATACATAAAAAAATGTGAAATACGCAAAAAAAATGTATTTATGTGTTAAATGTGTGTTACTTATTTATTAATATACACAAAAAGTTCTAAAAACATATATTTAAAAATAATAAAAATATGGCGTACCTATTACCGGTTGGCGTTTGAGATTTTATTGTACTGAAAAAATAATTGAATACATTTTCATTATGTGTGAAATAAATTTTTGTAGAAAATATTAAATATGCATACAAATATGCGAAAATCAATGAAAATTGACGAAATATGCACTTTTTCTCTAAAATTATCGAAATATGCATTTTTAATTTTCAATTTTTAAACTCATTATTGTATAGCTCAGATTTCTAGTTCGGTCTGCTATAATTTGACAGCACACAGAACAATATGCAACTCTTATAACTTCCGAACCCTAATCATTACCTATGTACTTTGCCTATATTATGTATATACCTATTACTTATAGTTACTTATTTACTTATTATTATCATGGCAGATGCGATTTTGGGTATACATAGCAATAAACGAAATGTTCAATACGCATGGGAAGTTATATTTTTGTATAATATGATAAAGATAATATAGATCGTTTTATCATATTATCTGTAGTATGACTTAACGATGATCGGATAATTTCAAATGTCAAAATGAAAATTGTCAATGCGTATTCAGTCCGAAATCAATCGTTGTTTCGTTTGTATAATACGAGTATACTCGTATAACAGTAATCTACGCCCTACCAAATATAAAATGTTGGTAGAAAAATAAAATTTCTTTTGCGGGATCAATTCCCCTCGCCCACCTTAATGACGTCCCTGCCTATTTCATAATCTAAAATTTAATAATTTTATTTATGTTGTCAATATCATGCTAATATTTATTAAATTATAAGTTCATATAATTTTTAAGGGAGGGACAAGTGTCCGTCTTGCTCCCCTCCTCCAAATGGGTGTCCATGTATAGTTACACAAATGCAAATTTTAAATACACTATAACACCATTAAGTATACTATTTAACATTAAATACATTATATAGTATGCTTATTGTAATCATTGTTATTTCAATTATTTATGTTGGCATTGTTAATTATAATGGTTATCATTAACCTTACTCTTTATTATAAAGGAAAATACAAAATTGGGGCGGATGTACCATAACAATAAATGTATAGTGTATACAGATCCATTAAGCACCACTGATGACTCTCAAACTCATAAAAATGAAAAACAGCTACTTAATTTCTATAAAATATAGCAATATTATGTACGTAAAATTGAGTAGGTTACCTCTTTCGAGATAGCTACCAATAACGGCATAATAGGGAATAAACCTTCAGTAGGTATAAAGTCTTCGCTTAGTTCAGACGAGTTTATAGAGTCAGTAGATTACTAGGTACTAAGTCAAAAATATGTTTACGTTCATATGTGTCTAGAGCCGTAAATTCATCGGTGTCTTGTTTTATTTTTAAAATAAAAGGTGTGATTTATGTTTAAACTATTTAAGTTTTTAATGTATCTACTTCAAAACTTATAAAAGAGTTCGCATTATATTTACAATTCATAAATAACAGTAAGTACCTACCTATATAAACATTATTATGTTATTTATGTATTAAGCATAATGTATTGAAAAGTATGAGGGATTGGAAGCGGTGATTTTCTGTCTTTGTCCAACACACGTGAAACAAACAATACGCCTAATAAAAATTAAAGTGCTTCTAGTTGTTCGATTTAAAATATTCAAAGATTTTTGAATTGGTATACAAGTTTACTTCGCATCGGCCGAAGCATATTTTTAATATATTTAATAAAAAAAATTGACAAATTTATAAAATTTTAAATATTTATTCTTATTAAAATATTGCTACAATCGAAAAAGTGCTTCAATCGATGCAAAGTAAACTTGTATACCAATTAACACATCTTTACATATTTTAAATCGAACAACTAGAAGTACCTTAATTTTTATCAGGCGTATTGTATGCCCCACGTGTGTTAGACAAAGACAGAAAATCACCGCTTCCAATCCCCTTAAGAATATTTGGAAATATAGAATCTTCTATTAAAGTCATTACAATAGTATAGTTACTATCCTCACAAGGTAATATGTTGCAAATCATTATCAGACGTTTTGTTAGGGTTTTTAATGTTTTTATACCTTTACATTTTTTAAATCATAACAAATTAAAAGATTTTAAATTTTAAGCATGATATTTATTTTACCATCCTATTTTACATGAAAAATATAATGAAATTATAATAAACGAAAATAAATTAATGTATAATATTTCATTATCAAAGGTCAAGGTAATTGTAATCTTTGACATGAATTCCTATCCCATGTACTTAGGACTCATACCTGGCTGGTCATATATACAGGGTGATTCTTTTAAGTGGGTACACTAATTATCTCGAAAAGTATTTACTTTTTTCAAAATATTTTTTTACATGGTTTCAAGTCGTTAAAAAACCAACGTTTTTATTAAAAAAATATTATTTTTTAATATTTTTTATCCTTATCATTTTTTAAGTTTTTTACTTTTTTGAATGACAACAGAGTTTTAATATCATATTCCAAAGCAGAATATTTTTCTAAGTATTTTGATTCATAAAAATCGAATTTAGTACGAGTAGTTTATGAGTTATATGTATTTAATGTTATGACAAGCGGAGTAGTGGACAATCATTTTGCGGGGTAACCCCGCCGTATACCACTCCACTCTGCCAATCTAAACTTTAAATACTTATAACTCAAAAACTACTAGCCCTAAATTCGATTTTTATGAATCAAAATACTTAGAAAAATATTCTGCTTTGGAATATGAAATTAAAACTCTATGCTGTCATTCAAAAAAGTAAAAAACTTAAAAAATGATAAGGATAAAAAATATTTATAAATATAATTTTTTAATAAAAACGTTGGTTTTTTAACAACTTGAAATCATGTAAAAAAATATTTTGAAAAAAGTAAATACTTTTCGAGATAATTAGTGTACCCACTTAAAATAATCACCCTGTACCTATATAAATATATAATAATTTTAGGAAGTATATTAGGGACTTACCTACTTTATACTTATAACTAAAGAGAAGGACTTCGCTAGCATTGGACAATTCACAATGTTTGTGATAAAAAAAATATTCGGAGTATTCAGTGCATATTTTTGCAAGTTTAAACATTTTAAGATATAAAAGATATAAAAGATTTTGATTTTGAGAGGACATATTTTAGAATTGTTAGTGCATATTATTTTGAATGTTTATCAAAAATATTGTGTGATATATAAAATGAATTATTCAAAATAATGCAAATATTTTCCAAAGTATGATTAACCTCTATCTATATGTATGGGTATCACCCAGGTATACTATCAACCTTTGGGACCGATACGCAGCCTGTGGTAGTTGAATCGTAAGAGTGTGGGACTCATCACAGCCTTAAGACATTTGCTTGAGTGTATCTATGTAAGAGTTCGATTAGTTTAATACAACATAATCATAAATTATAGATAGTAGAACTTATACTGCTTATTGTACTCAGGGACCAACTGGCTAAGTGGCTATAAACAAATTGAGATTTGGACCATTATTCGTATTTATAGAATTCTAACCTAATTTTAGTAAGTTTATAAAAAATGTATGGGCTTCAATTTTGTTCCCTGGACCAAAAGTAGCCAGTGCTTGTACTGAGTATAAGATATAATATAATAATAGTTTGTTGTTTTTTTATATATGGAAATATTGTTTTTTTTACACAACTATGACCTATGACATATAAAAATATACAATATAAAATGATAGTTTTTCGGGAATTGGTGATAGAATGTGATAATCTGTTACGGGGTCATTGTGTATCTTTTATAATAGGCAGGTTTAATACTTTTTTTTATAATTTATATATTTAATAATTTAGCATCACCTTCTAAAAAATGTAACGAATAAAACAGGGATTTTATTTTAAAATGTTAAATTCCATAAAAGGATTAAGATTTCATTATTGTAAAACTCAGAGTGAAACTAATTATTAGTATATTTACCACTCAACTCAGCATCAAAAATTAAAATTAAACAATTAATACATAAAAAGTTTTAGAAAAATATTTTTTTTTTTATTTGGATGATAATATTATATTTTACTGAAAATTTAGTACTTTAGAGAATTAAAAAATAGTCGATTGTCAAATGATAACGAAAATAATATACAATATGGTTTAAAGATCAAAATTGAGGAATTGCAACTATAGGCTTTGTACTGAGAAATTGTTCACTTGGCTAACCATGATAGTATTATTTACCTCAGTATATTATTATTGTAATATGTCATAAATTATAATTGTAATGAAGCACATGACTACCGTTGTAGTAGGTACTTTAACATTTGAACAAACGATGATAATATTATCAAACGGGCTTAAAATAATACTAATGGTAAGTTTACACTGTTCAAAATAATATTATTATCTTTATTATTCATGTATAAAGTTTTGTATCAATGTATTAATCAATTGTAATAATTATAATAATGGTTAGGAGATAAATGAATTGTTCACAATAGAGTTACTCATACTTGACATTTAGATTTTGACAGTTAGACATATAATACGAAATCCAATCTAGTGTACAAAATATCTAAATAATTAATTACGATCAAACAATTTTTAATCAATTCAGTCTTTCGTGTTTGAGTTCAGTCGTGTTTGGCCGATATCATGTAGCTTTGTAAATTTGTCTCCAAATCTCGTAACGTAAAACGTTTTGCTAATTTAAAAGAAAGTATTTTTATTCCATTTTGTACGTGTTTTATGAATATTTATCTTAAAGTTTGAACTACTTCAATAAGAAGAATACAATGATCATAAATAAGGTACCTAGGTTTCTAAATAAAATAAACATACAATTTAATTTAATTATCAGTAATTAATACAAAAATAACGATTAAAAAATTTCGTTATAAATTCATGGCAGTAATAACAGGGTGGATTTACTAATTTATTTACATATCTTTGAGAAAATAATATATTCAATCTGTAATGTATTTTTTTTTTACAAAACTATTGTTTTAGACGTATTTATAATATGTGTGTTTATTAGGATTAATATAAAATACAAACATAGAAACATGACTTGTGTGTATGAAAAACATATAATAAGTAATATGATAATGTGTGTGCGTACTCTAATAATTATATAATCTCAAGGAGTATGAAATTACAGTGTTAACAACATTACAACACTATTATTGATATATGTGTCGTATATGAACTAAATATTATTTTAAACTTATTTCTTTCCAATTTTCTGTCAAAATATTTGATACATATGGTAAAATACACGTATTTATACATTAAAAGTATACTTAAAGTTCAGTGGCGTTATTCATATTAACTTTTTTTTAAACGCTTTTTTGGCCTGCTAAAAATAAAATACAATCGCCAATTAACGTACAATTTACCTTAAATATGGAATCAATATTTTCATTTAAAAATGTCAGATGTGGTCAAATAATTTTAATCAACCGACAACCAATAGATAATGGATTACAGAAACATCGTATCATTCGTATCTTATTACAAGAATAAGTTGAGTGCATAAACTGACAGATGAGCACTTCGGAACTGGAGGACAATAATGGCCAACTCTACAAGGTGAATAGTTTAGGTTAGATTTAAAGAGGTATTTTCCTCCCTTGTCATCCCCCTAGAAAAAATGGTGTCATGATTTTAGCGTGATGATGAATTCAAAAGTTTAAATGTCCTGCGAACATTTTTGCACCCAAAAAAAAAACCGATATTAAGCCCCTGATATAGTACAACCTATAAATAAATAAATACTTATTAAAATTATAATATTAATTGTTTAACATTTTCGATACCTAATACAAACGGAAAAAAATATTTACATACCATGTATACATTTCTATTAAGTATTTTTATTTTTAGAGAATCTTAAGAAATTTAAGCATCATGGTTAACAACAGACGTCCAGAAAAAAATCGAACTCATTGGAATAATGTTTCTATTAAGGGATTTGTATTCATAGTGGTATGTATTGTACATATTGAATTTGACATAATATTATGTTTATAGTATATATATAAATTTAAATAGGTAATAGTTTCAAAAATTAAGTCAATTTAATTTTAATATTAATACATTTCTTTATCATCTTAAACATGTATAACATTAATCAGGTAATTTTTAGTTTGAGAAATCTACCTAAAACTTATTTATCTAAATATCCATTGCCGCTGTCTCAAATAAAATATTATTTGTATTATCAATGGTATTATTTATATTAGAGTTGGGTCGAAATGTTAGAATCTCGAACCGAACTAAACTCTAGATGAACTTTTTCTCATTCATAGTAACTAAAATGTAAGTATCATAATGTTATTATTACACTTATTACTATTAGCTATTATTTATATATTACCTATTGTGAATAAGTATGATAAATAATAGAATAAAATGTCGAGTTAAACCTACTTATTTAGTGGACATCATAAATTACGATTTATGAACTCTCTTTAAAAAAAACTAAACAATATGCTAAGTGACCTTTATGCGTTTCTATTTTGAGCTTTACGTTTTAAACATTTAACTATAATAGGTACATTAACAGATAACGAATAATTTCTTATATTTTATTAAAATAAACATCTAATAATACGCAAGCCTAATAAAAATATTTCATTTTTCATTGTAGTAAACTTAAAATTTTTACATATCCAGATACGTATATTTGTAATTAATGGGTTTTAGTTGAATTTATATTGGAATTTGTTGGTTTTCTTAACGTATTGCAGATCGTTTTGATATGTGCCCCCGTGACGTCATATGCCGATCCAACGGATACCGAAGCTAATAATACGATTACAATAAATTGCTCGGGCCTGAAGACGTGCAAAAAGTGCACCGAACAGGAATCGTGTCTTTGGTCGCTGGAACGTCAAACGTGCTTTACCGACTATGGAACGCCACTATTGTTGACCGTACGTACAGAGACTGAATGTCCATGTATTTTGGTGATCTCGACGGTGACATACGCGTCTGATTTGCCTTATGTTTACGCCGTGAAGGTGTCCAACGACGTGACCGGGTTCATGGAATTTCTTGAGCAGACACGAGTGTCGTGCGTCACGTTGGACGTAACGCGTCCCGCTAAAGTGTTTGGTGACGTGATCAGTTGCGCGCCGGTGAACCGGTCCGATCTAGGCTTTGACCAGCAGACGTTGATGACCTACCACTGTTACGTGATTTTCGGCGAAGGCGACACAATACTGCGGCTGGACGATGGTACACACAGTTACTTCACGGTGTACGACGAATACCACAACGGATACCGGCCGGACGAAAGTTGTGTGACCTGTCTCTGGGACGTGGGCCACTTCGCATACTATTACAAGTGGTGTTCTAGCAAGAACTTGGTTACGGGCCGGTATAGGTTCTTCGTTGGTTACAGCGACACCGACCACAAAGCCGTTATGCCGGTCAGCGACCACCTTTCGGCCACGGTGCCGGCGTCGTCCAATTGCAACGACGTGCGTATCCAGTCGGTGGAACCGTTGTCCGCACTGTGGACGGGAGGCCAGCAAGTGAAATTTACGGTCAACAACCATTTGATCTTGGCTGACAGCGTTAACGAAGTAGTCACTGTGACCGTGGCCGGGCGTGACTGCGTGCGACCGACGATAGTGGATCGCAAGAATAGCCAAGTCACGTGCCTGCTGACCGCACCCCACCACGGTGTCGTAAGACCACAAGCTGATGTGCAAGGCCCGGTGCTAATCACTTATCAGCTATCTTCGCTTACGGTCGAGTCGGCGCAAACATTTCGGTTTGTCTACCCAGAGATCACGGACATCAGCCCATTGTGCGGCCCGCTGACCGGCGGCACGCTGCTCACAGTTCGTGGACGACACTTGGATGCTGGCAGTCTAGTGACCATAGTGATGGCCGTTGGTAACGGAATACCATCGTCGGTGCCGTGTGAAGTGATTGCCCGGCACAACAACCGCATACTGTGCCTGACCGGTCCATCAAACAAGCCCGCGGCCGGAACAATTAACGTGGTGTTCGATAAAATTCTTAGCGTACAGGATGGTACAAATGGTCCACTAATGTTTATCTACACCACT
Organism: Diuraphis noxia; assembly: GCF_037042655.1. Lineage (NCBI taxonomy): Eukaryota > Metazoa > Arthropoda > Insecta > Hemiptera > Aphididae > Diuraphis > Diuraphis noxia. The sequence continues at coordinate 24,408,172 of NW_028301711.1, forward strand.
GGGCCCGTATTGGCCGCTGGTCAACAGTTTGGAGGCATCGCGTCCGGTGGTACGATCGTGCCGGTCCGTGGAACTGGTTTTGCCTGTGTCAGTGATGCAACGATGTATGTGGACCGTGACGGCATCCGCCGAGTTGCCATTGGTCACTGCCACCTAGTTAACGATACGTATATGGATTGCAGTACTCCGAAACTGGACGGGCCGAAAGCCGGTGCCTTGCCGGAACGGCTAAGTTTTGGGTTCCACGTTTGGCACGCCTACGGTCACGTTTCCGATATGCCACCGTCGCCGGACACTGATGGGTATATGGCTCACCCCGACCCTGTGTTAACAGACTTTTTCGTGGTACCCGCTAGCAGGTCCGTACTGATCAATGGACTAAATTTGGGCCGCGGTTACCGAACTACCGACGTTGTGGTTGTCCAGTTTTCGAAGAACCTGACCGAAGCTGCTTGTAATGTGACCTCTATTACCTCGAGCCACATCATATGTGACTCGGAATCACCGGCTAGACTGAATCGCGCCCCTTTTCTAGTCGTCACCATTGGCGACCAGTTGGACTACACGGTCAATAGAAGAACGAACATCAATCAGCCTAAGTCGTTTGGATTTCTTTTCGTCATATGGATTCTCGTGTCCATCACCTTGATGTTCTGCTACTATAAGCTTAAATCCATGAACATTGCACATTTAGCAAATACTATTTAATGTTACGTTCCATTTTATACCTATATTTGTGCTATCATAATTAACAATTAATTATTTTTGTTACTATTATTATTTATTTCCACTTATTATTATTATTGTTACATAGGTAGTTTACTAGTGTCATTTTAATCATTTTAGTTATTTTTCATTTTTTTTTAATTAGTTATTATGTTTAACTACTAGGTTTAACTATGTATTGCCTATTAATAGAAGACTATAGTAATTATACAGTATAACTAGAAGTTGGCGCCTACTAAAAGTATTTTAATATCTTAAGTACTTATCAATTTAAGTATACACACTATAAACGCTACCTATTAAATAACAAAGTGTAATAATTAATTATTATTATTTTTATAATATAGAAATTAGAAATAGGTACAACTATGTAACATACATAGTAATCCTCATTGATTCTTATCTTAATTTTTGTTTAAATTTTGATTATTAAGATTAAAATATTTTAATTTTATTCTTATTGGTAATTTCTACACAATAGCAAATAAAAATGTGTAATCTACGTTAAAAAAATAAAGATAATATTTTAAATAATTCAATTAATTTTTAATTTATATAACATGTTTGCGTAATGTATTGTACGATCTTTGCCTATACAACTGTAATTATTATTTATAATACACTTACATACCTTAAAAAATATCAATGTTTCATGCATGCCATTTTGTTTTAAAGTCAATTATGCTTATAAAATAATAAACTTATTATTTAAAATTATCAGAAAAAATTGATTAACAACATTGCACTTAAAAAAAAATTAGCTACCATCAGTCATCAAGTACTAATTGGGATACCTACTAATAAAATGTTCAAGTTATAAATTGCTAATTTTGCAGAACTACTTTTTTTGATTCATTCTTTACATCCTAGGCATTTAATTTAGTAGTACCTATATACATTTCTATCATCCAATTCTATGCCACTGGATAATTTTCTCAGTTCTTTCTTTTTACTATCCGTGTAAATATCAATTTTAAACCCTTTTTTAGAAAAACATACTTTGTGTGTTTAATTATATCTGCATTGTGACTTGTGACAAGATTCCTGTATCATTGATAGAGGCGGAAAAACCTTAAATACGCCACTGTGTATCAAACGTATTTATAACGTCGATATATTTCGTTGTGTCGTTATAGTAATACTTAAAACAAACTGCGCTTCAATTTGTGCGAAGCATATGGCTGGATCACCTTTTCAAATCAGTAGTGGTTTTATTGTTATACGATTTTTTGTGGTCGTATTCAGAATTACTGTTTTCATACATCGTGTTATGTATTGTTGAGGTCACCTATTGTATAAGTTGATGTAAGATAATATAAAAACTGACACGGTTCTTGTACTTTTGGAACTCAAGTGTATCTTATATGCTTAGAAATCTCATGAAAAAGATTAACATTAAAACGGTATAGGTAATGTAATTAACAGCGCAAAGAATAAGAGATTATATTATATGTGTGTGTGACTCAAGTGTGGAACAATGGCGGTGGCGGTGTTGGGCTAAAATGCACTTTACCACGACCCTAAAGTATTTTGATTTTTTTATAAAGGCGTGTTTTTCAATGCTGCATGATTTTGAAACTGTTTGAATTTTTTTGCAGAAACTATTATTCAGAAAGTTATAGTCCTCCAAAGTTTGCGATTTTACGTTTATATGCATGCCTGCAAAATTATTTTATTGCTAAGCGGAAGAGTTTGATAACCAGAACAGGTAGGCGAAGGGATCCACTATAGGTACTTGAGTTACTTTAACTAAGAAGGTTAAGTTTATTTGTTAGATAATCCATCAATCCGAAAAGCAGGTATGCTTTCTCTCACGGCTCCAAAGGAATTGTCCCTTCATCTTACCCTCAGGTAGGCTATTTTAGTCCCAAAGGATTTGGTATCTGAATCTATATCTAACTCTTTTATGAATGGAGTCGTTAGGTGAAGGGAGCTATTATAATATACTTATGTTACATTTATTCAGCGATACAAATGATGATAAAGAAACTGATAATATAATTTTTCAATACAGTGGTCGCCACTTATAGTGATCACATTCGTTCAAGGGTATTTTGATCACTATAAGCGGCGACTAGAAAAACAGGTAGAAAATAACCAAAAAATAATTAAATATTAAAATAATATTTATTATTATTTTTTATTTATTATATTTTAATATTTTTAGTAATTTTTTAAACACTTATTATTTTGTACACAACATTAAATATACTTTGCAGTATGTAAAAATAGTGATTTAACAAACTTAGATTTTTTCAAAAAGTCGGTAATGTGTCCCTGTTTTTTTGGTATGGAAACCATCATAATGTGCTCCAAGTTGTTCAACGTAGCAAAGTAGTCTGGGCCTATGTCATGCTCTTCTACAGCTCTTCTGAGTGTATTAATTGCTTTAAGTACTTCACTCCTAGTAAATGGTACTTGTTTTTCTGCATGTTCGTCTTGTTTTTCTCCATGAAGTTTTTTTGTAAACAATATCGTAGCGATCTTTCCACCTACACCTAATCAACTAACTATCTGTACCAGTAAAATTCATTTCTCCCATTTTGTTTGCCAAATCATTGGCTTTCGCCATTAATATAATACGATTTATTAGAGCATTCGTAGCACTAGCTTACATAAACCACACGAAAAGAGTTTCATCGGTTGTCTTACTTTTACTCTCACGTTTACGTTTTCTACTTTGTGATTCGGAGCAGTCACTTATTTCGTTACGGAATTTCAATAACTTGTTAAATCTTGATTGCGAAATGCCCAATTTTTGTGCAGCTAATCTCTGATTTGTCTTCTCGGGGAGTTTATCGTATTCGGCTAAAATACATTTTTTTTTAACTATAATTGAAAGCGCACTTTTATTAGCAATAATATTGTATACACTTTACACACTATACAAACGATAGATGAAAACAAACTGCATATTAAGTGTAAAAATATTGGTACTTGTGAGAACAAAAACGGTTTCAAATATGCACGATATGAATTATTGCTCATTACGTGGGTTATATTAAATAAGATTAACTCGGCTAAAGTTCACGATTAAGTCATTCGTAATCGTTCTTCTTGTGCACAAGGTAATATTATTGTAAAGTATATTTATATTTTATATTTATGACATGATTATATTTTCTGATCACAACAACCGAAAAAGTGAGCGACGAAAAATGCACGTATAACGGTTGTTTGTTCTGTTTTTGGCATTTTTGATCACTATAACTATAACCAGTGAACACTATAAGCGGTGACCGCTGTATATATTAATTACAGGCACGTACACAGAATAAAATTTCGGGGGGGGGGGGGGGGTTACAAACTATAGCAATACAAATTGTACAACAACATGATAAAACAATTTCTTCCTACTTACTCGTTATTTATTATGTAATAATTATTATGCTAAATAATCAAACTTTATAATGTATGTCATTTGTTCAGTGATCAGAAGTAAGTATATATTTAGGAAATAGGAATATTAGGAATAATAATAAATAAAACTTTAAATAATATGTATTATGAACAGAACAGAAATGTATTTGATTATTATATGCACATACAATTACCTAGGTATATTAAAATTTATATACCTACTTTATATGAAAATGTAAATAACCATAACACTATCGCACTCGTTACTCGTATATCGTAACCTAACCTAACCGTTCAAATACCGAACACGGACTAAAACTAAACGATCGTAATCGTTTTATGATTTTATTATTGTAGTTTAGCAATTTAATAGAAATTTTTGGTGACCGATCGAGTACGGAAATAAGATAACTGATAAGATAAGATTATCCACAAAATATGAGTTTTCTAGGTATATCGCAAATCGCAACTATATAGTTCTGTGTTCGTGCGTAGTTCTCAGTAACCACCTCGATCATTCAACTATAATACTATATAGGTAAAAACTTGAATTTCATACCCGACTAATAAACAGATAACCAGTCAACAGCAAATTATAAAAATATTTTATAATAATAGGAATATAATAAATTTGACTAAATTTTTAAAGAAATTATTTCGGGGGAGGGGGGGGGGTGAACCCCCCCTGTATATGGCCATGATTAATTGTATTGACTGTTAGGTTATTCTTGTGCAAAGGTACAATAAACAACAATTTAAAAATTTAATTTCAAATTTCAATTTTTATAACTCAGACTTTCGATCGTGTTATCTTTATAAATTATCTGCATGATCCTAACTTGTTAAAATGGGTGAGATAAAAATAAAAATTTATACTGCACGTGGCAGTAGTGTTACGAGCTTGCGTAGAAAAGTAAAATCTAAAACTTTGAAAGGCTATAAATTTCAAAATAATGGTTTCTGTAAAAAAAATCAGCGTTGAAAATGAGTCTTTAAAAAAAAAATCGAAATTCGTGAGGGGCGTGTATTTGTTTTCTAGTGTTATCACAGTTTCATTTTTCATCACAATGTTGGACTGTTTTTAAGTAAGGGGATAATATCATAGATAATATATACATGGATAGGACATCCCTATACTTAATACACACGGTATAATATGACCGAAGAGAAAATATGTTACCACACTGGTCACATGTGGTTATATTAGTGGTTTATGATAAAACTATGTTATCAACACAGAGTATAAACATAGATAATAATTTGCGAAATCAAAAAAAAAACGAAAAATTAATAATTAGTTCAACATTTACTAAACTAATTCTTTTTAAAAACCAGTAATAACAAATTGACAAATGAATAAATGATAGTATAATAACTATAGTCTATAATATAATTTTACTAATAAAAAATGAATTTATTTTTACTTTTTAAATTGTGACGTAATCAATTATCAATGTAGGCTATTGAGGATAACACAAGTGTTAACCAGACATAACCATTGTGGTAACATATAATCACTTTGACACATACCAAACCACCTAATGTCCTATCCATGTATATATTATATATGGATAATATGATCCCTATACGGTTATTCTGTGGTATATAGTAAAACTTCTGTCATAGTTCGGATCTGTACAACGCGACGCTAATATATTATCGTATTTTTTTTTATTTTTTTTTTTTTTTTTTTAGGCTTATTCCGGGCCTTGAAGGTCATATAATTATTATATTATTATGATCAATAAAAATTATATGTTCACTCGTTGCATGTACGCATCACTTATAGATCTAACGGTTACGATAAGTAACATCCATTGTATTATATGAGAGGTATGGCACTGTGTAGTGTGTGAATATTGGCCGAATCGGGCCTTCAACACGATATCCGGACGTGGTGGGGGCATAGCATACGTGAAATATTGTGTATGGTAAACAAATAGACAACTAAACGTTTTTTGAATCCGGGTAAACAAGGATCTAACATCATGTTGGTGTATGGGCTTGTTTCTTAGGTTCAGACTTCAGATCACAGGTAAAAACGAACTCGATCAACTAAACCATAATCGCTTTTATATTGTTCTGTAATAAATAATAATACAATGTCATTGTTATAATATGCTACTTGGCGTCTTAAATTCTGATAATCTAACCTAATTTTCATCCGGTCACCGGTCACCGGTGCTCATATTATAATATTCAGCAGTAATTTAAACGCGTGAGTATATATTATTTGTTGAAATAAGCATTAATTAAATTTTGGTCCTATATTAGTTTTTTAATACTTTATGACTAAATTTAAAATTTAAATAAACAACAATTTAGAGGAAAATCAAAAAATGTATTTTTATATATTACTATCTAGTATCATTAAAGATTCAATAGATATAACATTTTACAATTGGTGCTGTGTACAACTTATTGAATAAATTGAATAATGCCCTTTGATATTCATTTTTAATAGCTGATTAGATAAATTAATCTCATATATTGAAGAATTACCATTAGTTGTCATCTTTAGTTTATAGATTGATGTACTACATATTTCTTCCTATTTTATTTGGTGATTTATTTTGTCAAGCAAATAAATTTATTTTCTATAACAGTAGACTTGGGTATTGAGAAATAGATTCAAGATTTTTGTATCTCAATTGTTGATGTTAAAAATAAAATGTAATGTACCGGGCTACAGCATCAGCTACAAGTGGTATACAACCGTAATCACTTAGAGTATACTAGATTGGCAATACGGACTTAACATAGAACCACAGTGGTATCACTGTGATTGAACATTACACTATAGAATAAAAGATTTCTAGGTATAGAGCCACCTCGTAATTAATATCTTAACTAGAAAAAAAAAATATATATACTTGTTGATTCCTTTTAAAATACAACAAAACTATTTTTAATAAGATTAATGTAAGTTTCCAATTTATTAGGTAGGTAAATAGAAATCAAATATAATTTTTAGTGATAGGAAATCAAATAATATAATACAATATATGTAATATGTGTTAATTGATTTGCAAATTAAATCAATGTTTATTATTATAGGTAGGTATTTGATAAATACAATTTTGCTTTTTTAATTTGATTGACTTTTTTTATTTAGTTAAATAATATGAAATAACTACAAAATGATTAATCACAATTTTTTTAATGCATGTTATTTACTTATCTATGTGTTATGCCGAAGAAAAAATATGTTAGAAATTTTGATTATAAATATCATTATGTTGGATTACAAAATTATTCTTTTCTTGAAAATTGTATAATTCATTTCAAGATACATAATAATCACACTACACAGATATTCAAAATTACTTTAATACTTGTAATGACCAAGTTATGTTTAGTAGATATTTTAATGACCAAATACGAGTAATGATAATTAGCTGTATCACCACATATTCATTAATAATACATATATTTTATTATTATTTATTTGTTGAATAAAGTAGGTTAAAGCATACTATATAGGTCTGTGATTTAAGAAGATTTAAATTTATTTTTAAGTAAAATAAAATAATTATGTGATACTGAATTATTATACAGTATAATATGATTTAACCTCTTATGATTGTTATCACTCATTGTATTTGGACAAAAAAAAAAAAATATATATATATATATATATGTATGTATTTATATAAATTAGTTAAAACTTTAAATCAGTATTGTAATTTTTATAAAATTATTGAATATTTAAAATAGTTATTAAATAAACATGTTAGATTATATCCAAAATATTGATATAGTCAACTCTCGAATATCTACTGAGTAGAATGCCGTAACATCCATGGGGATAATCAAATATTGTAGTTAATCCGTAAAATATCAATTAAAATAAAAATGATATTATTTTATTATTAAATAATTATTACACATACTATTAAATAATATTTATAAATAATTAGATAAGTTCTCATTGTGTTGTTTTTTTTATTTAAATATTCATATGATACGCATACACATAATTTGTACATTTATTTTTCCACAAATACATATATTGTTCCACGGTTCACCTCAAATAAACTGTCAGTGAACAATAATATAAGGTTTACTCTAATGACATCTTAACATTTAATACTTCTAGCATTTCAATAATAATTAAATAATTAAGTATGTAGGTACCTATATATTTTTATGAATTGCATCTTAATGTTTTGAATTAAATATATTTAATATGTATAAATTCAATGCGTTTTTGAAATATGTACTCATAAAAAAAGTTTACCTAATATCTTTATTGATTTTATTTGGTTAAAAATTTGTATAATTAACTTACTAAATAATAAAAATGAAATATTTAATGAAGATGTTTTAGTATTAATCATTTTTTTTTATTATTACAGCTTACATTTTCAATTCAATAAACATTTTTAGTGATTAAATTTGGTACCTAAATTCACTGCTTAATTACAACCAGAATAAACATGAGGATGCTATTACCAGATAAACAAATTCATGTAATTGATAATAATGGGACTGTTGAAAAAATCATCAAGGATATAGTTAGAACAAACGTAATTATTACATACTTTATTATTTTTTGATGGTACATTAAATTGTATTTAATTCTATTATTATTATTATTATTTTTGTAGAAAATATCAGATCCATTTTACATATTTGATGTCGGTGATCTTGTGAATAAAGCAGTAGTTTGGCAGGAAACGTTTCCACGTATAAAACCTTTTTACGGTGAGCATCCAAAATAAGTACTTAGAATGTCAATAATAATATAATAGTAAAAATATACAAATATATATTTACATATATTATGAGACATACATATTTTTACCAACTAAATTCACTTAACAATTATGTGAACAAAAATATTGTAGGTTATTTATAGTACAATGTTTTAATTTATGTTACATTAGAATGTTCCCAAAGTGTAATGTATATCTATCAAATCTGGGAATTAATGAGTTTAAAAGTTAAAATTAAGTTAAGTTACTTAACTAAGTTAAATAACAAACAAGTTACTTTTTTTTTAAAAGTAATTTCTAACTTAACGAGTTAAATTTTTTTTACATGTTATTCAGTAATTTATGAGTTAATTTATTTTATTGACATGTTAAGTTAATTTTATTCCTAAACAATATGAACATTTTTTCAATTTTATAAAAATTAGTTATATGAAAATAAAAATGTAAAATAATTAATCCAAAATATTAAATATATTAATAAATAAATAAGAATCTATATTAATAGTTAATTATATTGCATATTTACAGAAATTAATACACACCAATATTATAAACAGAAATTCATGCATGATTGAAAAATCATTACTTATTAGTCATTACCTAGTACCTACCTATCATTATTAATATTAGTACTTATTATTATATTTTTATTCATTCTTGGAATTCAAGCGATCACTTGATCGTAGTAGCGGCGTAGTGTCATGTCATTCATAAGCTCTTTGTATTTACTATTACTTAAGCTATTAAATGTTTTATTCTTACTATTAATTGAATAATATTTGATATTATAAATTGTGTCACCAATTAGTTATTACCAACTAATTATATTCTAATAAGTAATAATTAATTGCATTATTATGATATTTAATATAGTTGTGGACCTTTATTTAAACAAATACACAAAAATAATTTAATTTTTTTATGGATTTCATTGGATGAAAGTATAATATAAATTCCTACAGTAATTAATTTTAATAAATATATTTATTTAAAAATGGTAAGACATTTATTAAATTACTATGTTATTTGTTAGCTTTAAAAAAGATAAGTATAATTATTAATTTTATATGAAAAAAAATCGATTTTTAAGTAAGTTAGGTAATTTTTATTTTCTATTTAACTTAACGAGTTAAAAAAAAAATAGTAAACTTGCCCAGCTTTGAATAATATATCACCTGTATTTCAAATACAATGTTTTATAAATAATAATAATGGACTAGTTGTATTCTTCAAGTTATTTTATTTAATATAGCAGTCAAATTGTGTTTTGTAATTAAATGGAGTGATAACTATTTCACTAGATTTTTCAAAATCATAATTATCTTAATATGAAAATGTTTTAAAATATTGATTTTATGCTGGTTATATAGGACATAAACTTGTTTAGTTTCCCATTATTAATAGAAAGCTATTATGAATTATTCACACCCTTTTTTTCTAAAAATGATTTATTTATAAAAATGTTGTTATTATTTAACATTTTTTTTTGGGAGGGGGGCAAAACCCCACTTACCATCCTTAGATATGTCACTGTTATTCAAATTACTAGGTATGTCTTTTATTAAACTAATTAAAATATGCATAATAACATAAACATAATATTATGAATGCTTAATTTATTTCAATGATGCCATTATTTAAATTTTAAATTTTATAGTAAGTTATTAATGTGTAAAAATAATTTAAAAATACTTTTCAGCTGTGAAATGCAACGACAATTTCCTCGTGCTAGAAATTTTGGCAGCGCTTGGAATAAATTTTGATTGTGCTTCTAAAGTAAGAATATTGGAAAAATTAAATTTAACTATAATATTAATTTAAGGATTGTGTATTTTGATTAAATTATTTTTTTAAGGCTGAAATAAAAAAAGTTTTGGACTTGGGAGTAAATCCATCTCGTATAATATATGCTAATCCAGCAAAAATGGCTTCACATATAAAATATGCCTTGAGCAAATGCGTTAACCTGACAACATTTGATAATAAAATGGAACTGTATAAAATTAAATCCATACATCCATCCTGCAAGTAAGTTATAAATAGCTTAGTTTTGTAAGTATTTAACATAAAGTTAATATTTTGTTTCTTTTTTTAGCTTGGTTATACGGATTTGCTGTGATGCTACTGAAATAGAGCGTCCCCTTGGTATCAAATTTGGGTGTGATCCTTTAACAGAAGCACCATCATTATTAGCATTGGCTCATAGTTTAGGTTTGTCTGTAGTTGGAGTAAGCTTTCATCTTGGTTCAGGATGCAATGAACCAACTGCCTTTCAAAGAGCAATTGCTGCTTCAGCAAACATTTTCCGTCTTGCTCAAAACTTAGGTTTTATGAATATGTACTTGTTAAACATTGGTGGAGGATTTCCAGGAAATAAAAATTCTTTATTGAACAAAGTATACATATTATCAAAATGAAAATTTATAATTTTATTTTAAATTCAATTTTAAACATATATTTTAGATCGCTGACATAGTGAATGATTCACTTAATGAATGGTTCCCTCCAAATAATGGAGTGACCATCATAGCAGAACCTGGTCGATATTTTGTGGCTTCAGCATTTACACTCTCTACAAAAATCCATTCCATTAAAAAAAGTTCAAATGATAAAAATCATATCATGTATTTCATTAACGATGGAGTGTATGGTTCTTTCAATTGTATTCTTTATGATCATTCGGTTGTTGTGCCAAAAACTTTTTATGTGAGTTGGAAATGATTGAATTGTTTATGAAAAACTTATTTAATCTTTACTACCTTTAGGATTATTCAAAAAATCGTCCAATTCATGAGAGTTCCATCTGGGGCCCTACTTATAATGGTTTAGATAAAGTAGTTGATTTTGTGAATATGCCACTGTTGGATATGGGTGATTGGATTACTTTTGAAGACATGGGAGCTTATACAATACCTGTAGCTAGTACATTTAATGGATTCTCACTTCCCAAGGTTTTTGCTATCGCTAATCAAATAACTCGGTTAGTTTAAGTTTTAAATTTTAAATTTTTTAGTGTTATAGAGTGTTTAATACATTGATTATTTTTAATCTAATGATATAATTATTTTTTAGGAATAAGTTGAAAAATGTAATGCCTATATCTGACGACCATTTTACAACTGTGCCTATTGTTGCAACTATCAAAATGATTCAATCAGAATCCATTGAAGATGATGTATAAAATGAAAATAATTTGTAATAACACAATAAAATACATGTCTCTTAATTTGGTGATTTTTTTTTCTCTTGAACCATATGTTTTTAGTTGTATGATTATTTAAATAACTAACTCCAATTTATTTTGTTTACAAATATGTATATTGTCATTGATCAGAACCAACTAAATTGAGGCAAAATGTAACTTCCTATAATTATGATCATTTTTATTTTATTCCTAAGGAGTAAGAACATACAATTATATGCAAATAATTCATACATTAAATGATCTACCTAATGTTAGAAATGATTGTATTGAAAATTAAATGTTGTATTAATGCACAATGTAATACATGGTTAGGATAGAGTAAGTGAGGCTTTCTGTTATAAATATTAAAAATGTATATAATTGTTGAAGTACAATGATATCCCATGTACAGAAATTAAAGGTATATAAATGGTTTAATAAATAAGTATAATGATACTATGATGTATGTACAATGGTCTTACAAGGCATAATATAAACCCGCAGGTTGTCATTAGCGTATCACAATTTTTAATTATGATATTTTTGCAAAACAGTTGCGCATCATTCGATTTTTATATACATTGTTGGCGTATTGACTGTTTAAAAGGTTGCACATCATTTGCCCATTAATATTATGTAACAATAAAAATGAAAAATAAGGTGTGCCCCCCAAGTGCAAGCTGTTTTCTAACTTAGGTCTTAAAATTTGCTTATCTCCAAATTTAATCATATTAAATTTTATATTAAATTTTCAAATATTACATGTGTTTAGTGTGATATACCCTATACCAAGTAAAAATATAATTTTGTAACTTATATTTTCGAGTTTTTTATGAATTTTTTTAAAATTAAAACTTTAAATATTTATGTATATTAATTATTTTTAAGCTTAAAAATTTTAAATTATTTATTATCTATATAATATTAATATTACCTATAGATCATCTAATACGATTTTTATACCCTTCTATTGTTAGCATATTGATGCGCATTGAAGTCAGTGTTGCCAGATTAAAAAAATTCAAATTCCCTTTTATTGATTTCATATTTCCCGTTTTGATTAAAAATTTCCCGCACCAAAAATTTTTTTCTCGCTACGCTCGTACTCACAATCACTGATAATATATCATTAACTGTGGTCAAAATGATAAGATAACACCATAGTTCTATAAGTTGCACACGCCACACACAATAATAATTAATAGTCTATTCTTATGTAATATAATTTTGAGGTACATAATATAATAATTAATAAGAAATACTTTTAACATCTACATAGCAATTTAATTTTTATTTATTTTGATACACTTTATTAATATAAAGGGCCACTTTATATAGATATAAGATACTAAAATGTAAATAATAAAATATTATCATCAAAAACAAATTATTAATGACCATTCTAGTCCTTTAAAAGTATAACATATTATTTAGAAATCATAATTTAAATAACAAAACATAAAATAGGATAATAAAAGTATAAGATTATCTTATTATCAACAAAAACAAATTATTATATAAGGAACACACTGCTTTTATGACTTAGAAATACCACTCTAGTCCTTTAAAAATTAAAAGTATAACATATTATTTAAATATCATAATTTAAAAACAAAATACATCATAGGATAATAAAAATACAAAATTAAAAAAAAAACAAATTATTATATAAGGAACACACTGCTTTTATGACTTAGAAATACCACTCTAGTCCTTTAAAAATTAAAAGTATAACATATTATTTAGATATTATAATTTAAAAAACAAAATACATCATATTATAATAAAAACACAAGATTAAAAAAAACAATTATTTTTTATACAGAATTTTAGCGTTATGAAGTCTTAAATGTTCTTTTGTCACTTCAAAGTTGGTACAGTTAATATTTTTAGCCCCGAATGATGATCGAATTACAGATATTGAATTTAAGGTATCATCTCCCAACCTGTTACGCTTTTTAGTTTTAACATCTGTAACTATTGAAAAAATTCTCTCTGCTTCGGCATTAGAATGGGGCAAGCATAGACACAATTGTGCAAGGTCCGCTAGATTTTTGTACATTAATACTTCTGAGTAATCTTCAAGTTTGGAAATTTGATGCCAAAACTCCTCTACATCCAAAGAAATTAATTCTTTTTTTTGTTCTTGATTTATTAATACCTTGATTCTTCTCCATTCCATTGTTAACTCGTTTATATCAAATGGCTTATTGAATGTTTCTATTAAAACTTTAAAATTTATATCAGTACCATCTGTCAGTGCTATTTTTGGATCAATAAATTTTAGTTGTTTGAAAAATAAGTTATTGATTGGCAATCTTTTTTTAATTTCAATTGCAGCTTGAATAAAAAATTCCAAACATTTATTTTTTATTTCTGTTACAACTTCTGAATTGAAATTATTAATATAGTCCTCACATTCAGTTCCCAAAAAAACTCGATCATTTTGTAAAAAATTATTAGGGTCATCAACATTAATAGTATGGAGTTGTACGGTATTCAGAACGTCAGTCTTTATAAAATGTGTTAAAAACTCTTTGAGAATGTTTTCAGAAGCATCAGATATTTTATGTATCAATATGGTCCGACTTTGAAACAATGCATTAAATTTATTCAAAATATTTAATACATATTTTAAAAATAGTAAATAAGCCTTTGTATATGAATTTTCCATCGATCTTAAAATATTTTCAGCGCTAAGTAATTTGTCCTCAACAACAGCAACACGAAAATAACTAATTAATACCACCCAATATTCTAGTATACGAGAAACACACTGATGCATGGATAACCATCTTGTTGAAGCAAGTTTCAATATTTTTTTTCTCTCCATATGAAAATATTCTTGCATTTCTGTCAACTGTGAACAACGTTTAGCACTCCCTGAACAATACGTTGAAATACTTCTCAATAATTCTTCAGGACCTCTTGGCAATTTCTCACAAGCCTTCCCTGCAACCAAAGCTGATGAGTGGCATAAGCATCTCATCAATATAACTGATGGAACATCCTTAGTTAGATGACTAAAAAAAGAATTATGCTTTCCGACCATAACATTAGCACCGTCTGAAGCTAAACCCAAGATATTATTTAGAGGTATATTTTTGGAAACTAAACAATTTTTAAATGCGTCATAAATTTTTTCTGCCGAACCGTCAGTGGCATCCAATAATATAAGCTCTAATAATTCTGTTCTAACACGGCCTGTTGTTGGAGACATATATCTAACTAAAGCACACATAAATTTGTGATCAGTAATATCTGTGCTTTCATCTACAAGAATTGAAAACGGTAAATGTCTTAAATTATTTATAGTTTCAGTGGATTCGACATTTGCAATTATATTTTTAACAATACTTGTGCATTTCGTTCTGTTTAACGTTAAATCTTTTGCAATTGCTGAATCAGTAAAACATTTACCTATTACATCAGTTAAGTGATCACTGAGATGAAACGCCAAATTATGTTCAGCAAAAAATGCAGCCAACCTTATCTCGGCTTCTTTAACTGACTGTTTTTTTTCAGAATCAGACGTTGGACGTTGCAATGCATCTCTTATGTTCACTGAGGTCTTGATTAATTTTATTTTATCATTGTGCTTTTTTCCAGCAGCGTGCTTTTGAAGATCACTCTTACCGCAGTTTAATAAGGTCTATATAAAAGACTAACAATTAAATCATAAATGCAAGTAGTGTATTATTTTATATTATGTACCTTGCAAGCTTTGCATTTAGCTTTAGTGGCGTCATCTGGAACTTTTTCTAGCCATCCATTAAATTCAGCAGAAGTTAACCAGTCGTCAACAAAAAGTTTTGATCCTCGTTTGTATTTTTTTGGTGGCGTAACGGGGCAATCTTCGTCTGAATTCATTGTGAATTGTTTATAATTTAAATAGAAACAATTCATTGTGAATTGTTTATAATTTAAATAGAAACTATAGAGAACCTATATTAAAAAAATGTATTAAAACTGCAAAGTAATATAAAAGATGAAACTGTGTAGTGCATCTTACCGTCTGTACATAGGCCGATGGCGAATGGAAATTGAAGATTTTACTGCGGTCTGCGATAGCGATAAGATAATATAAAAATAAGAAATACATGATACATACTTTACGTAATAGTTTAATACCCATATTAGTCATATTACGCTATTTATTATTAATAGGTCTATAATAATAATGCTACAGAGCCTATATATATATATATTATTTAGGCTCTGTACAAGACACCAGTCTACCTACAATAGTACAAAGTACAATCTACATTGTGTTAACTAAGATATGGTTTAAGCTGTTTAGCTGTTATCATTTCTTAATGTCTTATCCACAATTCATATAAAATAATATAATCCATGATGAAGTTTTCTTTATCATGATAAATTATCAATATTTAATTTTCTGTTTTTATTTTTTTTTTCGAAAAAATATGTTGGGCTGATTAATTTCCCGTAAATCGAGTTGGTAATGAAATTCTTTCCCTTTTCCCTAATGGTATTTTTCAGTCATATTTTTTCCCTCTAAACGGGAAATTTCCCTCCATCTGGCAACACTGATTGAAGTACGATAATTTGGTTAAATTTAATACAATGCACAAATGATAATCGACCGTTACAACGTTGATGCGCAAACGATATACCTACGGTATTTTGGGACAGGTAAACAGACGATGCACAAATGATAACGGACAATACGGTCTATAAACCAACGATTAATAAATGGTTCTATCGACCACTACATTAGACAAAAAGCAGTAAGTGGGTAGGATCTTTATTTGGATAGGGCACGCCTATGCTTATAACATTTAGGTGCCTCGTTCCTAGAGAGCAGATAATATCTTCTGTCTCACAAAGGTGCCTGTTATCTCAACTTTTGTTATCACTTATTGAAATTCTGATATCTTAGCCCGCCATTTTTAAATCTCAAATTTCAAGTGTTAATCAGTTGAGTACAAACTAATTTTATTATTATAAAATCAAAATCAAAAACCATATATTATCCACAACAATTAGTTGCATATTTTCTGATTTGTGTAATTATTGTATTATTTATTTTATAAAAAATGGTTCATCGGTGTGTTGTTTGCGGGAGTAATGACAAAGATGACACAACATTATTTTTCCATGTGTAAGTATTTTTTAATTAATGGGAAACATGTACTTTCACATCATATGTATATAACCCTTTGTTTAATTGAGTAAATTATTTCTTATAGTTTTCTGAAAAATGATTCGAAAAGACGTATGTGGATGGAAAGTCTTAAATTAGACACAATTTTAAATTGGCATCGTGTGTGTTCAAAGCATTTTAAGCCACAATGTTTTAAATCTACTACTGGCCTTCCTTAAAAGAACACTCTGGCCTAATGCTATCCCTTCTTTAGATCAAGACTTCGCCTGATTTCGCCTAGTCGGTACGTAGTGCACTAGTGCATCGCGTAATATTATTTTTGTTTTGTATGTATACAATAGTTAATAACATACTCAATATTCGAAGAAAATAATGCCGTATTGTAGTGTATTTGGATGTAGTAACAATAAAGGAACGCATAGATTTCCCAATCGCGATAATTCACCTGTGCGTTTTAATAAATGGACCAATTTTTGCAAGCGCAAACATTTTAAACCAACTAATAATTCTGTGATATGTTCCCATCATTTTAAAAGTCAAGATTTTGATGACTCAGACGTTTTAAAACAAAAATTATTAGGAGACAAATACAAGTCAAGAGCACCCCGCTTAAAATCAGGTACAGTACCAACAATATTAATTGTAATAAATAATGATAAAAGTAGCGATGGTAATACAACAACTAAAAAATCCCGTTCTGAAAGAATAAAAAATCAAGAAAAAAAAAGATATGGTTGAGAGTTTAATAGCTAAAAAATCAAATATTGATTCATATGAACACAATACAAATGAGGAAAAGTTAAGTTGTATGGAGGATAATATAAGTGATGTAGAAGAAAACGTGTCATTTACAGATAATGATTTTTATGATGATCCCGATTTTGAATGTGAAAATGAAGAGGAAGACTACACAGAAGAATTTGATAATGTTGAAAATACCGATATAAAATATTGTTTAGTTTTTATTAATTCATTACTAACACTGTTTACAATTTGTAATATTTGTAAAAGTAAAATAATAAATAAAAAATGGTACGCAATTGGTGCAACAATATGTGTAAGATCAGAATGTAGCGAAGGTCACTCATCAAAATGGTTTTCACAGCCTGTTAATAAAAAATTTTCTAAGGGTCACGTACATGTATTAAAATAATACTATTATTTATAACTTTATAAGTATTTAGAAATAGTGTTATATTTATAATTTAAAAATAATTTAAGGATCTATTTATGAAAATCAAAAATATATATTTAATCGGCGATCAGCGATCGGCAGGCGATGAGAATATTATTATACGTATTCTTCATACGGTTGCTGCGACCGCCTGCCAGTGCCAGTGCCAGTGCAACGTTGCATAAAAGTTAGCAGGTAAAAACGTTCTCAATCGTGTTATTAAAAAAGGTACCGCCAATAAGGACCGTTATCAATCGTGTTCTACCCTAATACAAAATGAAATAGAACTAGGATCAATTATTTATTCAGATCAATGGCGAGTAGTACTTTAAAAGATATAGGTTATCACCACGAAACCGTCAACCATTCCGAGTGTTTTGTTGATCCTACAACGCGCCCAAACGCAAACGATCGAGCGTATATGGAGACATGTTAAAACTAAATACGGAATTAAAACAGCAGATTTGTTAGACCGACAATTAATAGAAGAATGGTGGCGGTTCGTTAATACCCAACACGATTTATTAGAAGTTTTTTGGAATGATATAAAAATAGTATATGATGTATAATAATATATAATGACGTATTGAAATAATTATGAAGTACTTGAAAACGGTAAATAAATAAATTATTTAGTAATAAATTGTTTTAATATGTTATTATTTTATGGTACCTAGCTAGGTAGCATAGGTACTACACCAACGAAGTAGCGGTAGGTAGCATATTAGACGAGTACCTGTTTCTGTTAGTTTTAGAATTAGTATAGTATGTTAAATTTTAAATATTAATTTATTACATGGTGGTAGACGGAAATCTTGGGTTCACAACAGAGGCTTTTGAAGCGATTTCAAAACAAGCAAAAGAGAACATTGTTTGTTGTAATTTAGTTATCTATGAAATGTGTATAAGACAACATGTAGAGATGGATAGTCAAAAAAAAAATATAAATAATTAATATACAGGGTGTACCAAAATGATTCATCCGATTTCAAAAAATCATATTTATTGTAAAATTTGATTAATCATGTTAGAATTAACTTTACGTTTTAATGGATTATTTTAAGTTTTAGATACAATGTTTATAAGTTTTCAATATGACCCGCCTTACTTGCACGACATATATCTAGGTAAGCGATATTCAAATTCCTCATAAACCTGTTGAAGCATGTCGACAGTAACCAAGTTGATGGCGTCTGTAATGCGACTTTTCAATTCGTCAAGATCTTTTGGAAGGGGAGGTACATAAACAATGCTTTTTATGTAACCCCAGAGAAAAAAATCACAGATTGTAAGATCCGGCGAACGGGGCCATGGACAAAATGTAGCGTCATTAGCACTACAGCGACCGATCCATTGCTGTGGTTGGTGCTTCGTTTCCTAGTTCACTAACCATTACGGTGCCAAATTTATCAACTAGATAACTTAAAATAAACTTAGTTATCTAATATTTCCATTAATACATTGGTCATTAACCTGCGATTAACCGTTGCCGAACTATATCAGTTCGTAATCGGATGAATCATTTTGAAACCCCCTGTAATATAAATTTATAATTTAAAAATATAATAACTAAATTAAAATTAAATGTTCAAATTTATAAACCATAATTATATTTTAGAAAGAAATATAAAATATCATGGGAAAAGTAATAGATTAAAAAAAAAGCACCTACATTCATAAATTGTTTGAGAACGTATGATAAGGGCGAATGGCCTATCCTTTCTTTATTATCTATGGGAACGATGCGTCGCTGCTTACGAATTGCGTCCCGTATATATAAAGGAATACTAGTTATTGCGTCTCGTGTTTTTTTTTTAAGCACATCTGAATTCCGCCCTCTTTACCTGTGATATCTAAAATGGTCAAATATGTAAATATGTAAAATTATTGTTATAGCGCAGTTAAAACTGTTTCCTACTCTACACGTATCTATAAAACAACGTAACATTTACTTGAAAAGCGTAAATTCGATCATAAACTAGTATAATATTATATAACCTTAATAATTAATAAAGAACAATTTTTGGAACTAACAACGTTAGATTTGCCATCATAACAAACAAGTAGATTCATAAAAAAGTTTTTTTTCTAATTTTCGCCTATACAATAATATTTTTAACCAGAGAAATTACAAAAAATTCATACGAAAACAATATATTTTATACATTTTTTACCAATAGATCATAACGGTAATATTGTTTATATATTTACAATTACAAATTCAATAATACAATAATAATATAAAAAGCCTAACCGACAACATAAACCTTAAACCCTCTCTAAAAACTACCTCTGAAATCGACAGCGCTATCCTTTCCTTAACTTCCACTATTCAAAATTCCGTCTATTGTAAAAAATAAAATATAAATATAGAATTTTGTTTCCTGAAAATACTTGTTTAAATTATGTTATTTCATAATGTGTAACGATAAAATAGAATAATAATTTTTAAATAGTAAATAATTTATTGCTTTTAATAATTTTGATTACATCATGGTCTTTAGAAGAAAATAAAAACACAAAATTAAAAAAAAATATTCAAATTTTTAAGATTTTTTAATTATATCTATTAGCTCTAATTTAGCCAATTTGAAATTCACAACACTAGCTGATTGATCAAAATGACCTGAAAAATCTATAAAATATCAATCCGAAAATTGTATTTAAAATAGGGGTTGCTTTTTAAATTGCTATTTAAAAAATTGAAGTTTTGTTGCGCATAAAAATACACGAGTTAAAAATAGTGAATTTAAAGAGGCTGGTGGTTTATGAATTGGATTCGCTTCAGTCATATTAAACTTCTCCAATGTTACTTTACAATTTAATTAAAACTTAAATTATTTAACAATAATTAGTTGCTTATACAAAATATACGGGAATTACCCAGCTCGGTGATGGTGAATAATTATTAATTAATAACAACACTACTCTCTTTTGACCAACTCATCGGCCGAAACGTAGGTAATAGGTATTAATACAATAAGAGCTCTTTCACACGAGACATTTTGGCCGGCCACAAGAATCGTGCTTCTGTTTACAAAAATGTCTCATATTGATTCACACAAGATACTTGTCGTACTAGTGTGGCTAGTGTTGAAAATAATATGTTAATTAAACTTAGATTTTAGAAATTATTATTTATTATTATATTATTTTTAATAATTAGTTTATAATACTAATTGTATGTTTATATCCACTTTATGCAAGTATGTTTCTTAATAATTATAACTATTCAATAATAAAAAAAAATTTCTATAAATGTCGTTCTTCAAATGTGAATTATATTTTTTGTAGATCGTGACCAAAAAAATTTTGGCCACCCCTGCCGTATACCGTGCTGTAACTTAAACTTCTGAAGAGTTCATTGATGTTTTGGTACAAAAACCCAGGAAATTAGATATTGTTTTATGATGAAAATAAATCTTAGTTAAACAACATAATATTATTATGATTTATTTATGTATAATGTATATATGTATATAATTGTTTTAATGCAAGCCCCCCTCCATTGAAAATAGCTGTGTACATCACTGGTTGCCGATTACATTTCTTAACTTGAATAGATAGACAGATAGTAAAATACTAAAATGACTAGTAAAATGATTATTTATGTAATTCTATACTTCTTTACTTATTAACTATTCAATATTGTAGCTCAATTAATACTTTAAAAAATTCCTGACTTAGAATTCAGTGTTTATAAAATAATTTTTTAGTTTTTAAATTACTAGGTTTAAAACAGTTCGAACTTCGAGTTTCTGAAGTTCTTTTCGTAAATTATGAATACAACTAAACTTTATTATTATTATAAAAACAAAAATATTAAATTAAAATTAAAATTACAATTAATCTACATTCTACAATATTCAACTAATTTCAAATGTATTTTTAGCACAAAAATGGTGGATAAGTGGGTACTGCTCTGTCTGCTTTGTTCATCTGCTGTATAGTAATTGTCAAGCATGCCATTGTTATGGATGTGATAAATACATATTTGAATACAATGATAAATCATTGCTAAATATACAAAAAGAAAAACAACAATCTACCTACGATTAAAGATTCTGAGAGGATACGCTGTGTCATCCAAGCATACTTACATAAATGATTAAATTTAATAGTTAAAAAAATAATTAATACAAATTGAAAATATTACAAATAAATATTAAATGTAGCTTACTTTTTTGATGAATTTTTTCTTTCGATGGAGGTAGACAAACTAATCGTCTAATTCATCTATTAAAATTTAAAATGTCTTATGTTAGCAATGAAAATAAAAACTATAGATTTAAACAATTCTAACTGAAAAAATAATTTACAAAGTTAAAAAATTGTGTTATGGTTATAAATAGCTCAAAAAGAGTCAAAATGGCTTAAAAATGTTATCATGTATATGAAAAATGATAATAATATAGTTATTTGTTGAACATTTCAAGTGTCTGCAGTTATCTACTTGTTTTTGAATTACATAAGCACACACACACACACACACACACAAATTAAAAATCGTTAGTCACAATTATTTTTTGTAAGCGTTTATAGTTCAAAACGCAAAACTTTGCAAGTAATTTTGAAGTTGAAAAGTCATAAAAAATTTTGTGTTTATAACTAAGTATTAAAAATACAACACTAAGTTTTCAGTAAGTTTTCCTTCAAGTAGCTATAGAGAAAACTCGAAGCATCATTATAGGAAAAATTTTAAGTGCGTTTGAATTTTATATTTTTACGAAATAGCGTAAAAATATCGTTACGATAACGATTTATCCTGAAACGATTTTAAATATTTAATATTATTCAAAAAGTATAAGTCGTAGATTCTTGAACATTTTACCAGTTATTTAGATTGGCATTTTCTTGACATGATTTAATTTTCGAAATATTTTGACTTTTTTTGAGATATTGATAGACAACTGAAATTTTCAATTTTTCTGAAAAATTTTTATTTTAGTATCGATCAAATTTTTCTGGCCCTATCAAAATACTTGAAAATTTAATGCAAAGTTTCTCATAAGTTATTCTTTTAGCGATTAAAAAATTATAAGAATACATATGTACAATTTTTTTTTATTAGCATTTGAAGTTCAAATATTGACAAAAATTCGTCAAAACCATGAATATTTGCAAATTATTTTGTAGTTAAAAATTCATAAAATTGTTTGTATTTATATGTAAGGTTAAAAAATTCAACACTAAGTTTTCCATAAGTTTTGCTTCAAATAGCTATACAGAAAATTTGAAGCGTCATTATAGGAAAAATGTTTTGAGCGTTTGAGTTTTAAATTTTTATGAAATCGTGTAACAATAACGATATCCTCAAATCAGATATATGTATATTGTATATCTATGATAATTAAGGTATTATGAATTAAGATAACAACATACAATGTTTTTGGAAAAATTGATTAACCATGCCTTATTTTAAAATGCGTCCTAATTGAAAATTAAAATATTTGTTTCAAAATGGAATAGGTATATGACATTATTTAAATATAATATATCCTAGACTGACAAATCATCTCCGTTCAGAATCGTTTTTCGTATACAATGATACCTATCATTGCTTTCAAATTTAACCTTCCCTAGTCGGAGGTTCATCCCACCCCCTAATGTACAGCAGAGTGACATCCACTTACCCGCTTTTTTTATTATTTGTTTCCAATCGACGACCAATGAGGCAATGAGTTAATTGACACTAATCTATCACAAACTTACAGTAATCGTCAGTGACTCAATGCATGGGCCATATTGGCAGCCAAAAACTATGATTTAAAATGTAAATTCAATCAATATTACCATTTTAAACAAAATTCTAGGTGACATGACAACGTACCAGTCCATCGATATCGTAATGAATCAAGACCGTTATCATCTATAAGTATAAAAACATACTGCTACATAATCATAGGTAACGAATTTAACACATAGTTTGAGTAATAGGTAGGATTTTCAACGGGCTACAAAATTCACGGGTTCAGCTAGTACTTAATAGTTATTAGGTGTATATCATGTATATCTTCATTTCTGAATTTTAATAAATTATAATAATACAATTTATAATATGTGACGACATTAGATTAACCTTAGATTGATTTAACAATTAATAATTTGTTTTATAACTTTTTAAATATTTATAATTTCTGAATTGCAATAAATAATTATAATAGGTAATACGATTTATAATGTGTGACAACTTTAGATTGATTTAAAAATTTAAAAAAGTAATTTGTTTTGTAGTTTTATATAAATTTGAAATGTCTAAATTATAAATTGTAGTAAGAATAACTACCTATTAATAGATATAAATAGGTATATAATTCAAATACCAAAATGAAAAAATGAAAAAATGAAAAAAAGTGAGCCCCCCAGGAAAATTGTCTGGATTCAACACCAGAGCCTGATTTACAAATTTTGGGGCCGGGGATTTAAATAAAAAGAGGCCTCATATACATTTATTAATATTATAATAATATATAAAACTAGCAAAACTTTTGGGGCCACTCCTTGGGGCCGGGTAACTAGTCACCCTGGTACCCCCCTAAATCAGGCACTGTTCAACACTGTAATAATACATACAATACAATATTGTATATTTAATCAATGTAAATACTGGTATTTATTACCGGTTTCAATGATATTATGTATAGATATTTGTGGTTATAAATTATAATCAACTCAGTACTCAGTATCAATTTTACTCACTTCTAAAAATTAAAAATAAATCAAGTTAGAGACGTTCGATAAAATTCAGTAAATAATCATCACTTATTCAATACTAATAACTTGTACAATCTACAATGTTGACTGTTGTTTGTTGTACACGTCACACACAGAAGCGCAGAACGTGTGATTTAGGCCTAGCTATTAATATTATATATCAGTGGCGTAATAATCATAATATTAATTACGTTTTAGTAATTAATATTTACGCTATTAGTATTGTGTTTAATTTTACTTTCAAATAGCCAAAAAAATAACGAGTGGGGATCAAAATAGAAAAATATCAAGAAAAAAAATTGAAACGTTATTGGCATATATAGAATTGTATAATAAATTTGGTTTTTTTACTGAAGTTGAAAAAATGAAGTCCTGTGATTTAAGAAAACAAGCATCAAAACTAGTAAGAATGTAACCTGAAAATTTAGGAACAGAATTTGTCGAGGAAATTATTCAATTTAAAAAACATATTTCAAATTTACCAGAAAGTATGAAAAACATGCAAGGCATGATACCTACCTTAATACTCCATCACTTAATATGACTTTCCCATTTCCCTAATGTTGAAATTGCTCTTAACATTTTTGTTTGTATGCCATGCTCTAACCCGAGTGGTAAAAAATCTTTCTCTGTACTCAAGAGAGCTTAAGATTATTTATGTTTATCTTTGGCAAATTAAAAAACATTGGCGTTATCTTTTTTAAGCATTGAAGATGAAGTTGTTTGAAGTATAGGTTGGACTAATATTGTTGAAAAGTTTGCAAAACTTAAAGCTAAGAAAAAATCCTTTTCATAACCCAAGTGAGTTTTATACATAATAATGTTCAAATGTTTGAAATATTGGAAAATATTATATCTACCTGTTATAAAATTTTTAAAACATTATTATAATTAGGTATTAAAATAAATTAGTTGTTCTTATAAACATAAAAGATATTATTTACTTTGAATATTTATACTATATACTATATACTATTATACTATGTATCAAAGTGTTCAATATCTAAGTGCTTATAATTAATTTGTTCGTTTATTTGTGTACGTCAGTGATCGGCGTATACGACAATAGTTAGGTATAAAAAAAAATGCAGGAACCTTTAATTAATAAGTATTAAACATATTTAAGGTAAGAGGTTAATTAAAAATATGTGAAATCAATATTTTTTCGTAGGAGGGAGAGGGCCATCAAATATTGTTGCCCTAGCGCGTTGTTGGTGGACTGGTGGTTAGGACGGCACTGTGTCTGGTGCCTAATTTAATTTACGTAATTCGTAATGCACTACGTGACTGGCGAGGAACCGCGATAACTGTGAGTAGTGAGTACCAACGGCTTAATGCCGCCACGTCGCACTATCGTACAACAAACCAGAAAATACCATAAAACGTGAGAAATAAAAAGTTTCACTCCAATCATGGTCTGCCACTCGGCCCGCATAACGGTGACACGTCATGCCGCCTCCGCCGCCGACTGCCGTTATGGCCTTATGGGTATAATATTAATCCTGTACGAGTAATAGATATGACGGAGCACGGGCCACGGAGCACTAGACAGAGACAGCGACACTGCGTCGAGTCTTGAGTTGCTTCTTTCAGTCGGCTCTGACGGGGGCATGACGTAGTACTGAAGTAACGGGTCTATGCACCGTTGCGGTATGGTGCGTAACACTCCGCACCATACGACGGCCGACCGAAAACCTTGGATATTTTTCATTTCCGTGTCGAATGATAATAATAATTGTCCACTTCCTCTTTTGCACATTCTCTCACTCTAACTCACTGATAACGATACGCGTTTCTCCGTAGCCCAGAGTTCAGACACAATAAATAATAATAATAATAATAATAACGAATAATATTATATTAATATTAATTATTAATTTCTCGCGACGATGTCGATGTGTAAATAAAACGGTGCGGGCTGTGCTCGACTCATCGCCGATCGAATTTTCTCCGGTTTTATTGCTTTCATAATTTCGCGTTGGCGGTCCTCGCGTCAAATCGCCACCATGGTAGTCTGCTGTTTGAGTCACTGTAGCTGAGGTATCTAGATAGTGCAACACACGAATCATTGTTGTACTGACTCATTTGGCGGCCGATCGACGACCGACGTCTGACGATATGTTATGTATGGCGGACCAGTGATGCCGGTCCGGCGACAGTCACAACCGTGATCCATTGCTCAGTGTCCGTAGCTATTGATGTTTTTGTACGTCATGATGTCATCGAGCACAAATCGAATGATACAGCCTAGGAATCTGGCTTCGATATTGATGAAATTGCATGGTGCCTTTGCCGAAGCCATTACATCGCCTAAAGCGTCCATTGATAAGCGCACGCTAGAGAAGACATGGAAGCTGATGGACAAGGTTGTGAAACTGTGTCAACATTCCAAGATGAACCTAAAGAACTCGCCACCGTTCATACTTGACATACTGCCAGACACGTATCAGCGGCTCAGGTTCATTTACACACAGTATGAGAATGACCTTTCTGAGCTGTACAACAATGAGCATTTCAATGTTTTTATTTTGAATGTGATACGTAAATGCAAACAAGCCATAAAATTGTTCAAGGAGGGCAAGGAAAAAATGTATGATGAAAATTCACATTATAGGAGAAATTTGACAAAATTGAGTTTAGTGTTCAGCCATATGCTTAGTGAGCTCAAAGCATTATTTCCAAATCATAGGTTTGCTGGTGATAAGTTTAGAATAACCAAAAGTGATGCTGCAGAATTTTGGAGATCTAACTTTGGAATGAGGTAAGGACATAAATGTATCTCTATATAACTTTTAAATCATTTTAATGCTAATATTAAAAAAGCAAATGTTAGAAAATTGTAGAGCAAACCTTTTAAGATAATAGCAAAGATGTTAATTTATATCCATAATTTTACTCTCATTTTTAAAGAATGATTTTTTTCCTTCAACAACAGCTATAAAAGTCAAAATGTACAACAAAAATCAAAAAGATAGTGGTTACATTTACCTACAAATAACAAAAAACTATTTTTATTTATCTGACAAAACCAAGAAAATTAGTAAATCTTTTATGTACCAATATCAGTTGTTAAAAATTAAGATATAAAACTGGGGATATAACTCTGTAACCTAGATAAATATGTTCCGGGGTATGTATTATTATACATTAAAATCATGTATTTAATACTTAAATTTAATTTGTATTTAGATTATCATTAAATTATTTACATGATAAGTACCTCGATAAGTACCAACCAACAGTAGGATGGCCAGTTTCAATTTTCATAAATCTGAGATAACAAGAGAACCTTGGCTTACTACTTATTTACTACCTAATAATTTTAGTATTCAATATATTATATTGATTATTAAATACTTTTCAATAATTTATGTACATTCATAAAATTAGTGAAAAATATGTGGTGGAGTGTGGAAAAACACAAATAAATCAGTCAAATTCGACTATTATAGATTGATATCTATGTATAACTATTATTTTAGTTTCGTTAAGAATTAATAAAAAATAATTGTAATTTTATTCAAAGAACATAGGTTGGTAGATTTTAATATTAGCGATTATTATCAACATTATGTTAATTGTAATAAGATAATATTTTTCATTTTAGTTAAAAAATATTGTAGGGTATCTGAACTGACTGTAAAAGTTTTTAAATAAAATAAAGTACCTATCTAAAACATGACTATATTAAAATAGAATCCGGGAATAAAAGAACAATACATTTTTAAAAATTTTAAATATATTAATAATTGACTATGAAACTTAAAATATTATGGGGCATCATTAGAATGGAAAAATATACTTATCTATTATAAAATATAATATATTATAATAAAATAATTTTGTTAATTGTATAAAAGGGGTCAGTCTTATATTTTGATACTCAATATTAAAAAACAACTTTTTTTACCTATAAATTCAATGAAAAATGTTGTTACAAAACAGGTGGTAGCTCCTATAGTATTAATATATATATATATATATATATAATATTTAATATAATATAAATTGAATAAAAAAAAATATATATATCATCATTATTTTTCGTTCTATTTAAATTATATGGGCTTCTCTTTTGTAGCTCAAGTTTATAGTTTATATAGTTTGATACTGTAGAGAATAGGGAAATGGATATAACCTCGGATATAACCTATGGAACACTTAAGCTTTTTAACATTTAATTTAATTTATATAATGTTTGGCACATATTATGTTGAGATACTAGTGGTATAATAGAAAGTAAAATAACTTTTTACTACTGTAAATTCACTGTATAGACCTTTTCATACTTTTATGCTATTATTCGAGTGTTAAATAATAATAATTTGATATCAATAATTTTTTACTTTGTAATAATTAATTAAAATATTTTTTTAAATTGTACTTTTTTCCGTATTTTAGGTATCTAGTTATTAAAATTTTGACTCAAATTTTGTCAGGAAAAGTTTAATATTGATACATTATTTAATACCTAAATATGTAGGTAATAACTATAAAGAATAGTTGGTAGATCAATTTCATAGTGTTTATACTATTATTTTTATAGAACCATTGTTTTTATAAAATTATTTTCAATGTCATCAATTTGCAACTGTATATTTGTGTAGTCATTAAAGCTAATCCAGTTAATCGGACATTTCTACATTTATTTCTTACCTACATATTTTTTAAGTCTTGCAAGAGTGGAAAATCCTTTCTCTACACTCATAATAATCTGTACTGTACATAATATTTTCAGCCAAAATTTTAAGGTACAAATCAAATTAAATTGACATAATTTATGGGCATTAGAGCATTTTTTGGAATTTTTGTAATAGTTGTATCAAATATTTTCCACTTTTTAACCCATAATATCCCACTCACCTTAGATCATAGATTCACCAATTTAAAAATCAGCAAGGTAAAAGACTACAGCATCAAAAATATTTTGATATTTTGAATTGATTGCATCTATTGGTAGGTTATAATTTGATAAGCTTAATAGAGTTTTTTGCGTTTGGAAAATCTGCTGACTAATGATATGTATAATTCATTAAAATATGGTATGAATACATTTATTCTATAATATACATCTGAAGAGTTAGTTAAATAATTATGGCGATGACTTAGAATCCCAACAATCCTAGGTATTGATGGTTCAACAATAAGTTTAGAATTAATAGCTTTAGCACTTAAATACAAGTGTTTAATTTCAATTTCAACATTGATCTAATATCATGACTGATTTTACAAGTTCTATGAGCCCAATAGCAGAACTTAAATCCCAATTTATATTAATATCAGGTTTTAGTAGACTAACTAATATTTGATGAGTTATAGCCAAAATTTTGCTAATAGTGACCAATGTTATAAAAACTCAAAATCACAAAGTTTTTTATGAAATGATCGAGCAGCTGTTCCATTATCATTATTATTTGGTATTATTTGTTTCATAGATTCAATTATTATTCAATATTTATAATATATTTTATAAATATTTATTTTTGAAAATAACAATTGCTTCATCCATCTAGTGTCATAGTAATTCATTAAACGTGAAGGTTAGGTTAGGTTAATTCCATGTTCAGATAATTTTGTTTTTATGATATTAGATCTTTTTACCTATGCTCTAATAAATGTATTTATTTCTCTTATTACCCCAATGCAGTTTCTATCAGGTTGTAATTTTGATGCATCGTTTAATATACAATTCAATGAATGAGTTTACATTCACTAATTTGCTATAGGATATTCCTCCAATACTATTTCCTGTACTCCATTGAAAGCTCCTCTGATTGCAGCAGCCCTGTCATACCCTTTTCAAATCAAGAGTGTCACATTTTGAAAGGTTACCATAAGTCATAAATATTTATAAATTTAATAATGTAGGTATAATAGTAAGTAAAGTAGTGATATAATTATGTACCTAGTACGTAAATAAAAAATTATGCACTTAAACATTTTTAAAACACATCTTTTATTCCAAATAAAAATTTAAAAATTTAAATGTAATTGGGTATTTTATAATAATTATATACCTAATACACATTGTAGAACTTCAGAAATGTATTCACAAAACAATTTAAACTTGACAATGAACACATTTTCGACCTTTTTAGATTATAGCACAGTGTTTATTATTGGTAAATTCATATTATCAATAATTTATATGGCCATGTTTTTATACTATATATAAAAACGTTGAATCAGAGATTTTGATAAAAAATCATGAGCATGATGGTTGTTGCTTATACTATTAATTGATTTTTGGTTAAAAAATGAACTGTTTTTTGCTGATAGAGATATTTTAACTGAAAATTGATAACCGATAGAAAAATTTTGAAAGTAATGAAAAGAATCAGCTTTTTCTATCAATTTTTTAAGGAGTATTTAAAAAAATCATTTAATCAATTAAGTTAAATTACATAGGAAAAAGTATAATCTTAACTTTTAAGTAATATGTTTCACTCACTTATACATGATCTTAAAAATCTAAAATATCTATGGCTGTACTTTTTTTAAAATCATTGTTGTGCCACAGAAAAGTTAAAAATTTAAACCATATTTTTGTCTCCGATAGTCATGTATAAACAATTAACAATTTAAAAATATGTAATTCGCTTCTTGTTATATCCATATTGTAGAATATTTATGTTTAATTATGCATGCTTTTAATGTATTTATGTTTGGCTACCAGTTGCATTTACACTTGATAAATAAATGTATGTGTATAAGTACCTTAATAATAAAACAACTAACCTAATATAATCTATAAAATTGTTTTCTGTGCACTCGAAACACATAATATAGCTGACTAAATAAAACTTGAAATTCATTCTATTCATACCCTTGATCACAATGGCACATTATATGGTACTTAATTTAATGACAAACCATAAGTAATAAAAATTTTTAAAACATATGCTATTTTTAGACTTAATTAATTCCCTTTTGATGGAAGTTATTAGTTTTGTTACTTTTTTATTATCACAATGTCAAGAGTTATAAATAGAGTCCCAATGTTTGAATGACTTATAGGCGACAGTTGGGTAGCTTTAAGCTACCTGCTGGGTCGTAAATGATAAATATAGATAGTAGGTACGTGAAACCATTGCATATTTTCTCTGGACTACAAGCATAGCAGGTATTTAACCTACCAAGTGCTTATCAGTGCACTCTACTCATTCTTAAAGTATAGTATATTTCTCAAAATCAGTTTATATAACATTAGTTTATTGACTGTTAGAGAAAAAATTGAATATATCATGTTTAAATGCTATTAAATTAGTCACAATTGATTTGTTACAACAAAACTCATTTTGTTGCAGAATTAATGTGTTTATGTAGATAAGTTAATGAGTTTATAGTTAATTATTTTTGAGAAAATAGAAATTGTTGATATAAATATTGAAAATAAACTAGTGATTTATTTGTTTTTTTATGAATGAGATTGATTAGGTAGATTTCAGAGAGAGATGGGAAGAATTTTTTACTTAGAGATGCATTGAAAAAATATGATATAAAGATAAATATTGTTGAAACGTTATGTTCAACGTTCCTGTCACAGTTTAAAATACCTATTTATTAAAGTATTTTTAAAACTGTAGTTCCTATTGTAAAAAACCTACCAATATAAATTTGATTTTTATCTGAATTACCCATCTGCATATCAACCTCTTGATGGATCCATAGATAGGTTCAAGTATTTTATTAATATATATTTTTTCCTTGTTTATATATTGCTTGTTCAATTTTCAATGGTGTTTGTTTTTATTGTCATTATAGTTTTTAAAATGTATTATTTTAAAATTATATTTTAATTTATTATATAAATTTAACTCATAAAATGTAAGCAAAATGTTTCCATCTACCTAATAATATATGATATTATTGATATTATAACATACTTAAATCAATCAATGATTAATATTAGGTATATTACTTATGAAAGTATAAAATATTCTTGGATTCATTACATCATGATACAACGAATAGCTGTAGAATATAAATTGTGTTTAGATTCCAGTATTCTAGTACATATTATTTGGATTTTAGCAATTGATTATTTTTAATTGATAATTTTCTATTAATAATCTATTGTATACAAGGCATTGACACTAAAATATAAATACAATAATTACAATTTTAATATCTTGAAATTAAAAATGAATTTCCAATTTGTTTTTAAAAATGTTAAGTCTTAACAGCCTGTACTAATATTTTAAAAAACTAATTTTTTTAATGTTTTAAATCTTCAATTAAAAATTGTATGTAGTCAATGTTTCACATGTAAACAAAAGTTTATTTTGTTGTATGTAATGTTTAACTGATTTATTTTGTCTTCAAATATGTCAATATAAATAATAAGCTACTTTTTTATTAATTCCTTTATAAAAAAATGTTTATGTAATATATATATTGTCAAGCAGGGACGGATCGGCAGAATTTTTCGGCCCGGGAAAATTATTGAGACCGGCCCTCTATACTATAATATCTAATGTTATACATAATATTACTCGTGTTTTTATAGGTGGTTAAACTCCCTCCCCCCCACAAATCACGATTTAAAGTTTTAAAAATTACAATTTTGTTTACTGACTTATATTTATTAAAATAAAATTTGCACATACATAATATAGCAAAATAATTTAATATGAAAGTTCAGAGTTCTTTATTGAGTAATGCACTTTTTTTTTTTAGCTTATTAATGATATTTTCTGTGTCAATATCATTTAACATTTTTTTCTCTACTGCCATTAGCATAAAATCTTCTAAATATGAATCAGATAATGTGCTTCTCAATCTGGTCTTAATACATTTAAGTATAGAGAATGATCTCTCACAAGCTACCTATAAAAAGAAAAGGATATTCTTATAATATTTTAAGTTAAACCTTCAGGAAAAATGATCTTACTTGTGTCGTTGGCAAAGTAAGTAAAAATTTGTAAGCTAAATGTGCTATAAGCATTACTATAAAGATTAAATTTCATATGTAGTGTATAACAACAGGTAGCACAATTCTTACAGGTCGACAGTGTTGTGCAATTATTGTATTTCTTTAATTTGTCTTCATCATTATCATCATTATCTTCATCATCAATGTGATTCAAGGTATAGGACTCTGCAATATTTATTTTTAATGACTCCCAATTATTAGAAAAGTGTATTAATTCTGTCCTTAATTTATCAGCAGTAACTTCTGAATCAAATTTTATTAATTTTGAGACTATAACATCAAGTGCTTCAGCTGGAAGACCACTTTTAATGTCATTGAAGTTGCTTACTATTATCATATTATGAGATAAGAAGTGATAAGAAGTCAGAAATTAAAATAATTATGATAAAGACGTGATAAACTAGTAAATAAATAAATAATAAATATTGAAAAATATGAAAAAAAAATTCATGACAATTTATAACAAAATTAAAAACTGTTTGCGTCTATAGCAGCCCTCAAGGATACCGGCCCACCGGGAAGTTTCCCGGTATCCCGATGGGCCAATCCGGCCCTGTTGTCAAGTTGAAATGATAATAAATGTTTAGATTTATTTTAATTTTAAGTGTTTGTGTTTATTATAAGTATAATATTATTTTTATTGTATGGGTTCATGTATACATTTTATTACTATGTTTAGATTGTCCAATGTATTAATCTATCTTTATATTAATTGTATTAATAAAAGAAAATCATTGTGATATAATTGATTTATAAATTATCATAATTTATTATTTTTTTTTTTTTTTTAATAGCACTGTAGTTCCTTGGAAATTATTTCGTAGTGCTCTTCATGACGTACATCCAATTGTGAGTGGATTAGAAGCTATGGCTCTCAAATCAACAATAGATTTAACATGCAATGATTACATATCAAATTTTGAGTTTGACGTTTTTACCAGGTAAATTAATGGATTAGTTATTCTACAAATTATTTTCATATATTTTTTTAAATTTACAACTGATACATTTTTTTATTGTTTAGATTGTTTCAACCTTGGCCAACTTTACTAAGAAATTGGAAGATATTAGCTGTTACGCATCCAGGATATGTTGCATTTTTAACATATGATGAAGTTAAAGCTCGTTTAGAAAAGTTTATCACTCGACCAGGGAGGTTTGTAATTTTATGTGTATCACACAATTGAATACTTTTAATTGATTTTATGTACAAATAAACCTGATTAATCTGATTGTTAAATTTTAATGTAATACTTAAAACTTATAATAAGATAAAATAACACAATATAAATAGTATAGATTAATACTTAAATAAATTAATAATGTAATGTAATTGGGTTTTAATGTTTCACACTTTACCGAGTATCAGTATTCATCTCCAGAATTATTGGTTATTGATTTTAGTTACAATATATCAAATAAATTGTTTTAAGATAATGTTTATATTTAAAATTTTCTCTTACAGACTATCTTGAATCAATGGCCTATTGATTCCAATATTTTTAGAAATAAAAAGAATAAAACAAGTTAGATTTATCAGTTGCTTAGTTTTTAATTTGAATAAAAATACTACATACAATAATTGGTCATTGATATTATTGAAATCAGTACACAATTTTATGATATTAAATTAGTGTAAAATAATTATTTGTATTTTATACATTTATTGTTGAAATTATTATTGTACCTCTTATTTAATAGTTATTAATTATTATATTGGTTTGTTATTAGTTATGTATTCCGTCTAAGCTGCACACGACTTGGACAGTGGGCTATTGGTTACGTGACAACAGAGGGTGAAATATTACAGACCATTCCTCAAAATAAATCCTTATGTCAAGCATTATTAGATGGTGCTCGTGAAGGATTGTAAGTAGATTTTCATAAAAGAAAAAAAATATGTTTTTAATTATTTACAGGGTAAATTGCATTTGGTGTTATCAGCTTATATATTATATATGTCAGGACAGTAAAATTTTACTCAGTTTCATAATTTAAAATTTTTAAATATTATTTGTATGATATTTTTAAAAAGATTATCAGTAGTTTTTCATCAAAAATTAAAATGTTAATTTAGTTCTGTTAAAAATATAGGAACTAAATTATTACTGTTTTGATAAATATAATGTAAAATACTGTTCAGTAACTATGATTACTTATTAATGATTATAGTTTTAAAAGTTTTCTTATGTTATCTTTGAAAATTATTCTCATTTTTACATAGTTGCTATGCATATCTCTAAAGTACAGCTGTCTCCATTTAAACTATAAAGTATTTGTATTTTTATTACTATGTTGTGACTGAATTCTTTTTAGGACTTTTATTGCTGTATTGTTAAAATTAGAGTTTGTAAGTAAACTGATTATTAACCACTATTTTGATTTTTTCAGTTATCTCTATCCAGATGGACAAAAAGGAAACCCAGATCTGTCAAATGCTGTGGAACAAAGTCCAGAAAATCATATTAGAGTTACTCATGAGCAGTACGAAATGTACTGTGAAATGGGATCTACTTTTCAGATATGTAAAATATGCACAGAAAACGACAAGGACGTTCGCATTGAGCCATGTGGTCATCTTTTGTGCACACCATGTTTGAACTCTTGGATGGTATGTCAGCTTGTACAGTGTTTTATACTTATGTTCAGTGAATTTCCATTAATGTGTTATTTTGGTTATATAAAATAATGATTGTATTATTTTGTTTCTTTCTATCAGGAGTCTGATGGCCAAGGTTGCCCTTATTGTCGGGCTGAGATAAAGGGTACAGAACATGTTGTAGTAGACCCATTTGATCCAAAAAGAGTCAAATATAAAACCGTTCCCATCATGCCTATTGTAGTGCAACATTCTGATGATGAAGAAGATGGCGAAGATGAAGAGGAGGTGGTAAAATAACACACAATGTCGTCGTCGTCGGCGACATTTTTCCAGCAAGGAAAGTATAATAGTTATAAATAATAGTTAAAGAAAAAAGTTGTTGAGACAATTTTACTGTGATATCGTATTGTAGACATTTTTTAATTTGTCTGCATTAAATATTTCGTTTTAAATATGACGTAACAAAATTCCCATTGGCGATATGTATTGTCAATAAGGCGTATTTTTTCGTATGTGATAACTGTTATGTTAAATATATTATTCAAATAAAATGTGATAGAAAATAAGAAGAGTAACATATATATATATATATACATATAAATTATATTTTTTAATTAATTTAATGACAGTAGGAGATAATGCAATTGAGTATAGTGATTACATTTTAAGATAAAATATGATTGTGTGTTTTTATATTATATATTACAATATTTATATATTTGTCCTATAGTATTTTTTGAACCCTATGATTTGAAATCAATGTCCATACCAATTATTTGTTTGTTATTTTTATTATCTGCTACAATATGATTTATATATTTAATTTAAATGTATTGTATGGATTTGTTATATGGTAATGGTTCTCTTTAAAAATTATAAGAATTAAAGTGATTTCTGAAGTAAAGAGAGCGATACTAACATATTTTTATTTTTTCAGCATAAAGATACTATTTAAAAAAAATATATAAATTGTAATTTTTCATAAACGATATAGATATTTAAAAATATGGCTGTATAATGTGACAATCATACTTTGACTGTATTATTTGCTTATATTGATTTCATTATTTCTGGAAAGTAAATAGTAATTATTACATTCGTAACAGATCTAGTTTAAAACAATTATAAATACTTAGTGTTTTGCTTGATAAGATTTTTAATCATTGGGTTCATGGTGGATTTATATAATGATTGTACTATTATTATTCTTTGGTTTTATGTTTAGAAGTTGATTTCTAGTCTCCAAGCAATCTAGTCTAATTAAGAATTTGTATTTTTCATTTTTCCTATCTGTGTATATATAGGTATAATAAGTATATATAATATATATACATATCTCTTAATTCTAAAACATTAAACCTTATAACATTTCTGTGTAGTGATATTTTCTATTTTTTTTTATTACATATACTTGTATGTATTTGTAATTTATATTATACTATTGTCTTATTATTGTTTGAGTGTTTGATTATTTTCTTAATTATCTACCGCAATTTGGTTAGAATCAATACACACTTTTCTGATAATGTGGTGATATTATATAAAATGTTTAGTAGTTATATGTCTTGTGATCAATATTTTCTTTATCTACATTATTTTTAATAAAGTTAATCAAAATCTTTTTACGTATCATTTTGTTATAAGAAATGTCAACTAATATTTCTATAACAATCATGTATCTTACTCTACTGTACACTGTAACCAATATTTTCATGGTTTTTTTTAACATGTTAAATTTTATTTTTATTTATATTATTTACTCATATTGTATACTACATGACAAATGTTTCTACTTTGACCAAATGTTCATCTTATTGTATTAACATACACCCGTATATAATATTAATGTTCTGTTTACATTTTAAACTATAGCAATGCTGTACATTAAAAATACTGTGTAATATTTATCATTTAGATTTTAAACACTTATAAAAGCAATAAGATGTATGGAAATTATTATTAACTCTATTTATTTACAAACAAACTAAAGTAACCTTTATTTTAGGGGCCTTAAATATTATTTTATAATGTTACGAATACAGGGTAATGTAGTCTACAAGAATTAATTTATAGAAATGAATTCCAATATTATTATTATTATTATTATTATTATTAGTCATAGAACAATTTGTTAATTATTATATTTTTTTTATTGCCCATGGAGGCCAATTGACAATTATTTTATTTTTATTGTTTTTCAAGAAAAAACATGTGTGATTTCATATTGTAATGATCTTTGAGCTTGAGTAAAATAAGTAAAATAAATCTATGTATGTCAAAATAAATCACATAATTTGTATAAGGTGTAAATTATAAGCAATACGTAAATATAAAATGTATTTTAGTATTTATTTATTTTATTCATATTCACTTTAGTTTGTACTGCTATCGTATTTTTGTAACATATTATATATATTTTTTTATTTGTAAATAAACCAAATAGCTAATTATTATATGTACAATTATTATTATAAAATATGGCGATTTCATAATCATTGTATTGTGTTTTGAATTAATCTACTCAATATACATCCTCATCCTATCTATAGCAGTGCATAAAACAAAATATTAAGTCATGTTGAACAAAAAAAAAACCCTGTAACTAGTCAACAACTATACATAGTTGATAAAGGACTTAGTTATCATAATTCATAATACTTTATATTATATCATAGATATACATATTATACCTGGTTTGAGGATAAATCGTTATCGTTACGCGATTTCATAAAAATTTAAAACAAACGCTCAAAACATTTTTCCTATAATGATGCTTTAAATTGTCTCTATACCTATTTGAAGAAAAACTTATGGAAAACTTAGTGTTGAATTTTTTAACCTTAAATATAAATACAAACAATTTTATGAATTTTGAACTACAAAATAATTTGCAAATATTCATGGTGTTGAAGAATTTTTGTCAATATTTG
Source organism: Diuraphis noxia (assembly GCF_037042655.1). NCBI lineage: Eukaryota > Metazoa > Arthropoda > Insecta > Hemiptera > Aphididae > Diuraphis > Diuraphis noxia. The sequence continues at coordinate 24,447,643 of NW_028301711.1, forward strand.
AACTTCAAATGCTAATTAAAAAAAATTGTACATATGTATTCTTATAATTTTTTAATCGCTAAAAGAATAACTTATGAGAAACTTTGTATTAAATTTTCAAGTATTTTGATAGGGCCAGAAACATTTTATCGATACTAAAATAAAAAATTTTCTGAAAAATTGAAAATTTCAGTGGTCTATAAATAACTCTAAAAAGTCAAAAAATTTTGAAAATTAAACTGTATTTAGATAACACTAACATAAACGTTTGGTGAAAATTTAAAGTATTTACAGTGATTAATTCGATATAAAAAAATCGATTTGGTCGAAAATTGGTTTTGCGTAAAAATTCCCGGTTTTCTGTCACTTTTTTTTTGTTTTTCTCGATTTTTTTTTAAAACTGTTGGAAACTGTTAACTTTTGACCTCTATAATGCACCAAGGATATTCATTTTCCCATCGGAAACCACCCTCAAAGTTCAAAATTGAAGCATTATTTCGACTAGTTATGCTCTACACAGACATAAAAAAAAAATAGGCGGGTAAGTCATGGATGTCGCTTTGCTGTATAGTAGGTTACAAGTGGGTTACTGTAATGGATGGAATTATATTTGAATACAATGATATTATATCATTGTATACGAAAAACGATTCTGAGCGAAGACGGTTTAAAAAGAAATTTTTTTATGAATTTCTAGTTTAAAATTATTTGCGAATTTTTGTGATTTTTACACATGTTGTCAAAATTCAAACTTTGAATGCTTGTAAAAAAAAATTGTGAGTTTTTGAATTTCTTTTATTTTTCAACTGCTATTGTTATAATATGTTAAGAACCTTGTATTAAATTTTCAAGCGAACAAATAAATTTTTATCGATATTAATTTAAAAAAAACTAATAATGATCGAAAAGTTCAAACCCCTATGAATAGTTCAACTTAAGTCGAAAATTATTGAAAATTGCATGGTGGATAGAATATACTTATATAAACATTGGGTGAAAATTTCATGTATCAATGGTCATTTGTTTTAAAGTTACATCAAAAACCAAAATCGATTTTGTCGAAAAATTAGTGTGCTTAAAATTTCCCGTTTTCCCTTAATTTTTAATTTGTTTTTCTCGATTATTTAGAAAAGTATTAAGAATTTTTCACTTTTGACCCCCCCCAAAGTACCAACTACTGATCTACCTTCACTTTCTGATCGAACGAGGTACTGAAGTCAAAAATCGAAGCACTTTTACTGCCCCAAAACGTGATGACAGACAGACACAAAAAAAACACACATCATGATAAAATCAATACATTCATCGCTCCGCTCAGAATCTAAAACTAAAATCTCCTTATGCAGTTTAAAAAAATTTGTATGTACTGATTAACTATCGATACCTTGAATTATGACATCGTTTGTACGCAACTATTCAAAATTATCTGATTAAATAAGAATAAAATTTAAATTTTTATTGATTACCATTTGTCACGAGATTTATGAAAAATATAAAATAAAGCATTGAATTAAGAATATTAGCAAAACATAGCATCAAGACTTTAAAAATAGCAGTAAAATTCTAAAATTCTTCATATATTATGCAAAAAATAGCAAAATAAAATTTCATATTTAGAGTCCGTTGTGCATTAAACAAATTTACAGCCCACTCTGCTATTTTTATATCTATCCTATAATAAGTAGCAAATGCTATAAAATCCGAACCCTGGTTATAACTTATAAATTATAATATATACCTACCAGTGCCGCAACTTGGTACATGTTGGTGCCGTTGGTGGGTGTGCGACCAAATATAAAGGGCCCATGTACAGTGGCGTAACAGTGTGGGATGGTGGAGGTGGGGGGCAAAGCTCCCGCGAATACGATTCAGACCCCTTCAAAAAATATTCCTTATTTAGATATAAGCCACTTATAAGTTATTTTAAATTAATAGTTTTGCTAGATGTGCTGTAAGTCCCCCCCCCCCAAAAAAAAAAATTTAACCCTATAGTTGAGACCATGTTCATGTACCAATAGATCATTAAACACATATTGCTTGTTGTTTTTAACTATATACATTATGTTGTGTAGTAAATATAATATACACTGCTACCTATACTGCTTACAGATAGGCGAAGAGCATTGAACATATATTATAATAGGTGAGGACTGAGGAGCAAAGTGGTTGTAGCACTTAAAACCATTTATTTTCTTTCTTTTTCTAAATGTGTATTGCATTTAAATTGGGAATCAGCCATCACAACATGGCAAAATAAAAAAATTCGAGAATATGATATAATTCAGCCCCCTGTCATTCAAAATTATTATTTTCATTATTTTGATATAATTTTGGTTAGGAGTTAGGACTTTGTTTTATATTATAATAAATAATAATTATTATTATTCTAAGGCAGTGGTTTTCAACCGGTGTGCCGCAAAAAATCTATTAATAGAGTTAATTTTGTATTTTCCAGTATTATCATCGATATTCAATGAAAACTTATAACAATCAAATATAAAGACAGGCTAATCATTAATCGTAAATACGTATAACAGTATTTTAATATTAGTTTGCCCGTCGCAGCGATCCCGAACGTTATACGTTGCGTCGCGGAATATTGTGTTTTTATTGTTTTTAATGACTTTTGTCCTACTTGGTATATTTTAAATAATACTTTATTTTTTTATAATGGATGCATTTATAATTCGTTCAGCTGACAGCACTTCAGTGAGTGAACAACCAAAGAAAATAATTGTAGACTCCAGTCTCATTTCGTTAATTAGCGAATCTATTGTGTTACTGAAAGACAAAATTACGAAATACTTTCCTAGCATAAATGTTGAAGACTATGACTAGGTGCGGAATCCATTCAGTGTATCAGTTAACGAGGTAATCGGTTTGACATTCGCCGACATCTCACTGAAAAATGATGGAACATTGAAGCTAAAATTTAAAGAAATGACAGTCAACAAATTTTGGATATATGCTCAAGCAGAATTTCCTGAAATATCTATAAAAGCAATAACAATTTTATTACCATTTTCCACATCTTATCTATGCGAACAAGGATTCTCAGCAGTCATCACAATAAAAAGTAAAAAAAGAGAACGACTTCGATCCGTAGAAGAAGAACTGAGAGTGGGTTTGTCGACAGTTCGTCCTATAATAAAACGTTTATGCACCACACGTCAAGCTCAAATATCTCATTAATCGGTATATTTTTATTTCATTGTACAGCATTATTATCATATAAAATAAATATTTCTGCTAACAAATTTTTTCATCATTGTTTTAATTTATTTCACAATAATTAACCCTGTAATAGAATAGATTATAAATAGTGTACCTATATATGTATAAGTATAATATAAATATATGCTTCACGTATTTTATGAATTGGAGTGCCACGAAAATTTTGTAGGAGAAAAAGTGTGCTACCTACATTGTTAAAAAGGTTGAAAACCACTGTTCTAAGGTATTCATTAGTTTCTATTTTTTGATAAAATAATAAGATAGTAAGATAGGTACCACATTGTGAAAAACCTTAGTAATAAAATATATTAAACACTATCTTAATGAAAACACATATATTAACACATAATATAATATTATAATTTATAAAATAATAAATAATAATAAAATTGATTTCATTAAATTTAGGTAGTTTTAGATTCTGAACGAAGTGATGAATGTATTGATTTTAATGTAATGATGTGTTTTTTTTTGTGTTTGTGTACAGCAGAACTAGTTGAAATAATGCTTCAATTTCAAACTTGGGGGTGGTTTCCGATGTAAAAGTGAATATCCTTGGTGCATTATAGAGGTCAAAAGTAAACATTTTCCAACAGTTTTCAAAAAAATTGAGAAAAAAAAAAAAAAATAACAGAAAAACAGGAATTTTTAAGCAAAACCAGTTTTCGACCAAATCGATTTTTTTTATATGGTTGTAATTCATAAACTAATCACTGTAAATACTTGAAATGTTCACCAAATGTTTATGTTAGTGTTATCTATATACAGTTTAATTTTCAAAATGTTTTGACTTTTTTTGAGTTATTAATAGATCACTGAAATTTTCGATTTTTATGAGAATTTCTTTTTTGAAAAGTAAGGTTCCTTATGAGTTGTTCTTATTGTTGCTAAAAAAATTAAAAATCGTTTGTTACAATTTTATTTTATAAGCGTTTATAGTTCAAATTTTTATGAAATCTGTCGAAAACGCGAAAGTTTGCAGTTATAGGTATGTAAATTATGAATATTTTAAAATGTTCATAACTCACTTAAAAATTATAATACCGTAAAAAACCAACGAGAGAACACAGATAATGTTGCCACCTAAAAGTTTGATAGTAGGTGGATTCACTCTAATATCAAAACTGACAATACCCTATTGAAACTAACGAACGAACATTTCCTATGTCGTACGTGTGTAAGACGGAGACAACACATGCGGGTTAGACGTCCTCTTAATAATAAAACTATAGGTACCTATATAGCCATAATATATAATAGTAGGTACTAACTATGACGCTACTCACTACTCAAATACTATAATTATATTTATATTGTATTTTTTTATAAACACTTAATTAGTTTATTATTGTAATAATATTGTCCTTCTAGCAATACCCACCCAGTACCCACCCACCCACCCATATTTAAGGTGTTGCTTGAGCAACACTTGAACCCTAGATTACCCGCCACTGCAACACAACAACGTACTTATAAGCATAGGCGCCAGGTTTTCAAAAAGCTATTGGGTGCTCTTACCAATGTAAAACAACAGTGGCGCAAGCATTGGCGGGGAGGGAGTAATGGGTTGTACCCACCCCCAATTTTTTTTTCTAATTTTGACTTCCGAGGTTTTGCCACAGAATTATAGATGAAATAGATTTTTATATCCTGTGGTTTTTCTTTGTAGCCACTGATATCATACAATGAACGTGGTGATAACGGTTTACCTATTTTAATTATATTGGGTGCTCCGCACCCAATGAATATTTTCAATGGGTGCTCGAGCACCCGAGCACCCATGTACTTGGCGCCTATGCTTATAAGTATATTTATCTTATACGTAAAATGTTTATTTATTGCTTTATAGCGGCAAGACTTTGCCTCATTTGCTTTGAGTTTGGATTCAGGATACGACTACAGTGCAATAATATAATATTTTCTTTCAATACGTAGTTACCTAACTTTGGTGTTTACCTAGGTATCCTGTTATTTACTTAATGAAAACACTGATAAACGTTTTGTATAATATTACATATAATATGCTTTGGTCTATAATATATGATACGTTTCTACTGAGAAAATCGAACAATGAACAACGAAATGATATTTTAATGATTCTTAATAAAAGTAATTATAATAATGACCGCGGACGATGACATTATATGGCGATGGTTGAAACAGTTGCTCGTAAGCGTAAATAACAAAACACAACAGAAAATATATTTCTAAGCTAATTAAACATAGAAATACTATTATCAGACGCCTCCTCCGCCGCCGAGCTCCTCTTCGTACTGTTTGCGGAAACAGTCTCCCACTGGAAAGAAGTCCCAACACCGTTGCTGGTACATGTTCCACACGTACGTTTCTTGACCGGTATATTCTGTGTCCGGTTTATTGATAAGATGCATTAGGAAAAACCTGCAAATGTTATGACACGGTGATAAGCGAATTTTCGTCGTATCAAGTGTTAAAAAAAGTATCTGAACCCTTCAAATTTTCAGAAAGTAGTGTAAGGGATGCAAAGGAAAGAATTCATTTATCTGATCTGACCCGACGTAATCTATTATATCGCTGTGGAAGGTAAAAAAATATGCATTGTTGGTGGTTACTGATAAGAGTATACTCACATGTAGTTGGCGAGGTTGTGCTCTTCTTGTACGTGCGTGTCAAAACCATGCGGAACTTTGTCGAAATAATCTTTGCCGATGCCGCAGATGAAACAATTGGACTCCATGTCTTCTTTGACGCTTTCCAGTTGGTCACGCAGCTCTCCGAACGCATCAATGATCAAACCTTTAACACAAATGTTGGTGATATAATGTATAGTAAATTGTTTATATCATTGAGTTGGTATAGTAATGTATCATATTATATGATATTATAATATCGTTAAATTGTTTTAAGAATGTGTTCTCATGTGATAAATTTGTCCCTTTTTGGATATTCTTAACTTTTAATCCAAGTTCTAACTTCTAAGTACCTATTTCCAGAAATAAATCATGATTTGGAATAATCTCGTTCTTAAAATTGTAATTTAAGAAAATGTTAAAGCTTTACCTAATATTGGTTATTTTATTGTATCTCTCCGTCCAATGTGTGAGTAGGTAAAAAATGTAAAATAGATGAAGCGTATAAATGAGATTTATCTCTATTGCTATGGACTAGCGTCCCGCATTGTGTAGTTCACAGTCCACTAGGTACCAGCCGAACCAAGCTAGGGTAGGGTGCGACCAACTTTGTAATTGTAGGAGAGAAAGCATTTCGTGGGAATCATTAACATTAGGGAAACACGAAATCATATGGTTAGACGATTATAAAAGATCATTGATAGGTGTGCACAGGATGTGGGATTATGCATCAATACAAAAGTTCCAAGAACCAATGTTATAATGTAATATCATAATATATATTTTTACATAATAATAATATAAATTATCGAGGTCTGTAGCTGCATGGGATGCACATTTGGCTTGTATGTGGGCGAGTAACATTTCCGTCAGTCTAGATAATTATACCACATCCGTGAGAACAGCGACAAAAGCAAGTAGATTATGGGGAGCAGACTATATAAGAGACCCCAAAACGGCCTGTATTCAGACGCGACTTGACCAGACAGCCAGAGCACCTTCACGCCAGTCTGTTCTTTAATTAAATTGAACTTAGAAAATATTCGAGTCAAACCGAATTTATTCTAGTCATTCAGAATACTTAACTTGTTAAATAAAATTCAGCTTTCATGTTTATAAATAAATATATGTTTTGTTAAAATAAATAATCAACCAGTCTAACTAGAAAGAATTCAACGTTGTTTAAACTAACTCGAGAGTCACCTTCCAACATCATCCTTGACTACTGATACCTGTAGGCGACGTGATCACTACACTATTATACCTTACACCATATTAATTATTAATTTATTCACACTACTATTTTAACCCTACATGATATTCGCTATTATACCTTGAATAATGGCCAAAAGTATAATGATGACGAAGAAAAAGAACGTGATATCGAACATTATCCTGTAAACTTCGTATTCGTCGCCGTCGGGTGATCCAATTTCGTCTCCAATACCACCACCGGCTCTCACGCCTTTGTACAGATGGAACACAAAACACTAAAAAAAAGTTCATACACGAACCGGTGATAATTAATATGCGTCTTTATACACTTCAGAGCTAGAGTAGTATTAATGTATTGTTATGGACTTATAATTTATCAGTAAGGTACCCACCGTCAACATGTCGTGACATTTTTTATCCACTTCGTCGTCTTCTTCTTGGACGTAGAACTTCCTGAAGAAGTTAAATGCAATAACTGTGTATATGTATACAATGATCGTCAAGAGCAAGACAGTCAATACCAACTGTAACAGTGTAAATACAAATTTAAAAGACCAATATTAAGATAAGCGTATGACGAGACGGTCGGGACAAAAGGGATCACGGTGAATAGGTCGCGAATACAATTGGTCGCCAGGATTTGATCGTCAAACAAACATTTTAGTTTCTTAGTTATTTTATTATAATATTAGGTATATTTCGAGTTTTGTGTTTTTGTGTTAATCGGAAGTACAAAGACCACGCAGAAAAAATTATAAAAATATGTGATGACTATCATACTATGAGTAAATTAGACTTTTTAAAAGGAATAGCCCATAATTTTCAACTCCAACTTTAACTAAAATTAACTTTAAATAAATTAAAATGTACCTATAATTATTAATATTAATATTATTATTATTTATTTATTTATTATAATTTTAAATTTAATTAACTGTGAGAAACTTTAAAAACATAAATCTCGGAAATATACCACTTCACCAGCGATCAATTGTTCACGACCAATTCACCGGATACCGGACAAAAGACAACGAGGATATGACTTGATATATATTATGTTATTTCAGATATCGATGTGTACCTGTTTTCCGTTATGAGTTACGGACTGTAAGATAGTTCTCAACGTTTTAAAGCCAACCGCCACGTCCAGTAGATGAGCAGCAAAAAAGAAATTGTTAAAGTTGCCCAGAATTGAAAATGTGAAATACCACAGACTGTACAAGAATGCCTGTAACAAAAATATTCGTTTGAATGTCTGCTTCAGAACATTTTATGTTACCAAGATCAAAAAAATTTAGTTCAAATTATTATGACGTACGTTGTCTGTTATCGTGACTCCAGCTTTCCAGACTTGATATCTCCAGTCGATATTAATTACACTGAAACGAGAACAAAGAATTTACATTTTACATTTTGAGCGGAGCGATGAATGTATTGATTTTACAATGATGTGTCTTTTTATAATTATAATATCTGAACTCGAGCACTTTGTAACCCGTTAAAAATCCTACCTATTATATGGCTCAAACTGTGTATTAGACACTTTTTCTGTGGTTATGCTAGCAGTAATAATTTGACAACAATATTCAATTTAGTTTACCATTATGTAATTGCATTCGTTTTATCAAGATAATTCTGACAATTTAAATATTCAATTAAATTATATTTAGGCAGCTTTATTGAACCAAATTTATGCCATAAACCAGCTCCATAATGTACTTGTGAATTAATAATAAATAAAATAATTTAAAATTTAAAAATGTACTCTTTTGTTTAAAAAAAAAATACAAGAGGTTCTGATAAGTAGTTCCAGAGTTTACTCTATAAAATATTTAGATTTCACATTTATATATTATAGATAGGTAGATATTTTTTGTGACTGTGTACACGATAAGTTGTTAAAATAATGCTCGCAATTGTCAACGTCAGTAGCTTTTCCGGTGGGAAAGTGAATCTAATTGGTGCATAGGGGAAATAAAATTTTGAAATTCTCAGTAGTTTTCAAAAGCGCTGAAATATAATTTACTTTTTGAGAAAATAGATTCAATCATTGAATTAAAATTTAATACCGTCCATTACAGTATCCTACTGTACAGCAGAGCAACATCAACCTACCCGCTTTTTAACATTTTAAATAATGTCACTTTTGTTGACCTAGTGCTCTGTCGATAAGGATTATATTTAAAGGTTTCATTTTAGACAGGGTCTGGGACCTTTTGATTTTTTCGGTTCTGGTTTCAATACCGGGTTTTCTAAAATAAAATAAATGTTCCGGTTAGGTCATCAACTTCTCGTGGATGTCCATGCTGGAAGATAAGTTTAAGAATCACAGTTCGGCAGCCAGATGGATGTAAGAGTTTTAGCCATCTAAGCAGAGTTTAGCAGTTGCCCGGGCTATACTACGTGGAAGTGCCCCAACAGGATACAAGCGTATATAATAAAACAAGTAGATAATTTAAACTAAACAACGGCCTACCTCAAGGATCAGTCCTTGCCCCGATCCTTTTCAACCTATATGTAGTGTATTTATTTATAGCGAAGTTGGTTGGTTGGTAACATTGATTAACCTTAATTAGTTTTTGATATATCATTTCATATTCAATAAGAACACGTTTAGAGTTGTTGTCGTAGAGACTGATAAGATAACAATATATTAATTAAAATAAAATTTAAAAGTATAATGAAGTGTGATTATTATTCAATTTTTTCTCATCCACAGTCTTTGAGACATTACACTATACACCAACGATCTGCCAAACACTATTTCCAAAAACTTTATCTACGCTGATGACATATACGGGGTATGTAAAGAGAAACGCTCTATGATTGCGAAACAACACTCGATAAAGATTAAAAACCGCTAGAAGCCTACTTAAAAAAATAGAGACTTCGGCTGAATCCAGACAAAACCGAGTCCTCTCTTTTTCACCTCAACAATAAATCAGCTTACCAAAGTCAAACATTAACTTCTAAGAAAATAGCGTACAACATAACCCCTTTCCTAAATACCTTGGAGTTACGCTAGACAGAACCCTAACATATAAGACACATTTAACTAATATAGCAGCGAAAATTGGTTTCCGCAACAGCATTATACAAAAGCTTACGGGTACAGACTGGGGTGCCGATTTTAATTCACTCAGAACTTCTTCTGTAAGTCTAGTGTACTCAGCCACTGGATACTGTTCACCAGTATGGCTGAATAGCGCACACACAAAAAAGATTGATGTTTAATTCAATCGCTGCATGCGAATCATAACTAGAACATTAAAGACCACTCATCTCCAATGGTTTCCAGTTATAAGCAACATAGCTCCTCCACACCTACGCTGTAGAAATGCACTGTTAAAGGAATGGATAAAATGCAACATCAAATTGAGTCTGCCTATACATAATTTTGCGAAATCGCTTCAGAACCCACCAAGACTTAAATTAAGTAATCTATCACGGGAATCTGCCATCGTACTTTACAACACGGACTTCAATATGAATGAGACATGGAAAAATGAATGGACAGTTTCAAAACTGGATGAAAAATCACCTAAAAGAGCCTACATACAAGCAATCCTCCTGGACATAATCTCCACAGGAAAGAACGGACTACCCTAAATCGAATCCTTGCAGGACATGTTAATGATGTAGATGTGGATACCTGATGCACATTTGGAACGCAGTGCCATCTTCGAACTACGAATGCGGCAACCCATACCAGACCATTTCGCATATACTAACTGAATGCCCCACCAAGAAATTATACGGTGAACCTGAAAATATGTTCAACGCTTCTCCGGAAGCTATTGATTGAATTCAAAAATTATTGTTATGCAGTAATATGCACATTACTATTGTTATACTTATTGTCTTGCTGATATAGCCTTATTAATTTTCTGTTCTATATTTTTTTTAAATTATCATAAATAGTATTACTTGTTTTCTGCCATATAAATAAATAAATAATTGATGCTAACTATATAGTATGTGGAATGTGGATAGATAATTACTTATTAAATATTCCAACAGTTTAATACTGGAGAAACTATTTGTCTCTGAATAAACTTACAAATTTATTAAGCCGGACCCTTCTTCATTTTCCTGAGTGCTAAACGATGTCTTCTCCATGCCCAACAAATTACTTATAGAATCAAAATCGTACGTCTCGCTATATTTTTGACGAACTTTTTTCTTCGTAAACTTGTCCCAATAATTCACCGGAAATGACCTGACGACAATAAAATAATACTGTACAGGGTGGACGTCTTAAATATGTTTGCACATTGTATATATTTCGGGACATATATAGGCACCGATACACTTTCATTAAGCATGGAAGACTATTACGTCATGCAAAAAAAGTACATACTTAGCGGAAATCACCAACTTGTCCCAGTGTGACTTTATGTCATCGTCTTCCGGCTGTTCAACAATGTACAGACCATCAAATTCTAATCTTCTAGCGATTTCCTTTTCCCGTTTGAATATAGCTAATGGCACTTTCAGATGGTAGTATGCTATTAACATAGCCAACGAAGCTAGAGAGTGGAGCAAAGCCGCAAGTCGCATAACGTGTGCCATGTAAAAGAAGTCCTCGTTTACATGTACGAGTTCCAATGCTCCGTCGTCGTCGGCCATTTCTGTGCTATTTGAGTCATCAATGTCGTCATTGCTGATGCCAGCCGAACCCAGTGCAAACTCTTTGACGTCTCCATCGTCTGATAAATCATCGGCAAGGGTAGTCACCTGTGTCAAAATTAAACGAATTAGCATTTTTTTTTTTTTAAACAACCCCTTACATATAATAGACAGTATTTTCTAAGTACCTTGTAAAACAATAGTATGAAATTAATGCAGAACGCTAACACTAGTGCAACATATTTTAAGTTATAAAAGTTTCTTGCCAAAAAACTCAATGCACGGTGCGTGTATGCGTTGATATCGATCTAAAAAATGGAAAAACAAATTATTGGTACCGGGTATTAATCAAAAAAAAAAAAAACCTTATTTGCAAGACCGAATTTAAGTTGTTTATAATTAATTAAGTTCTTCGGGGAGGTAGTTTGTCAGGTGTTTTGATAAGGGGGAAATAGGGGTGATATTATAATCTCAATGAAGTTTTTTAAAATATGTATAACAAGATTATGATTTTATGAAGGTACCTATTAATTATTATTGATGTTTTTATAATGAAACTAATTTAAATAAATTACTTTTTTTTATATTCTGATCAAATATAAGTGTCTATCCACAATTTTAAACATGAAAACATTTTTCTTCTGACTATAAAATATACTAAACTCTAGTAGAGCCATTGAGGTAAATACTGTATTTTTTAAATTTACTTTAGGCTAAAATGAAGAATCAAATATTAATTGCATTAATAAAATAAGTAATAAATATAAATTAACAGTACAAACATAAAACATTTACATTATAAAATATAAACTATTTATAATTTTTTAGGGCTATCCTCGCTTTTTTTAGGTAAATTAAAAATATATTTAAAATGTTAATTTACAACTTGTATATCTATAAATTTTTAAGTATCAAGTTATTCTATAATCGTCTCGACGACTTGACTACAGTGACTATTCATCATGAGGTTGTAAATATAAGCCCAAGTGAAGGATTAGATAATCTGCAGGGGAAAAAATAAATTAACTAATTTGTTTACAATTATCACTTATCTATTAATTAACTTTAAGATTTTGTTTTTAATTTATTGATTGCTATATAATCCTTAAACTATGTTTCTAATTATCGAATTGTTTATTAAAAAATTAGCCTCATCTCACCCCATGACTATAAAAGTCTAATAGAACCATCAGTTGTGACTTTGATGTGTCATACGAATAAAACATTTGGTTACAATCTAGAAAATGTTGTATTTAATTTTGATTATCCAAAATGTATATTCTTAATTAGAAAGTAGGCAAGTAGCACAGTATGTGGTATTCGAACTGATGGAAGTATTATGCGACAGTACTTAGTAGAGACTTACCGTAGAAAATGCGTTAGGATTTTCGACAGAGTTCTTTTGTTTGATTTCTGCTTCTACTGCAGCCATAACGGCTTGTTGTTGAGCCAAAACTTCAGGGCCAGCAATAGAATCTTTTCTGGCCGACTCACCTCTATAAATCAAAACGAACAATTATCTAGGGATAAACTTAAAATGCATTGAAAAACTGAAATTAATAATTTAAATTATAACAAATTTTTAAAATTATTACTATGCATTTAGGAACTAAGCAATTTGCTTCACATAGTGTTTTAATAAAATCTATTTATCTTATTTTTGTCTAGGCAAATTACGTCATGACTCACTGTACAGTTTTTACAACTTGATCGCAATAAAGTAGTTTATATAGAGTACCTATACAACTTTTTGCATTTTACAAGAAAATCATGATTTTCATTTAAAATATATAAAAACTATTTTTCCGGAAACAAAGGAAAATTATTCATAAATAGCAAGACTGAATTAAGACATTTTGCACCTCGGGGAAAATAATTATACCTCCCTACTTTTTTCTGCCCTATGACCTAATAGTTTTTTTGCCATTATCTGTGCCTCATAGTATTATTTGAATTTAAAATTGAAATTTCATTTATATTATTAAAAGTATTCAAAATAATAATTACATTTAATATTAAAATTACTAAACATTTTACACAGGATGTAAGTGTATAACAGAATGACCCAATAAATTTAAAAAAAATGTTCCAATCAATATTACATTTTTTTATATATATATATATAAATATAATTTATAGAATAAAGATAGTTGGAATTTGCACTATAATTACAGCATACAGTTGTATATTTTTGTTGATAAATATTGAATGTAAACAATTTTAAATTTTTTCGGAAAATTAAAAAAGGACAATTTGTAAATTTAATGTTTAAAAAAAATGTTGATTGTAAAAAATTGTTATAAATTTTATTAGTTTGGTTTTTAAAATTTTTTTTTAAATATCAATATTTGTTCGATGTTAGTTAATTTGAAACGTAATAAGTTTTTTTAGAATAATTATTTTTATTTAACATTTATTGTATTAAGGCAAGAACTATATGTATTATTTTTATAGGTAATATAATAGGTATAAACATATTGATATATTATTTTATATTCTCATGTTTATGCATATTTCTTAAATTAGTTGTTATCAATTATTTATTTTTATTCGTCAGGATTTTCTGTTACTCTTTGTGTAAAATAATACACAATATTAAATAAAATTATATTCAATTAAGTTGTAAAAGTTACTAATATATGTCTGTACTTTATATATTCTGATAAATTGAGGACAAACCCAATATTAAATGAACATGTATTTATTCATAAGATGATTAATCGCTCTAAAAATTTCATCAACCCAATAACCGGGAGTCAATTTTCAACAACAGAAACATTTTGGAAACAAGTCAGTTACAAATAGGCATATACAGGGTGATTCTTTTATCAAACAACACTTATATGGTGTTTGTGTGTAAATACCACCTAACATACACCTATAACACACAAACACGACCCAAAACCACCCAACTTTGGGAGAATATATCTTGTAAACGAATTGACGAAAAATGAAAATTTAAACGTGAAAATTCATTGAAAAAATAGCCTTTTTAGTTTATCAAATTTTAAGTATAGGTTGTCATTTGAAAATCAAAAGTTGATAATGGTTAACCTGATAAATATAAGGGTGAAAATATTTAAAAAATATATAGTTCTAGAACAAGATGGTTCCAAAATTTTGAAAATAAAAAAATTTGAAAAAATTCAATAGTTTTTGAAATAATGAGTGTTGTTTGATAAAAGAATCACCATGTATAGCATTAAAATATAATAACTCCAACTAAGAAATAGAGATGGCACTCAATATACTGTATAATCAGAAAACATTTTTTAATTATTAAATTATTTCTCGGGGATATAATAAATACATACTTATTAAATCTACGTAACCTAGAAGAAATACTGCATTATAAAAGGAAGACAATTTTATTTTTAGATGCCATATTATTAAACCAACATAAAATTACAATAGATAAAATATTCACGATGAATAGCATATTGTATTCGAGTTAGATATTTCACTATGAACTCACACTAATAGATCAACAAATGATGCTTGCTGTTCCGAGCCATCCACCCCGTCTTCTTTTTCGTGGTTTTCCGTCGATGTTTCATCTTTATCGTCACCAGCTGTGGTTGATTTTAAATGTTTCGAATCAGGCGAACCAGAATTTTTTTGACTACAGTAAAATTATATAGGTACATTTATAGATAGACTAGTTTGTATACGAAACGAAAACATAGAAAAATACGCACATATTATTGCTATCTGTAAGGGTTGATGTTGATTCTTCCATCCCTGACGATGGTAATGCAGGCAGCATTCTGAACGATCCGCTCTTTTCTTCTACAATTTCTACAGCTGTTTCTTCGGATTGCGTGCCACTCATTAGTTGCATGAGAATACGAGATATATACCTAAATGTAAGTAATTAAAATGTTTTATATAGTAAACACTAAACAATATTCATTATAAATAATCTTGGAGCATATAAACTATAAAGTATTGAGAATTATCATCAAAATAAACAACTAATATAACTTATGCGTGATATAATATATATAATTATTATGTTGTATTAACACATAGTTAATTGGAAATTTACAAAGTCATTCCTATTCAAAGCGTATTGTAAATATTTACTGTCCTTTTTAAAATATAATATATGAGTGTATAATGAAATACAACTAATAGCAATCTCTTTACGACGATTTAGAACTAAACAAAAATGATTTAAGTTTTTGTTTGATTTTCGAAAACAATTATTTTCAATATTAGAAAACAACTAAGTATTAATAATATTGAAAAACAGTTTTTAAATCGGTTGAGTTTTGAATAAATAACAATAGTAATCTATTGTTTCTATAATACAACAAATTGTAAAGAATTACGGATATGTTAAGTTAGTCACCTGCCTCCCTAATACTTATGTCTACTAAAAAGTGTAAACACATTAAATATTTTACATTTTAGATTCTGAACGAAGTGATGAATGTATTGATTTTACAATGATGTGTTTTTTTGTTTTTTTTTGTTTTTGTGTCTGTGTACAGCATAACTAGTCGAAATAATGCTTCGATTTCAAACTTTGGGGGTGGTTTCCGATGTAAAAGTGAAGATCCTTGGTGCATTATAGAGGTCAAAAGTAAACATTTTCCAACAGTTTTCAAAAAAATCGAGAAAAACAAAAAAAAATATGACAGAAAAACGGGAATTTTTACGCAAAACCAGTTTTCGACCAAATCGATATTTTTATATGGTTGTAATTCAAAAACGAATCACTTTAAATACTTGAAATTTTCACCAAATGTTAATGTTAGTGATATCTATATACAGTTTAATTTTCAAAAATTTTCGACTTTTTTTGAGTTATTTATAGACCACTGAAATTTTCGATTTTTTTCAGAATTTTTTTTGAAGTGCCAGTAAAAAAATGTTGGACGACCAAAAAAGCTTGAAAATTTAATACACGGTTTCTTATGAGTTGTTCTTATCGTAGCTAAAAAAATTTAAAAATCGTAAGTCACAATTTTTTTTAATAAGCGTTTACAGTTCAAAATTTTACGAAATCTGTCGAAAACGCGAAAATTTGCAAGTAATTTTTAAGTTGAAAAATCATAAAAATTTTTGCGTTTGTAACTAAGGATTAAAAATACAACACTAAGTTTTCCATAAGTTTTCCTTCAAGTAGCTATAGAGAAAACTCGAAGCATCATTATAGGAAAAATTTTAAGTGCGTTTGAATTTTAAATTTTTACGAAATGGCGTAACGATAACGATTTATCCTCAAACGAATTTAAATATTTGTTATTATTCAAAAAGTATAAGTCGCAGATACTTGAAAATTTTATCAGTTATTTAGATTGGCATTTTCTTTACATGATTTAATTTTCAAAATATTTCGACTTTTTTTGAGTTATTTATAGACCACTGAAATTTTCAATTTGTCTGAAAATTTTTTTTTTAAGTGTCGATAAAAATTTTTTGGCCCTATCAAAATACTTGAAAATTTAATACAAAGTTCCTCATAAGTTATTCTTATAGTGATTAAAAAATTATAAGAATACATGGGCACGATTTTTTTTATTAGCATTTGAAGTTCAAATATTGACTTAATACGTAAAAATTACGGCAATTTTCAAATTATCTTAGATCGAAATTCATAAAAGTTTTTCTTTTTAATTCTAAGATTTGAGAATTTAATACAAGGCTCATAATATATTTTTGCAATAGCAGTTGAAAAATAAAAGAAATATATAGCCACATTTTTTTTTTACATGCATTCAAATTTTAATTTTGACAATATACGTAAAAATCACGAAAATTCGCAAATTATTATAAGCTAGAAATTCATAAAAATTTTCTTTTTAAATCTAAGATTTGAAAATTTAATACAAGATTCCTTACAAATTTGTCAATCTTTATCACAAAAAAAATGTCCACCGGAAATTCAAATTAAATTTTGATAAGCATTTGAATTTCAAATATTGACAAAAATTTGTCAAAACCATGAATATTTGCAAATTATTTTGTAGTTCAAAATTCATAATATTGTTTATATTTATATCTAAGGTTATGAAATTTAACACCAAGTTTTCCAAAAGTTTTGCTTCAAATAGCTATAGAGGAAATTTGAAGCGTCATTATAGGAAAAATGTTTTGAGCGTTTGAGTTTTAAATTTTTATGAAATCGTATAATGATAACGATTTATCCTCAAACCAGGTATTCGTATATATAAGGTATTATGAATTATGTTTACTACATGATAACTACACTAATTGATTAACCATGCCTTATGCAAAATGCGTCTTAATTGAAAAATAAAATATTTGTTTCAAAATAGAATATATGACAATATTTAAATATAATATATCCTAGACTGACAAATCATCTCCGTTCAGAATCGTTTTTCGTATACAATGATACCTATCATTGCATTCAAATTTAATCCCATCCATTACAGTAACCTACTGTACAGCAGAGCGACATCCACGACTTACCCGCTTATTTTTTTTGTATATTTTTGTTCGTTCAAAAATCAACTGTTTTCAAAACCATTTTTTTTTAAATATTATAAATAGATAAAATAAATCAAAAATATTTTTAAGTATTGTTTTTTATATATAGGTAAAATGGCCATTAGTCATATATTATAGGTATTAAAAAACTGCACTAAAATGAATATTTTTAATGTTAAACACCTTTAAATATTAAACACTAGATTTTGAATTATGGCTTCTGATTTTAAAATTGATTTAGCTACATGACGGGGACACAACGGGCGAGTGTCCTTTTAAATATTTAAATAAATAATTGTTCATAAAATATAACAAACCTTAACACGTAAACTCCACTGTATCCAGTGTAGAACATTAAATAAAACCATAGTTTGAAAAATGAAGTTATCAGTTCAATGACACTCATTTGTTGAATTTCATTGATTTTGTTTTTAATATTCGTGGGTGACAATACAAAGAACAGTAATTGGAATCCATATTTGATGGTTTGTATGCCTCTTCGAATGGGATCTTTTGCCGTCCTTTTAACACAAGTGAAAATTGTAAATTAATAAATATGAACAGAAATAGAAAATCTAAATAACAAAACACTAGACATTTTTGTACCACTAAGTTATTATGACTAAAAAAAACCTTTCACTGCTGAATAGTTGCTTAAATCAATTATGTTTAAAAATTGTTCACGTCACATAAGAAATGTCATACTTATACCCAACTATAAGTGGTACCTAACATACTTGTTGTACAATAAAATCTATACTAGTAGATCTACTAGATCCTAATACTACCTATATTCTACAAAAAAAATATTTCATTATTATAGACTGCAATATCTTCTTACTGATGTTATCGTGTTATATTTAAACATTTTTAAAAGGTATTCGCTTCTATGATACTGACATTTGACTTAGTATAATATTAGTACACATATTGGCAATTTCACTCTTTTTTTAAGGGTTTTGTAGTATTTTAATAGAAATATTAACAATAGGTTGCAAAATGTTGATTATTCCACATTTTGTATGTGCATATTAGACAGGTATTCAAAATATTAGATTTCAAACGAATACATGATTACAGTATTCAATCTGCTACATATCATTTTCACTTGTTCGCCCTTTTTCCTTTTTCTTGGGAGGAATATTTGTGAAGGATCCAATCAGTTTTTACAGTAAATTAACTTATTTTTTTATGAATAAAATTAATTATTATTATTATTTTTTAGCTTAGTGCAAAAATACTATTATTGCTCAACAATTAAAGAGAAATTTAAGCATAAATAACATAGCAATATTATTTATTAGATATTGAATTATATAATGAATGTGGCATGCACGTAATAATTCAGGCAGAGATAAAATATAGATTAAAATCCTGTATGGGTCAGGAGACCATATACAAATATAAAGTAAACCAATAAAATATTTAATTTTATATAATTTTAATGAGGTAAGACGAATTGGAACCGGATAAGGTTAATGGTTGAGAAAAAATAGAATGGAAAAGAAAAATTGTTGATAGTAGTTTTGGAAATAAATAAATTTAAGACTGAGGAAAAGAATGAAGTGAGTGGGCTAATTAAAGTGTTTAAATTGGGAAAAAATCTGGAGATGTTTTCTATGGAAGTGTTCTCATTTTTAGTAGAATCCATTTTGATTTAATATTATATTATACATCATATATTATTAAATTAAACTGGTTTTTTTTTATAACTCACAATATTTTTCAGTACCTTAAAAATAATACGACCCTCGCCCAAATGGACTTTTATTTGGATCGATTCGCCCGATAAAATTGCGGATTCACTATAGCGACAAGGGAGCGTAAACGAAACTATGTGAGTTAGATCATGTTGAGTGTTATGACCAAACTAATTATCAATTTTATTAAGTGAATTTGAACGTTAAATTTAAAATTACCTACCTACCTATACAATATTAAGTTATTTGTCAGTTTATGCAAATAAATTTTAAGTTTTAAAATCATCTTACTTGTTCTCTTCGTCGTCTGCAAGATAAGTGTACGCTGTTTTTCTAGATTTTCCACCACCTATACCGGATCCATCATCAACTGCCATAAGACCACTAGCGTGCTGCATTTCAAATATAGCGTCTTCACAAAAATTAACAAATGCTTCTAATTTCTCTTTATCACCACCTTCGGTGACAATTGAATAAAAGAAAGCACGTTTTGATTCCTAAATTGTATTACGTAAGTACGTACATTATAATATAATCTATACTATATAAATAGTGTGACAATTGTTATGAAACAAATAAAAATTCAATATTCTTTAGTCCAAACTAAATTACACCTACCCTAATTTGTGGTTTTAACCACTGTTCAATGTTTGATTCTTTAATTTCAAAGTACACTCGTTCTATGCGTTTACTTCCTCCGAGAATTTCAATTCTTCCAAGGAACGGTTGGAAATAGTTTAAAACACTGCTTGCTGTTTCCAAGAATCTTGTTAATCTAAATTCACAAATAAAAAAAAAATTAGTTAAAAAATGTATTTGAACCAAAAGTTAAATTTTAATGTATACTATATATTCCTATATTATAGAGGTAATTAGAAATTACCTAGGTTCATTTGGCATGTGTTCCGATAGGTTAGTCAACAATACGGCAAGATTGAAACCAATTTCTTTGGATGGCTCATGGAATTGATCTGTGAAGCCAATGTAATCAATTTTCCCATCGTGATTAGATTCACAACATTGTAACATAAATTCGATTTCCTCTCTAAAAATTGTAAGACGTATATATATATATATATAAATGTTTATCGTGAAATACATTTTTAATAATATTTATAAATTTTATTTTTTAATACAAGACGTACGCAGTATAACTTTTTTGTTGTTCCATTTTTTCTTTAAAATCTTTTGGATGTACCCAACCGTCGTTGTTGGGATCAATTTCCTATATAAAAACAAAACATAACTAGTAAAAACATATTATCCATAAATTCTTATTTTCTTTTTTTTACACGTTAAGATCCGAATCTGACAAATTTAAACCAATTATAATTTTTAATAGTATTTTAAGAGTTATAAAATTACCGTAAAGCTTGCTGAACTTGTTAAATCTTTAAGTTTCAGGAACATATCAAAATATTTCAATATTAACTAGAATTTAAAAAAAAAAAAAAAATGATTATTTATTTTGAATTCAAATTTTATATAAAAAATATGTACCTCGACATTTGACGCCGATTCTACTAAAGTGTCAACCATCTGTTTACCAATTGTTCCATTAACAACATTTCCTGTACAATTAATTTTTTTAGTTCAATAGATAAAATGTATGATAAGTAACAGATTAAATTCATTAATTGATTTTGTGTAAAACTGACGGTTATAATATCTAAATAATATGTATACGATGTATCTATCATAGTATATTCAAATCGCAATATGATATTATGTCATGTGAAATAGCTATAATTGACTACCTAATGCTGCTATATAACTTTGGAATAGACAGAATATCCGATATTGAAATATATTAATCAATATTTTGTTTTGACAATGTAATTACTACAATATAAGGTTCAGCTTCAGTTTAATTTTTAAAATATGTATATTGTTTAGAAATATATTAGATAATACCTTTCTTATTTTTAATTTTTTTATACTTAGGTTTTTTCTTTTGATACACGCAATTTTTATAATTTGGTTTTTGACCATATAAGATATAACATTTTTAAATCTATAGATATAATAAACGAATATGGCGAAATAAAACATATCTTCATAATTTCCATTGAGAGTAAAACAACAATATTTTATGTTAATATCAAAAAATATTCAAAAGGTATTTTATCATGTAGGTATCTATACTACTTTTATTACAATACAAAATATTTTGTTAGTCAAATAAAATGTAAAATTAAAGTTTTTAAAATAAAATATATTTTTTTAGCATTCAACTTTATCATTAAAATCGAAATCTAGCCTTTTTTGCTTCCTAATATACATATTGCATAGGTATTATTATCCTCTTATGTAAGCAGACATGTGTGATATGCTCTTTTTTATTACCTTCTAACATGGACAGCATCATCGTAATCATATCTTTTTGTAAATTCAAAAGTTCTTTCAATAAATCAACTTGACTAGAATGTTTCGATAATTTATCTTGCATGTGTGAAAACAAAAACAAAAACCCTCCAACGGCGTCCCACAATCTGGAATGAGCTAGAGCCTGTTGATTTTGAGTACATGGTCCTTGAATTACTTCGGATAGTGTATTAAAAACTTGGCTGGCGACCCCTATTGCTTTGAAGAAATTTGCTTTTCCTGCTGGATCAATTAACTCTTTGCTCGAATAATGCCAATAAAAGTCCATTATAGATTCCTGAAATTGTGGCCGGTCATAGATTGAGTTAGCATTGAAATTATTTAATTTTAAGGACGCCATTATACCTGAAGCCTAAGTAAATAATCCACAGTACAAATTACAACATTTACAGTCGTAGTATTTCCTGCTTGTGTCCTTAAATAATTTTGCCATTCTGAAAAAAAAAACATTTTATAAACATTTGAGAATCGCTTCAAATATATATACATATATAATATACATATATATGTATATAAATCAAAAATTATTTCATACCTAAATTATGTCCTTCGCAAGTTAATTGGATAAATCTGAAAAGAGTACACGTGAACTCGGCATCGTGCATATTTTTTTCACCAGCAGCACCTTCCGATCCTACTCCTAAACCTTCCGCTTTGGTATTTCTCTCAAAAGCGTCCAAATCAAGAACGCTGAAAAATAAAAGTAAAACTCGTGAATGAATCATTATATAATTGTTTTTTTATTTTAATTAACAGTACCTGCACGAGTTCATTAAACCAGCAACTGAAGTGAAAAATCCAACATCTTTTTTTTCTTTTAAATGATTTAGCATACCCTACCATAAAATACTTTTATTATTAAACGTTAAAAATAAATGTTTTTTATAATAACAACAATATATGATAATCAAATAATTAATAAACATTTTACTTGATGAGAAAAATTCATTATGTTTCTCAATTATAATTACCATTTGAATTTCTAAATTACCACCACGGAGAACTGCGATTCCTAATTGAAGCGTTTTCATAACCATTTCACTAGGTATACCTTTGCAAGCTGATATGTGTAACAATACCATTTCTGCGACACCACGGTTAGCCAATCGAGCTTGGTGAAACAATAGTTTTTGTTTTTCCATTTCTTGTTCCTATGATATGTAGTATTATATTAAAAACATTATTAGGAAGGTAACACATTAACAACACTAATATAGACACTTTACGTGGATAGAAGCACCGCCTTCGTCTTCTCCGTTACCAGTTGAACCTTCTTCTTCGTTATTGCCTTCTTCTTCTTCTTCACCACAAGATCTACAGGAAAAATATTTATTAATCGATTTGATAAAATAAAAATATCTGAAATTAGTTGAAGTTCTGATAAAAACAATATTACGCACTATTTACTTAAAATTAAATTGAGTTTTAAATCATCTATTTTAAAACAAATATAATAAATAAAATCTCAACTTCTCTAGATATCATTCCGCTCACCACTTTTCAAGATACTATAAGAACGATAAAACACATATCAATACAAGCTTGGCAGAATACATGGGAAAAACAAAACTTAATGAAATTAAATCAACTGTTCTTCACTGGCCTAACCATCATCCTGATAGAAAAAAAGGAAACCATTATCAACAGGCTAAGAATAGGCCACACCAGGATAACACATGGCTACCTAATGTCCCGAGACGACCCCCCCCCCCCCCCATGTATGACGTGCGGGGTCGAACTTGCAATTAAACATATTCTCACGGAATGTCTTGCATACCTCCATGCAAGAAATCGCAATAATCTATCTAGCGATTTATATGATATACTAGGACCTTTTCTGCAATCACTAGACATATTCGTGTTTCTCCAGGAGACAGGACTGGACAGACTTATTTGATCATTTAAAAAAAAATAGATAAAACACAACCTTATTATTATTATTATTCTATTATAATTTAAGCTTTAATAAAAAAAAAATAAATAAAATTTAACAATATCTATAAGCCGTATGGCTATACAGAACATACACAATTTTACTTTTCAGTAAAAAGTGTGGAGTGGAAAATAAAATATCATATGTGTGGGTATGGTAGGAAATGAGTTATTTCAATCGTGGGTGAGGGCTGCAATTTACCCAAGAATGAAAATGCCTTCTTGTACGAGCCGCAATTATTATTTTTTTGTCACGCCTCTGCGTTCATTTATCACAGCAAATGCAATGCAGGGATCTATGGAATAACTATGCACTTATAACCTTCAACAATCAGGCTATTCTACAAAAACAATTTCGAAAAATGTTCACACTTCATGCTATAATATAAAGATCAGATGTAACCAACATTAATTTTTATGTCTTGTAAGGATCATGATATACAGATTTCTGTGTCTAGTTGTGCAGGGAATATGACTGGCACATTTAGGAATTTCCACTTGATCACTCTGCATTATAGGGATTCTCATTTTACCACCTGTTGAACGGAGAAAGGTAGTCGTTTTCCAATGCTTCAACTGTCATCAAAAACTATACTTTCAGTGCAGGAATGACAAAAAATATACTATTTAACTAAAACATTTTTAATACATTTTAACATTGCTGTCTTTATTATAATTTATAACTTTTAACTTATTATTCTAATTTTGTAGCTCTTAGCAGACATGTCTTTAAATATACGATATACCTATATAATTACTAGCAAGTGAATAGTATACTCACTTAGCTAAAATATCCGCATAAGACATGTAAAGAGGGTCCTCTTGTAAAGCACCACTTCTCTCAGTCATAGCTCCTCGGCAAAAAGTAGTAACCATTTGATTTAGCGGATCTGCCATCCCTTCTTCTTCTTCCTTGTCACGCTTTTTAAGTTCTGCTTCTTCAAATGATTGCTAAAATAAAATAAATTATATTATGTTATTCAATGTGATAGCGGAAATATTGATTAAAACTTAAACTTACCGTGAGATCTTCAATCATTACTTCTTGTCCAATATTTTCATCTTGAAGCCAAAGTTCATAAAACGAACGAACGAATATGTTTACTGCACGGTGTCTAAAATGTTTGAATTACCAAAGTTGTATTTTAAAATATTTTAACAAATGCAGTAGTTCAAGTTAACAGCATTATTAATTAATTATTTACCAAAATGTATAAAGCAAAATAATAAAAAACATAATTTATACATTGATATTTATTTATTTAGGTTATATTATATATATTTTTTGTATACAGTAGATTTTTGATAATCTTATATATATGAGCTATTCATTACCCTTGACATTACTATTTTACACTATAAATGTAATATAAATATTAAATATAATATACATCTTGATTAGACATAATTGTATCAAAACCTTAGATTTTTAGATTTGTGATAGTATAATTATACTACATTTATTTTACCACTCCCATTGATATTTTGATTATTATGATTATCTACTGTATACTTCTTATTGTAGATACGTGCATATAGTATTAATACTATATTATTATAGTGCATCTACGAAACTCGAAATTAGATAATTAAAAACAAAAGTACTTTTTTAAAATACACACGTACGAGGATTTTGGTAAACTGAATTAAAAATTAAAAATTTCCATAGCAGAGACATTGAGTACTTTAATTAAAACCAAGCGAGTGTTAGAGGTACCTTTTTATGCAGTATATTGGAGTCATTCTAAGACAGGCTATAGCGGCTCTTTTTCTGGCAACCGATAATATCGTTCTCCATCCCAGCCGGTGCAATTGGTTATTATTGTGGGACAACTACATATTGCATACAATTTCAAAAAAATAAGGTTAGGTACACACAATTAGGTACATAATAAAAACGACGTCACGGTTTAATAATTATTACTATATAGTAGCGTAGCCAGGATTGTATTTCGAGGACGGACGAAGTGGCATATTAATTTATTTTCACTACTATGTAATATAATATACAATATACTAATGGATGTTTTATATGCATTTAAAAATATAGTGTTATTTTAATTACATATTATATGTATCCAAAGTATTATGTGAATTTACATAACATTACGATATTTATATTCGGAGTACCAAAGTATTATGAGGATATGTGTACCCGGCTACGGTACTGGCTAATCGTTTCATCACTAGACAATAGACATATAAGGATAATAACTGACAACAATAAGTAGGTAGTAGCTAGTAGATATAAGTAAGTAGGCTTAGGTAGGTACCTCCAATAATTACAGTACAGGCGTACAGCACATGGCTAGGGGCAAATAGACGTGACACAATTTAAATATAATAACATACGAATACGCATCTTAACATACACTAATTTGATAAATACAATACTTAGTATTAATAATAATCAACAATCACTGTAAATGACACAGGGCAGTATCAAAAGAATTAGTGGATGACTCAATATAAAATATATTTTTATATAATATATTTGTTTATTTGAATAGGTGATTAATTTATTTAACAGCAAAGCAAATGTAAAACCGATATTGTTATTCATTTTATACAAAAAATTAAACAAACAATTAATATTATTATCAATTAAAAAAGCTGTAAAAAATAAGCTCTATAAAATACATAACGGATGAATTATATAATATTAAAAGCCTCTAAAAGACCTGGTCAAAGCGTGGAGTGAGAGTTGTCGGAAACAAGCAATTACGGCTCTCTTACGTTGCGTCGATACAACTGATCGATAAATCGCCTTGCTTTGAAGCTGAGGATGATCAATCTAGCAAAACAAAAAAAAAAACATACTAACTAGGTTATTGCGTTGAGCTACTTCACTTTGAATCTACCTAATAGACATCAGTGTATAAATTATAAAAATTAATTCGCAATTAAGTTTAATAAAATAAAATGTATAGACATGCGTGTATCTACATAAATAATTTATTTTATTTAAGACAATATATTATATTATAAGGAAATGAAAATATTGAAAAACTATCTTATCCAGATAAATTTGTCAATGGATATAAGTCATTTAACTATTAAATTGTGTATATCTACTCTGTAATTATTAATATTCGTTAGATAGTAATAGTTAACAATGTTAAATTATATCATATAATATACCAGTACTATGTCTATAAATTAATACGGTTAAATTATTATTTATTATAATCAATACAAAAAAAAAACATTTTTATCTAAACATATTGTGTGGGTAATTAGCGATTTTAAAATTTTTATTTATGCATTTAAAAGGCTGAAATTGTTATTGATCACAATAACGTAACGTGATTATTGTACTTTATCTTGATTACTAATATCGATTTTAAGTTTAATTATATAAATAATATGTATAATACATAAATAGTATATTTTATGATAAAAAGTAAAAAGATTTGGTAATTTTATATGTTAAGATGCTATAGTGTATCACGTTTGCAAATGATTCAGCCACTTTAATGTCTTACACGATGTCAATATTAACTATTAATCGAATTAAAATATTTAATTTAATCATTTTCTTTGATATCAACAGACGAGTAATATGGCTGAAGTTAAACATTACTCCAAATCTATACTACCAAATAACACTGATAAAGAATTCAATCAAGTGGTCATTCGATTACCTACTGAATACTGATTACACACAACAATAGTATAGATAATACTATTGTTACATAATACTTAAAAACGTCATTTTTGTATCTATATAATTACTGTTCATAAATCGTAATAGGTACAGCGAGTAAATACTGTATACTAAAAATCATACTAATTCTACGATATATGTTAGTGATTATTATTTGTTAGTATTTATTTTTTTTTATCTGACCAAATTTTGTTCTATTCAATATTATTCAATATTATATCTTGAGAAATTGTTTCAAAAAATATTTAAATTGAATATTATATAGGTACGGTAAATATTTGTCTGTGACTTAAAAATTTCTCACAAGAGATAAACTGTATGATACTTAACTATCTTTTAGTGTTACTTAATAAATTTCAAATTCACCCAACAAATAAAAATTGAGCCATAACAAATAACACATGATTCATAAAAATTCCGATAACTGTTTGCTCGTTTGTTTCATATTATAGTTTAAAATTATTGAAAAAAATTAGATTCAATAAATAAATAATAAATATTATTGACAGATTTTCTATGGTGAAGATTTTTTTTTTAAGTTTTATAATATTCAATTTTTGCCTTCTAATTTTTATTTTTCATCAGATACTGAAGTATAGGTACCAATATAATAGTTTAATATACTCTAGCCCAACATAAGAAAACACATAGTCTTATGGTACCTACATAATATGCTGATTATGCATTGTATAACCACGTAATGTTTATGAAGGTGGCCTTAAATTCACATTGAAGTATCAATAATCATCAGAATGTATTCCTCTGGATTAACAGAGTATTTATAATATTATATATAAAAAAAAAATGTATTCGAATTTACATAAACATTACTTCCAAAATGCAAAAAAAACATGAATATTAAATACAAAAGAATGAAAAATAAAAATTTATAAAAAATAATAAATAAGGATATTTACAAGATTTACATATTTATAAGGAGATTTTATTACCCCAGGAGAAATTTGGAATGAAACCTATATATGTATGTCAATTTCTTAACCATATTATATAAAACATTAAACATTTTTACTTATTAAAAACAATTATTTAAAAAAAGCCAGGGATGCCACTATGCTGCATAATGATTTCGAGTGTACTTTATCAACGAGTAAGTTCTTATAATGGATTTGATTCCAATGATATAGATTGATAATATTTTATTAATATATATATATTATATTCATAATTATAAATGCAATTTATTTTTTTTTATTAGTAATACTGTATGTTGAAATAATCAATTGTTCCAAAAATCAAACCGTACATCGTATTAGGCAATAATTATTATAATATTACTTGCTGTTAACTTTTATAAGTGAATATACCACAGAACCGCTGAATGGTGTTTAGGTAAGTGTTCTTTTTAGATTAAAATGAATCTAAATATTTTGCAAATGCGAATGTGAATAGTAAATAATAATGACATATTATGCAGTGACAAAATATTGAATGTTTTTACAAATAATATTTTTAATATTATAATTAATTAATTAAAATTATAATTTTTCATTCCAATACCCAATTTTATCTATATGTACACCCTAAATATCTACATGAAAAAAAAAAAATAAAACATAATTAGGGTTTAGAGATTTTAAAGTTTCTGCAATATCGCCAATATCAACTTACGAGTAACTTTATATTAAATTAAAAAGCCTAGGCTAATTTTATTACGAATTTAAACATTTTTCACTACAAAATAAAATATAAATTATTGTGATTTTGACAAAATTTGTTGAAATTTGAAATCAATGTCACCTATGTATTTTCTATATTCTTGAACTACTATAAATATAACTAAGACAAATCCTTCTTTTTTTAATTTCCAAATGTTTTGATGAAGGATACCTTTTTTTTAAAGATTTATAAAAAAAACTTAAACAGTTCGTTTAAAATTCATCTAAATATTTTGAACTCTCGCATAATCTCATCATGTGTAGACAATTATTACAGTGTAATAAAAAAAAACAAATACCTAATGTTTCAAGTACTACGATTAACATTGTTTGAATAACGAGAAAATAATAAAACTAAAAAAACTAAATAATAAATAAATTGTTAATATACATTTGAGTATGAAAATTGTTTGAGAAAAAGCAATAACTAAATTAATTTTTATTGGTTCATTTGGTTTTTTTTTGTATGAGACAGAAAGTAAATAGTCCAATTCATTTGATTTGGTAAACCAGATGACATTTTTTTGCATGTGATTAATACGTATTAAAAATAAATATTAATGTAAAAATTATATTATTTACCATGTGCAATCCATAAAGAACTTTAGCCATAGCAACAATTCTATCCGCGACCTCGTCCACTTGTTGAGGTTTAATTTCAGTAGTCCCTTTTTTGCTTCCTAGCTTTGAGTATAAATAGTGTTGCCAGGACATTTCGTCAGCTGGATCCAATTTATCAGGTAATGTCAATTGAATTTTGACAAATTGTATTACATCGTAGTCTGGCATTCTCTAAAATTGATTATTCAAACAAACATGAGAATGTAATTTGTTATTATTCATAGTTATATACTTTTAAAAATCTATCCTTGCAATGTTGAACTAATTCTTGTTCTCTTCCTGCGAACAAATTTAAACCAACTGGCAGTAAACGTTTAAGACAAGCAACCATCAATGATGCTTGAATTTCTTTTTCCTTGTCACGTTTCTTATCCCTATGTTTTTTCTTTTTCTATTGGCGAAAAATAAATAAAGAAGAATACAATCTATGTAAATGGATCAAAAAAAATGTTGAATCATACCTTTCCAGTTGATCCACCTAACGATGTCTCTGATATAACGGCGGATCTTCGTGTAGCCGTTGGCATAATAAGTATCATGTTGTCAATTTCATTCGCAGAAATAAAGTTTTGTTCTTCTCGTAAAAAGTATTGAGATTTGGACCAAATGTTGAATATTTCAGATACGTGATTGTATAGATCTTCAGCATTTGATATATTATTACGTAACCAGTGATTGCGTTGAAGATCCACGTATTTTATGAGTAGTGGGTAAAATGCATAAATATCTCTAACAACTAATTGCCAATCTTCTTGTATTTGCGCTTCAATCTACAAAAATAAATTCAAAAATAGTACCTAATAATAAAATAATAAAGTTCTGATTAAGTAAATAAAGTACTTGGGATGTATCATCAGTAGACGATTTTATAAATCCTCTTAACGATTCTTCTTTATGGTACAACGTTTCTGTACGTTTTTTAACTCGTTCCGCGAGTGGTAAAAATGGATCTTTCAATAATTCTTCCGAAGAATTAATAATTATTTGTTGAGTATAAGCTGTAATTGTGTTGAATATAATATTAAAAATTATAATGAGATCTACTATTATTAATTTATCAGCTTTACACATTAATAAAAAAGTAATGCAATTAGTAACTACTGCTAATTGATAGTACTAACCTGCTATTTGTGTCATCCAAGGAGCATTATCGTTTCCAATATTTTTTTTTATTAGTTTTAAAACATTTTTCAGTAGACAGTTCATATGTTCACTAGTCACCATTGTAACATGATTACTGAAATTTATATAACGTTTATGAATTATTTTATAATAAAATATTTAAATTGATAATTACGTCATTGTGACCAATCATTTATATCATAGAAATCATAAACATTAAAATATATATGTATTATATTATATAATATGCTTGTAATTCTTTGTAAGTTGAATACTCATGAGTTAGAATAAAATTGATGATTTGCGTGCAATTAAACCAGTGTTTATTTCAGGGGGGTGACCGGGGGCGGGATAGTACCCCCCCCCCCACCCGGAGAAAAATATATACCCCCCCGAAAAAAAGTATGACATTATTACGTAAATAGTATATTATGGTGCAATTATATATAAAACAAGTTATCAATGAATTGTCAGTTATTTCGTGCGAAGATGATATAATAAATAAATATTTAATATAATAATATCTTGGGTATTACTTTTTCGTACATCAATATAGTCAATTAATGTGTACCGATAATAATCGTAATCTATACATTATTAAATTGTTCGTCAATATAATCGATTTTAGATAAGTACCTATCGCATGTGGGTAATTTTTAAAACGTGCTGTTGTCTGTCGACTGTCAGTGTAGTGGATTACGCATTTAAGACTACGTCAAACTGCATTTGGTTGATTTATATTGTTTTTGGTTATTTTTCAACGCATTTTGGTTGGTAATTAAACTTTTAACCAACAGTTAACTTCCATTAGGTATGTCAAAACGAAAAAATAATTCTATATTAGATATGTATCGGAAAAAACAAGACAACGTTGATGATCCACCAGTTATACCTTCACCGGCTTCATCCACTGAAATAAGGAAGATCAAGAAGATCAAAGTATTCGTAAAGTATTAAAAAATTATTCTTATCAAAAAAATTGGGAAAAATCGTTTAACTGGCTATAATATAATATTAAAAAGGGTGGGGCTTTTTGTAAGGTATGTGAAAAATTTCTTAGTAGTAATCATAGTGCTTTACAAAAATCAAAAGGTATTTTTATATGTACTCCATTTATAAATTATCGAAAAGCTACTGGTAAAACTGGTAATCTCTTAAAACACGCTAATTCAGAAAATCATGCTAAAGTTTTAGATTTGAATGAATTATTTTTACATGGAAAAAATGAACCTATACATACACAAATGATCCAACAAAGTAATTCAAAAAAAATACAAAATAGAATTAATTTTTCTACTTTTGTGCATAGTGTTTATTTTTTGGCAAAAGAAGAGATTCCTCATACTACTAAATATGAACCATTATTAAATAAAGTAGTGCTAAAACAAAATCAATCTTTACTTGAGTGTGTGGAAAAACAAAGTGATAGGTCGAATTACATGAGTAAAAATACAGCTATTGAAATACTAAATTGTATTGGCACTGTTCTTGAAACTCGTGACTCAAATGAATTAAAAAATAAATACTTTTCATTAATGGCTGACGAGTCGACAAATATTAAAAACGTTTGTGAAATGACAATAATTATTCGTTTTGTAACAGATTGTAGTAAAATTAGAGAATTATTTTTATGCATTGTAGAATTATCTGCACAAATGCGGAAACTATAACAGAAACTATTGATCGAGAATTAAAAAAAAGAGAACTTGATTATTCAAAATTAATAAGTCTTAGTTTTGATGGTGCTGCAAATTTTTCTGGTAGTATAACTGGAGTACGAAAAAGACTATCTGAAATAGTACATAGAGAATTACCATACATTCATTGTAGAGCTCATTTATTATCATTAGCATTAACTTCTGCTCGTAATAAATATGTTTCAATTAAACGAACCCTCCAAGTTGTTAAAGATATTTATAAATTATTTCATAAATCTGCTAAACGTTAAAAAATATTTCATGATATTCAAGAAGCTATAAATGAAAAAAAAATCTAAAATACCGGAAACTATTGATACACGTTGGTTAAGTAATCATCGATCAATTCATGCAGTCAAAGAGTGTTATAAATCAATTATTTTGGCATGTAAGCATATACACACTGACGGAGCAGATCTTGCTTCACTAGCAGGAGGTATTCTGCTAGAAATCACTCAGTCAAGTTTTTTAATCACATTAGTTGTCCTAGATGAGGCTTTAGGCGCAACCAATAATTTAAGCAAAATCTTATAAAAAGAAAACCTACAGCTATCATCAGTACCAGTTTTAATTTCTTCTTCGATTGATCATCTTAAAAATGTCTCGGCCCAATGTTCATCAAATTACGAGAATAATTCAATTCATAAATGTATAAATACATTTTAAAAAAATGTTGGTAATTCACGAAAAATAGTTGAAAATGAAAATAAAATAAAAAGTCTAAAAGAAGCTAAAAAATTTGTTGATACAATGATAGAACAAATGCATTTACGTTTTAATGAAAAATCACTAGAAATAATTAAATTAAGTGCTTTATTTGAATCATTTGAATCTTTAATTACAATCACTGAAGAAGATGTATTGAAAATATGTTTATATTTTCCTAGTCTTGAAGCAGCCGATGTTTGGATAGACTTGAATTAATTTAAGTATGTTGCAAATAGTTTGGTAGATGAAAACGTAAACAATCCATTGTTATATATTTATAAAGCAAATTTTGGGTATAAAAATTTGAAAAAACTTGCTGAATGTTTAATGTGTGTACCAGTTTCAACGGCCACTGCGGAGCGCTCTTTCAGTACAATGAATAAGATTATGATCAAAATAAGAAATAGAATGGGACAAGCAACTTTGCAATCCTGCATGAAAATTAGCACAGAAGAACTCGATGAAGATACTGTAAATGAGGTAATTGATTTGTATGCACGTCAAAAGCAGCGCCGGATTCGTTTAATTTAATTTAATAAACATAATAAATATTAAAATGTATATGACTTAAGCTCATATTGGTGTATTATTAATAATATAGTATAATGTATAAGTAATGTATGTGTAGTAAATGTGTGTTATATTTTTTTTCCATATAATTAATCAAAATTAGATTATTAATAATTTATGTATTCTAAGAAAAAAATAATACCTTAATAACTTAAATTATTAAGTATCAATCTGATATCAATAAATTGAGCTTAAGATAATATTTTTACTTCTCTTAATTATTTACTTCTAAGACATACCCCCTTGAAAATTTACGATACCCCCCCGGGATAGAAGGTCTGAAATAAACACTGCAATTAAACGCTATTGCATTATGAATACAATAATATAATAATAATATTTTACCAAAGAAACATATCACTACTAATTAGTAATCACTATCCTACATCGTGGGCCATAAAGCTATTCCTAGATTTCAAGTTTTGTATCATTGGAACCCTTTAACTTTAATTTGTAAGACGGCGCACTGTATAGGCAATATAAGAACATTACAGTATTAAAGCTAGCATAATATTCATCAGGAAAAATTGTTTAAATGTCTTGCAAGACGTATTTATATTTTATTCATTACTTTAACATATTGTTTTGTCATGTATAGTTGTTTTCTAAAATGTATTAGATTAAATTGACATAAAATAAATTTCAAGTGATGTTAGTTTTGGTCAGTAGTTTATTGGGTTTACAATGCATAATTAACTTGTCTGAAAATGTGAATAGTCTAAGTTAAGTTATCACTGACCAACTAAATAAGGTTTTTATTATTTGAATATGAATTCTTTTCTTCCGTTGTCTAATTATGTGATTTTATGTGTTTTTGGCACCTATTTTAAAAATTAATTCTTAGTTAAACTAGATAAATTAAAAATAAAATAAATGTACCTACAGCCTATAGATAACATTTAATTATTCAAAATAACATGACCAATTTTTCAGTTGATTATTCATTTTTTTTTTTTTTTACTTAATAGTTTAAAATAATGGAATAGTTACCCTGTAGTCAAAGCAACATTATCTGGACCTTGTGCCCACCAGTATGGTAAGTAAGAACACAACAATGGCAAAATAACATCAATAATGTGAGGTGCGTCTGTATAAGTTTTTTCTGATTCGACAAACTGATCGACTTCATTCAATACTGCTTCTAGAGTGGGCATTGTGCCTTCCATTCTCGACATTATATCTAAAAAAAAACAAAATCATCTCATTAGTTAAATAACATTATTTTTATTGTATATCGTAATAATATTTACCTTGAGCTTCCAATGAACTATCAGCGAACCTATTAAGAAGTGAATATTGGTTGTGTTTATTCAGATGGGGTTCAAGGAAAGCCACAGGAAATGTTGAACTAAATGCACCTAAGCAACTACCGAAAGCTGGACGATGTCTTTCCAACTGTACTTTTAAATATTTTCTAAATTACAATACACTTTTAGTATCAAAAATTATCTATGATATTTTTATTTTACATTTTTTCATTACCTGTCATGTGTCAAAGACGTATCTGTACCAAGAATATACAGACTACTCAACATTTTATAAGCGGCTACTTGAATTTCGTTCACTGTTTTAGACAAAATGTACAAAGAATTTAATTTAATAATATACTTTTTATAAAATTGTATCAATATTAAATATTTCTTACCTAATAGCTCGTTTCCATATTCATATGCAGCTAAATGATCAAAAAGTGATGACAAAACTGGCAAAATTACATCATTAACATAAAATAGTGAAGTCGATGTTTTCAAATGAGTTCCTCGTAAATAGCAATAACGACTCTAAAAATAGTAAAACCATACAAATATATTTTGATAAATAGTCTAAATTAAATTAGTAATTTTTTTATAACAATCGTATATACATCATGCAAATTTTGAATTGTATGTTCCAAATCATCAGCAATGTTATGGAAAAATGTAAGCATTGAAGTTCTAATAAATTCAGGACAGTTTTTCACAAGTGACCTATACATATGAAATATTTGATTATAACGTTCATTTTTATTATTGATAGCAGTTTTTTTTTTATTTACTTAGCATCAATAGCTTTGACAAGCACTTGTAGACATCGTACAGTTATACGGACATCAGATCCGAAAGCCATTAATTTCGATCTCAAAAGATTGGCTAATTTACAAAATAAACTAAAATACAAAATAGTTATGAAATCATATTATAATATTTCAAATATCCGTAAAAAAATGTATTTACCTAGCGACCATTTCTTTTTCTTTTAACGAAGCTGCGCCCAAAACACTTGAAGCTGTTGCAATCGTTATGAAGTAATTTCTGTGGGTGCTAAAGTATTTCTCAACTAACGGTAGCACAACCTAAAATTGATAAAACTTGATAATTTGTATACTTCGTAATAAGAAAGAGATTTTGACATACTTTGGAGAAAAATTTTATATCTCTTGTACATATTTTGAAACTAGAACGCCTACTAAATGTACCCGAAGGTTTTAATAGTTTCATATTTATTGATGCTCTATCAATGTAATGAATTAATTTTTCAAGCAAACTATATGAAAATCGAAGTTCTCCTGTTGACGCAGCAGCCAATTGTTCAGCTTCTGATGGTCCTCCATTACGATTTGGTCTAAATGTTAATGACAACACATCATTATTTAACTTGATTTAATAATGGATAATAATAAAATTGACTATTTTGAGCATCTACCTGTGTAATTTATAACCTTGGTACTGCAAGTACTTAAGAAACTCTTGTGATCGTTCTCGGTCTTTCTTCTTTTCTTTATCGGTAAGTAAATCATACGGAACCAATTGATTATGAATACCACCTCCTAAATTTAAAATTATTTTATTATTTAAGATTCTGCTACAAAATTTAAAAAAATTTACCACACAACATAACTTCTTCTTTCTTCTTCTTAGCCCAGATATCATGGGAGTTTTCTGCTAATCTTTCCGCCATATTTTGCATTTCTCTGGTAAGTGTAAGATTAGTCATGTCTATTGGATTTGGATGGTAGTCAAACGGTGTTACATTTTCCTACAAAAAAATATTATTCGTTAATATACTATGACTCCTATGCATAAACTACCCACATTAGATTTTGATTGACGTCGAACAGATCCTCTATTATTCAATGGTGCATCGTTCTCTGAATGTTCAATACTCCATCCTATTGCAAGCAATGCTTTAAGAGACTCTCTTACCGGTTCTTTGTAGAGTTCTTTTTCCTAACACAAACGTTATAAAAATTAATTTCCTTAACTTTAATACTATTTTCACTTCAAAATATAAATTATAAATTATTTTTGGAAAAAAAATAATTATTAGACTAACGTTATTCAACTAAAACTTACATATTCGCTCAACATCATATATGGTTTAAGTCGAGGATGACTCTTATTGACATCATTAAATTGTTCTCCATAAACCCATCCATTTTCCAATTTACGATTTGCCCATGCATCGTGATAATGTTCTGAGAACTTATGCACAATGGAGTTCAAATCATTATCTAAAACAATGCTAAATAAAATAACCAATAATTAGAACAAATCGGGTTACAATTATTATTTAAATAAAACCTTTTTAAGAAAATACCTGCTCGTGTTTATTGGTTGAGGATTATAAGGTCCATCAGAAGGACCTTGAATATTTTGTTTTGAACCATACCACTCGTCATCATGATTTTTTGACAGTGAATAATCTGGAGGCAAAGCACATCCAATTGCTGATAAACAAGGTAATGCTTTTCCAAAAAGCTCTGGATCGTAGTCCTACACATTAAAAGGCAGTTGATAAATCTTATTCACTCTTAAGTAAAAACAGAATATACCATTTTCGATAAAGAATCAAATATGTTGCTGAATAACATCATCGTTAATCGTTTTTCTTCGTCGCTAGAAGCTCCGTATATTCCTTGACCTCCTGTTGATCCATAATATTTGGCACACCGATCGTAATGCAAAGTTAACAGCTATAACACATGATTTATGAATATAATGTATTTCTAATATAAGCAATGATTAAAATACATATTTTAAATCAATATTAAATATTTAAATTTATAAACACATACTCTAAGTGCTACAGTTGTATACTCTGATAGTTTTGATACATCGACCGTAAGTTTTCTCAGTAGTTTTAATAACATACTTGGTTGCATTTGGCTAAAAGTAATTAAAATTTATATTTAAATGGTGATTTCAAATATTATTAAATAATTTTGTCTTCTTAATACCTGGTCAATGCTACTAAAAAGTCTGAAACAGCTTCTCTCTGCCCTTTAGTCAACATTCTGTTTTTAGATAATCTGTACACAGTGTGTAACGTTGCATCTAATAAATTAGCATAATTATCAGACTCGCTATAAAATTTTGAATGACCTATGAGTAATGGTAGCACTGAATTTCCAATATATCTATTCATCGCCAATGCCATGTCTGATTCAAGTCCATCATTCTAAATAAATATAACAAAATTAACAAAAAAACTTATGTATTTTCTATCTAATTTGTTTAATAAATACTCTGTCAAGCATTGTCGCTGTACGTAGATCAGGCAAAAACGCTTCCTCAAGTAATGTAAAAAATAACTCTTGCATTTCAATACCATATACACGTTCTAAAAATAGTACAATGCTTTGTTTATGTCCTGGTATTAACCCCGAAGGCATATCACTCTTTGGTCTATCTTGACCAGCAGCTGGATTCTGTAATGTAAATCTAAGACTAAGAACACCGTGTAGATCTTCGAGTGGTACCAATGATCGAAGAATAGCTCTTGCACGTAAAGATTCATTTTTTCCCTTTAAAAAACATAAATAAACAAATAAAAACATACAAGTATGGTTACATATTATTGATTTTAGTTGGACAACTTATGTTCATAAGAATATAAATTATATATTTATTTTTATTTTAGTTATTTTTTTATGTATTTATATATATATTTAGTTCAAAAAGCTTAAACTAAAAATATTTTTAGTCTAAATTTAAGACTTATAAATTATCAATAAATATTAATAAACATCATGTTACATTATTACAATCTTTGGAAAGATTTACGACTTATAAATTACATTTATTATTTGGAAAAATGTTCAAGTTGTTCTACTACTTTTTTTTTAGGGCTTTAGAACTTGATGTAGTGTAAGAGTGTTGATTAGGATTTGTTCACTATAGTATGATAGTCTATTTCGTTTCAGTATTAGATACCGATGAAAGTTCTTTTCATCTCTTTTCGTTATTGATAAGATAAAAGTAATTTAGATGGAAGTTGCCTATTATTGATTAAAAGATGATTAGTTACTCTATATTTATAAAATAAGTGCGGTTTTTCAATGTTTTAACTCTGAGAAGTATTGTTATGGTACATTATTTGAGACACACATCTTCGTTTTTTATACTCTCAACCATATGTTCACGTATGTATTTCAACTCCATAGGGCTCTGAATACCATCTCTTATTTACTCACTCCAGCTATTTTGCGCTATTTTCTGTCTATTTATACTTCAGTTTCTTCTCCCAGTCATTCCTTCTACATTAATTTCTATGGCCACACTCGGCCAAGTTACCTATCCTCATAACATGATCAAATCATCTTGCTATGGACTAGCGTCTCACATTGCTTAGTTCACGGTCAACTGGGTGATACATATGCAGATACCACCTGGGTAGAACACCATATCAAGGGGACTGTATGTTAAATATAATAACAATAGTAGATTTTGGGATGCACAGGAAGGTGAGGCTTAATAATCATAAGAGAAAGCTATTCGTGGAAATAGGCAACATTATAAAAGCTATAAACGTGTAAGTTGACAGATAGGAAGGATATTACAGTTGTGCATGCACAGGACGCGGGACCACGCACTGCTAATGGACAAGAGCTCCAGGAAACGATGGTCAAAATATGAATATTTTGACATAATGATTCAAAATTAATAATGTATAACTATTGATAATTTGCACTTGCCTCGAGTGTGAGTAGCCGGCATTTCCATCGATAGTTGATAGTTAACAGCGTCCGTAGGAACAGAAATTATATCGCATGGGCTATGAGGATTTGAGGGTAGTACTGCAGTACTATATAAGAGACCTCCGAAACGGCCTGTGTTCAAACGTGATTTGACCAAGAGCCTTAGAGCACCTTAACGCTAGTTGGTTTTCTGATTAATTAATTTGGACTTAGAAAATAAACGAGTCAAATCGAATATTTTTTCGATACATAGAACCATAATTGGTGGAGAAATCGCTTCAATGATACGTTTTGCTGATGAAATTGTGGTAATAGCAGAGAGTGAAGGTGGTATACAACGTGCAGTTGAAGAAATGGATAAAATGCTTAGAACATCAGAAATGAAAATAAATAGTACAAAAACGAAGATCTTAGTCTGCGCCAGAGACCCGAAACTAAAAGCTGATGTATACATAGGTAATCAAAAACTGGAACAGGTAGAATAAATGGTATACCTAGGAAGTAAAATCACGTCTGATAGCAAGAGTTTCCATGAGATAAAACAACGTATAGCATTGGCAAAGACTGCTTTCAGTAAAAAACATAAGTTGCTCACTTCAAAAAAGATACATCTTAACATCAAGAAGAAACTTATAAAAACATATGTATGGAGTGTTGCAACATATGGATGTGAAACTTGGATAATAAATGATGCTGAAAAGAAAAAATAGAGGCCTTCGAGATGTGGTGCTTGAGACATATGGAAAGGATAAGTTGAATAGAGCGAAAACGAATGAAGAAGTACTTAGAACAGTGGGAGAAAAACGTACACTCGTGTAGACGCGATAAGAGGAAGACGCTGGAAAATGGTCGGACACGCCCTGAGACACCTAGAAGAATTGCATAATATAATATTAGAGGGTATGATAGAAGGAAAGAAAACTGCAGGACATCCCCGGAACTCTTATATAGGACAAATTAAATTTGATGCAAAAGTCAAAACCTTTAAAGAACTTAAAGAAAAAGCGAGTAATCGGTTAGAATGGAGAATTGGAGTTGTAAACCAACCTTCGGGTTGAAAAAAAAACATAGAATATTTTCACTGATCGAATTATTTAAGTCTCCTGTTTTAAATAAAATGCAATTGTGTTAATAAATAAATGTATATCTATTATAACTTAACCATCCGTTCGAGTCATTACAAGAGTACAAGAGTCACCTTATTTATCATCCTTGGTTCCTGACACCTGTCAGGATCATAACAATCTCAACTTATTCTCTTTCATTTTGTCTACAATTGGCATAACGTCTACATTATTTAAAGAATTAATTTCTTATTTTTTCCTGCCTAATTACTGTACATAGTCCCCTTAGCATTCTCATATCTTCTAAACTCAACTACTGTCCAATTTGAATATCCTATTCCCAAAATTAAGATTTATATAACACGACTGATTTTTAATTTCATTATATTATTACACTTTTGTGTAGTTTCTCTTCCTATACTTGACATCATAAGCGTTGGATAGGATCATGTACATAACTGGGAGATAGCTGTCACACCGTTCCCTCGGTCTTTAACTACACCTGCGGTCGCCGGTCATCAACATGGTGTACCGTGATCTGGATAGGAATCCTGAACATGTTTTTTACGGACTCTTACATGCGGAGTAGTTTCTAGATTAAAAGTTACTAAAAAACTTATATCATATTTATACATATTATATAGACATTTTGCAAAAAAAAATAATTATTTATTTTTATTTAATTTATATTAAATTTAATTTGAAATATATATATATATATATATATAAATAGTTTCTTTTTATGGGAATATTTTCGCAACTGTTATCGAACAGTATTGAATGCACATTATGTAAGGGAATTTAAAAACAACCTAAATAAATTAATATATTACGATGTCTAAAATCTACTAATACTTACATCTCGTTATTTAGTTTGTACTATATAACAATTAAGATTATAATCAGATATTGTGTATTAAAAGTTATATAGTTGGGTACACATCGAGAAAATAATGCAATAAATAATATATTTAGATATAAGTTTTTCTTACCAGTGAAATTACCGAACTGTCCGGTGCACAACGTCCTAGTAAGTCAACAAGAGTACAGTAAAAGTTTAGAATGGCAGCTCCTGTATCAATATAATCTTCATCATCGTCAGATTCTGGAAGTGGATGATCTAGTTGAATATTCTCTTGATTCCCCGATTCTTCTAAGAACTTCCTCCGTTCGGCTATCCTCTCGGACATCTGAAATAGTTAGTAAAACAAAATAACATAGTTTATAAGATAACACAAAAATATAATATACTTTATTAGCATCAATTATGGCACGTAAGAGTCCTTCTCCTTCTCCTCTTAATGCAGGACCCAAACACTCGGGCCTGCGTATAAGTAACCGTATAACTAAATTCGCATTTTCTTCTACACTTTCACCTGTTATAAAATAATTTTACATAATTTAAATATTATTTTTTAATATAAAAATAATTTATCATCACAAACCATTGACCCAAACGCAAAATCGTAAAAAATCTAAATATCTTTCTCCTTCTACTGGATCCCAGCCTAAATCAGGATATCCCTTTTCAATCAATTCAGAATTAGACTGTAAACCACATCGAGATAAATATATTGCGATTTTTTCCAAATAGTGCTCCCTAAAAATATAATTAAAAATGATGGTTAAGATCAATAATTTTTCTAAACAATTTTTTTAATTACTTTAATACATTTTTATTGTTATTAAACGATCACATTTATTTACAATTAGTTTAATAAATTTGATCAAGGATTCATTGAGTTAATTATTTTCACTATTAAATCCAGTGATTCTTAACCTGTGGTCCGCGGCCTTTTGGGGGTCCACGATACTCGTGTCAAGTGTATAGGAACACAGCTTTTTTTTCATATAAAATATATATTGTAAGAAATAAACTTAATATAAAATAATTATTGTAATTTTATGATAACGTGTGATGTTTTACAAAAAATTGGTAGTGGTCTAGGATTTCTAAAAATCTTTCATCGGGGCCCTTGTTCTACAAAAGCTTAAGAACCACTGCTATGAGCTATACTGATAAATGATCAAATTTTGTAAACTTAATGAATGCTTGGATGCTTGTAAATAGTGCCCACATTATACAGGTAATAAAAGTACCATAGTAAATACTTAATTCCATACATAGTATCTAAATAATCTTGAATTCGTCGTTACCTAATATGAGTATTTTAAAACTACTGTTGTTCATTTATTGATGGATAAATCGAATGTTTATCGCTATAATCTTTATGATATTAGCGATAATTATTATCAGTTTTTGAAAGTGTTTGCGATTATTTAAATTATGAATTAATGACTATGATGTCTGATAATAATCAACTTAGGCAATTTTCTTGCTATATTTTATATTTTATTTACTGACTTTCCTCCAAATATTTGGACATAGTTTTAAAAAATTTCGATACAACGTTATAATAGGCATTGAATCGTATTAGATACGTCTTGTGAAAATTCTACT
The DNA here is from genome assembly GCF_037042655.1 of Diuraphis noxia. Taxonomy (NCBI): domain Eukaryota; kingdom Metazoa; phylum Arthropoda; class Insecta; order Hemiptera; family Aphididae; genus Diuraphis; species Diuraphis noxia. The sequence goes on from NW_028301711.1 coordinate 24,491,330, forward strand.
CGAATCAACATTTCGAGATAATATGAGGAATAAATCTAAAATACTAATCTTAACTAAAAATAATAACTTAAATTATCCGGGTACAAAATATAATAGGTTATAAGTATTTTTCATGTTGCAAATAAATATCTTTATAAATAATTGGATTTATTCACAGACCTCTTTCGATATGTTTAATGTTATGATATTATTCCAAAATACCTTAAAGCTAATGCAAGTTCGGTATTTTCCATGAGCGATGAATAAGCAACATCGAGTGGTGTACTTCCTCTTAATGACGGTCTAGAAAGTAATATGTTACTATTTTCTAGTAAAAATGAAAAATGATCAAACATGGCTTTTTGATTTTGCCTGGATGTACGGCAAAAGTAACACAAGAACCGACAACAAGCCACGACCATTTCATGTGATGTATCCTGTGTGCATAATATGTTAATACAAAATTACAGTTTCTAAATGATTGATTACTATTAATAGTATCCTACTAAAATAGTCATAATTATACGTGTATAAAATGACCTTTTCTTTTGGAACGATTTCTCCATCTTGTCCCGTTACAGGAGTTCCGCCTGGTTGTGATTGGGCTTGAGCTCTCCTTCCTAGTGTATTCATCATAACTGCCATAACATTTTCATGCATCCGAAGAACTCTTATCAAATCAGGATGTTGGAAAAATGTGTGGTTATTAACCAGTTTCCTATAAAATATGTACATCAATAATTGTTATATTTAAAATACTATTATAATGATGTCTGTTTTACTGTCATTATTAGTTTTTATTATAATTTTAAGTAACGCTGTATAGCAATTTTCGTTAAAGAATTTAAGTGACTATACAAAGTACCTAATACCTATAACATAAATAATCTTTTAGTTTCAATGAGATTAAATTATCTTTACGAATCAATTATTAATAATCATAAAGTGTCATTGAATAGAAATAGTTTAGTTCTTATTTTGATATAATTCATAGGTACTACTTTATTTGAAAAAAGTAAAGACGATCACAATATTCTATACCTAAAGTTTCAAGAAATAGTTTTAAAAGAATATCGTACTTGAATGTTTATCTCCGTCTTACGAACGTATATAACCTATCAAAAACTTACATCCAGGAGTCCCAACATTGTTTTGATAACTTAAATATTAAAGTAAATATATCTATAATTATCAAATTTAAAGGTAAGAACAATTTCTGTTTTCTTTCGTTGGTACTTTACGATATTTAAATTTGTAAATACATTACAATGAGTGTGAAAAATAATTTAATTTTTAATTTTTTTTTAAATGTTCTCATCACTTTATAAAAAATTTAAATATTGTAAAAAAAAACTAATGACAAAACTCGGGTAAAGTTCTTACCTTTAGGTATATTAAATCTCACAACATAAAACTGAAACTGTTAAACGCAAATTTACTTTTCCGTGTATAATACAGAGATATATGTGTGAAGTCCAATTAATCGTTACTCGGATTATTAAATGTATAGTATAAAAAATATTAATTTTATAAAATATTAACTCATACCATAATCTTTCTCGCATCAATTCTTCTTCTTCTTGTGACATTTGAACAGGCAACAAAGAACGGATTTGACTAAGTCCAACCCACATTTGTGCGACATCTTCTTTTGTTTTAAAGTTAATTACGTATGTTTTCTCTAACGCGCGAATCAATTCTCCAACACTATCATATTGTCTAACTAATAAACTAAAAAATAAAATAAATTTGTAAATTTTCGCAGTTTAGTTTATCATATAAGTTATGCAGTGGAGCCGAGCCCTATGTTGGTCAGGCTAAAGCCCACCATATTTTTAATATTTAGGACAGGGCTACTTCATATTGACCTATTTCTTCTCCCGGGTACGCCATTTTTACAAATATTTTAATATTGGGACTCTTTAAATATTTTTCACCCTACTAGATTTTAGGAATTCGGCGCCACTGATGTAAAATCAACGTGTTATAATGAATAGTACCTGAACATTTCTCTAACTAATTTTGGCGTTTCAATTTGAGTTTCTTCAGCCCATGATACAATAGTGGATATCAAAACTTTTCTAAATATTTCTAAAAAATGTATTGTGTTGTATTAATAATGATGACGATTTCCATGATATCAATAAATTAATAAAATTAAAGTGACATAATATATACCATTCCTTAACATTTATTTTAATATAAAGTAATGTTTAGAAATACTAGTTGTGAATTTAAATTAAATATTAGTGTTATTAAATATATATATATTGACTATATAGTCAATTTCATCAAAAATAACTATACTTCGCTCATTTGGTCTGACAAAAAAATTATTAATTTAATAAATAATTTGAAATACATTGAATAGAATCAAAAGTATTTCAATTTTAAAACCAGTGTTAAGGATAAAAGTTGTTATGGTACTTAATTTTCAATATTTAATTAATTATTTTTATAATTTTCTGGGTATTTTAGATACAACATAGATATTTTTGAAATGGATTTTCCAATAAAAATTTTAAACACTAATTAAATAATGTGTATTTAGATGAATAAAAATTAACAAAATCTTTTTTTATATTAAAAATCTTAAAATTTAATCGTAATATTATATTAACTTTACTAATAAGGTCCTGAACAAATGAGGGAAATTATAATATGTGTTATGGTATGACAAAAAATCACAACTCGTTTCAAATATTTTAAAGATTTGTTTGGTTATTCTACAAAATTATAAATATATCATTAAAATTTGTATTTTATTATTTATGAAGTATACATTTAATTTGACTAACCTTCCGGTATTTTTTTTTCGTGTTCATTAAGACCATCTTCATTCACCTCATCTTTCACAGCGTTTATAAAATTGTAGAACTGTTTTATTTTACCTTCTTTGTTTAAGTTATTCAAATCTGATTTCTACAATAACAAAATTATAATTTTTGTAAATATTTTCTATACCTACATGCATTTATATTAATTATGAACTCAAAATAATAACTAATAATAATATAAAAAAACATTAAAATTTGTATATCCTATAATTATATCTTAAAAATAGATTTGTTTTATATCATTAGTAAAATTACGTCATCTTCTGATTCTTGAAGAGCTACTAAAGATATTTGCTTCATGAGTTTCTCATTAAACTCATTCATTCTTTCACGAAGTTCATCACCAATCAAACAATTTTCTTTATCATCGCTATCCAATTTTTTAAAACTTAATATTGCATTCATCTGAAACAAAAAAAAATTATCTTAATGTTATGTGCGTTGAATGATATAAATTTCATGAAATTAATGTAAATATAAGCTATGCAATTTTTTTCATATGGTTTATTAGATAAATAGGGCGTCACCATTTTCAGCCAAAATGTACCAAAACTTCCCTTTTCAGCCATTGTCACTTTTCGGGCACTGTCATCTTTCGTCCAGTATACTTACAGTTTTATACATTATTAGCTTAGTCGCATAAATTAACTATTTTAATTTATTAATTTATTAATTTTTATTTTAATTGAAAAATTTTAATTTTTTTTATAGTTTGCGCTCTTCAATGTAAATTTAATTTCGTTCATATTTAGTTTTTTTTTTAAATAAAGAGAAACCTGTATTATTCCTTGTTAGTTGCTTGCTATAATATAATATAAAACACGAACCTAGCAAATTATAGTATAGCATCAGAATGTTTTGTCAATGTTTTTATGACGGACTGTCCTGCTGACGAAGAATAAAAAAAGTAACTTCTGAGATAACTTGATTTTCGACGAACTCATATATTTTTATCTAAATTATTATTATATAGGTATTATAAGATTATATTAATTTTTTTTCGACTAATGTAATATGTTATGTTGTAACAATTTATTACCAATTGTTTTATTTTATTATTTTTTCACACAGTTATAGGTAATAATGTTAATAAAAATACTACTGGTCGAAAAGGGTCAGTGACCGAAGAGAACAGTAATTTTTGACTGAAAAGTGGAGGGTATGTTTTGGCCGAAAAGGGAGCCGCCCGATAAATACAAAACTTGTAAGTAATATGAAAAATGAGCTTAGACTGTTCTTAAATAATGATATACAATTTTTAAAGTTTTTTTGTCAAAAATTAACTTGCTAAAAATATAGTTCATACAAGAAAACGGCATAGTTTGGAAAGTTCTAAAACTGAGATCTATTATAAATATAACATTATGTGAAAAAAAATTAATGTTAAGCTGTGAATTTAGTTATAATTTACTTGTTCTCGCGGTGGACATCGGAACTCTCTTGTTTTTTTTGCAGCAACTGCAGATGGCAAATCTGATTGTTTTATTTCATTATATCTTCTTAATTGATCCTTAGTAAACATTCAACAATTATTCCAAAACCAAATTTTTAAATACTAAATAAACCATTTTCTCACTATTTGTATATCATTAACAAATTGATAGCTAAATGAGATTATCGATTCAACCCTATGTCTTAATTGAATATCACATAAATGATGTAATAAATAACACATTTGAAGTTTGGCACCCTCAGCCATTTTCATGTGTAATAATCCTTTTCTATGTTCATCGAGACCATCTAAAACAATCATAACAACAAAATATTAAAATATTAAATTATAGTTTGCAAGGCTCACCTTTTTGAAATTCAGGATCCCACGTTTCAGGGTTAATCATTATCAATAATTTTTCTACATCCTCGTCACGTAACATACCGACAAGTAAGAGACGATCCACTAATTTTAATAATGGTCTAATAACATAAATAATTATCATTTAGGAAATTAAAATTATCAAAACATTCTTTTGAACTTACAAAAACAAATTTTCGTTAGATCCACCAATGGGATCTCTATTATGAACCTGATTAACTAACACGGCTTCTTCTAGGGCAGCCATTACATATTCTCTGACTACTTGTAATGGGAAATAAGGGCTGTATAAGTTTCGAACGTTGTCAATAACGTCTCTAAAAGTAAATTAAATAATTTAAAATATAACTATTAGAATAAAAAACTGTAATTATGGTTGATTTTCACATACGAAATTTCAGTCATTTTCATTTGCGGTCGAACAGATTCTGTTTGTAACGACCGTAAACTATGGCCCATTTGTGGATCATCGTATAAAGTAGTTAATTCATGTCCTAGAGGTATAATGTATTCATTTTTACAAACCTCCCTAAAAAAAAAATATGTTTATAATTTACTATCAATAATTTTTCTACATTAGTCATATAAAAATCATTACATCGTTGTGGCGTGGGACTCTAAATGTAAAGCTATTAAGAGATCATAAAATCCTTGACGCAATGGGCCAGACATATATTCTGAACATATAGCATACAACAATTGTTTTTGATTTACATGAGTACATAATATGTGAGCAGCTCGGTAGTTGGCTTGGTAGCACACAGCAGCGTACAGAGTCAATGTATGAGCATGGAAACTATACAATTTATTTAAATTTAAAATTACAAAATAATACAATGTATTTATAATAGAAGTTATTGATAGCTTACGATAATAATTTCTCCATTTCAATCAACTCTAAAATATCAATACATCGATCTTCTTCAGGAATGTGTAGTGCAATCATCGACACTGGATCTTCACAGAGTATACTCCATCCTCTAATGTCAGATAATTTCAGTGTATGAATGTGTAAAGAATCATTTGGAACTCTAGCCCACTGATGTGGTCTTAAACATTGGACTTTTAATCTTGGTGGAAACTAAAATAAACATATTTTATTTAGTTACATAGATTAAAAATATAATAATATAAATATGATATATCATAGTACCTATTTAAAAACTCAAAATACCTGCGGAAGAACATGGCGTTCTGAATTTTGTAAAACAGCTGCAGATAATGGAAGTGTGGTTGAAGTTCTACCCAATTCAATTTGTAAAATCTCTTTGCTGCTAGCTTCCACAAATATTGCGGGGAATAGCTTAATATCTGGTTCCATCTAAGATGTTATGTATATTTTAACAATACAATTTACTTGTTATTATTTAGAATTAATTTTACTTTAAATTTAAAACTAGTTTCTTTTCCTTCGCATGTAAATGACATCAGGCCAGTAGCTATATCAATAAAACAACCAATGGCCATTCCTTGAGAGGCTCCCTTCCCCGATGAATCGTTTGTTACTTCATTGTACAATTCATCGGATCGAACCATGTAACAGCTTTGCCGATCAATACTATATGAAACACTTAATATACTTATCTGAATATGATGATTTAAAATAAAAATTACCTTTCTAAAATTCTGTTATGTTCATCGACGATTGTTACAGTACTTTTTCGAACATGGTTTTGGCTGAAATCTTTAGTATGAAGATGATATTGAGTAGTAACCCATCCAACGTAAACATGTGTAGGATCTTGGCCAGGAAATATTCTTACGCCATAGTAATACTCATTTATTAATTTTAAACATTCTAAATCAAATATTTCATTTCCCACAAATTCAATCCCTGCTGATGTAGGTGTGAATGACATCGCTTTTGGACCTCCTGGTCTATCAGGAATAGCTGGCGGAACCAATTTTAAATCCATCTTTAAAATTATAAATTTTTATTTATTTATTTTGTAAACACGTTTAAATCAATAAATTCGACTCATACTTGTGAAACTCTTATTTGGGGGGTTACTCTTTCATTTAATGTATTAGGTCTGTGGGCAGCATTGCGTGATCTATCCACATTTCTAGCTGGATCTGGTGTTTTTGCTCTTTTCGGATTATCCGAAGCTCCCTCTTTTTTTCTCGAGAAAAATCTATAAATATTTACATTATTTTAATTATGAAATGGTGTAATTACTCTAATTAATCAACAGCAATCAACTAAAATTAAATTTTTACCGAAATGGAGAACGTCCTCTTTTTTTCTTATCGTCTTTGTTTATATCCTGACCATCACCATTTTGACGATTATAAATATTGAAATTCAGTTCACTAGATGAACGGTTCAACTTCCCTTCTATATTAATCAATACATTTTAAATACATAATGAGTAAACACATCTTATGTTGTATACTAAGAATATAATACCATTTTCGATTGTTAGATCATCATGCCTAGATAATGAACCTTTTCGTGGTGGTCTGGGTGGTGGTGGTTGATTTTTCCCTCTTGGTGGTAAAGGAGTAGTATTTGATATAATTTCGTCATTCTCTACAGGATCATCTGAATAACCGCGATGAAGGCCTTCATATTATAACATAATAACAAAATATATTAAAAAACCATTTTAAGTTACTATTTTTATTGAGAACCTTTTATATCACTCATTGAAAATCCTGATTTCATTATTTGTTCAATATGAGCAGGAGTAGCATGCTCAGATTGTGACAATAATCTGTGTTGCCTAATTCTTATTTCTTGCCATCTCCTTTGTTTTTCTTGATCGCTAAATAAAATTATATATTGCACATAAATAATTTTTCAAGACAAACATAATAGTTATTTTAATCGTCCAGAGCCCAAAATTTAATATACATAAAATATGAATCATACTTAGAAAAGTTTATTTCAGTAATTAATAACAATTAATAACATGATGTAATTTATAAGATATTTATTTTGTGATTTATTATGTGTGAAATTTCATAAAATAAAAACAATAATTTTAATAGATCTTTTTGGGTTTCAAAAAAAAATATTGAATATTTACAAAACAATAAACATTTGTTTGTAAATTATTTTACGTTATAAATAATAATATCATTAAAATATACTAACTCGATAAAAGTTGGTAAACATATGACAGGTAGGGATAGCCTTAAAAATTCCCAATTGGCTTTTTCCATGGTTTCAAATGTATTGTGACTTATCTTTAGACACGGCGGTGTATCTGAACCAGCTGGTATTCTTGTAACATCAATAACAGACGAAAAATCATCAGTATTTTCAAAAATTGGTTGATCCTTAGTATACCAATATGTTACAGGCCTCTTCATGTTTCTATAATAAGTATTAAAAACATACATTTTTACTATTGCAATAATCATAGGTATTTTGTTTGGTACATACACACAAAATGGTTCATATCCTTCTTGAAGTCCACAAGTCGTGAAGTATTTCAAAGAGTTAACGTCTTGACCAAAAGTTAATTTTGCTTTTTGTCCTAGTCCCAGTGTAAACGCAGGTACGAATCCTTCGCCTTGAACTTCAGAAAATGTAGTTTCTCCTCCCAACGTATCCATTAATAATTCTCCATTCATCGAAAAGCTTATTGTGTGATCCATTAAGTCTAAAAATACTCCCACAACATCTCCAACTTGCCACTGTCTACCAAATGATTCAGCTGTCCCCATGTAAATTTTTTCCTCCTTTAAAATAACATTAATTTAAAAAATATTTTTCGTTCAAAATATACTCTTTTTTTCAAATACATACGTTATAACCATCGAATGCCCAAGAATTTTCGTCACTGCCAATTTGATAACCCGGAGAACATGTAAACCTGGCCCATCCAACCCGCATAGGTCCACTTGTCAATATCTCAAATTCAAAGTACCTTTGTTAAATATAACGGTCAACTATATAAATATTTACAATTTTTTATAACAATTTTTCACTAACCATTTTCCACTTGAAACGGCGTATGTTTTTTCAGCACGATATGTTCTGAACGTCAAATATCTATTAGTGCTGTCATCTGTTAGGAGTGTCGCTGTACGCAATAAATAAGAAAGCAATATTCATAAATATTATTAAATTTAAGGATACGATTACATATACCTAGGTATTATAAAAAATTAAATTACCTTCATTTGTTTCTCCTGTCGGAGGATCTAAATTGTAACCATATACTAATAATGTGCGGACTGTTTCGCTTGCCGTATCTCTGTAAAATAAATAAAAATGTTCAATACAACGTTATCGTTTCTTATAAATTAATAACATTTTAGTTTACCTATTAGCTTTTTTAATAGCATCGTCTACTTTGCTGTATGGTACTAAATGAGGACTGCGCAACATTTGTAATTCCTAAAAATTTACATTGAAAAGTATTAACCAAATAATAACACAGATGAGTGTAATGCAAATAAAACAAAGTATACAATGAACTTATAAGATAAACTGTGATAAAAAAAAAAAAAAAACAATTCCTAGGTAGAGGTAAATTTAGATATTGAAATTTATTTAAAGAGTTGTAGAACATAAGATATTCAAATCTGTACCTAATTAATCTTAAATATTTCCTTATTTTAAATATGTATAAGATTTGTTAAGCTACTAAATAATTAAGTGTAGAACCATTTATTATACCTATTGCTTGTAAATTTTAACAAAAATAACGCTGGTAATAATTGTAATAATTTATTTTGAGACGGAAAGTCTTAAATAATTTAAAAAAAAAACATTACTTCATTTAATCCATATGTCCATCCTTGCTGAATTCTTTCTTTTGCCCATAAATTATGTGTATTCTCAGCTAGCTGATCAATTAATTCTTCCATTTTTCCTGACAGGATTATGGCAGATAAATCTAGTGGTGCTGGTTTATATCCATTGGATTGCATAAATGGTTCGTTGGGCAGCCGAACCGTTTTAATGCGAGACGGTGGATTATCAATAGATATGTGATATCCAAGTGCAATAATTGTTCTGTGGAGTTTTTAAAATTCAATATACAAATTAAAATAAACCTATACCTATATTTTGTATTTACTTGAGAGTTTGCACAGCTAATTGAGAATCATAACGCTTCTCGGCTGGAGGCAACTTGTCAAACTGTATTAAACATGGATGAAATTTCTTAACATCATTTCGTTTATCACCATATTGCCAACCAGCTTCAATTTTATTCATTGCCCACATTTCGTGAATATTCTCTGCTAATTTGTCTTTAATATTTTCTATGTAACTTGGCAAGGTAACCTAAAATTTATCGTAAAATCATAATTTCCTTTTACCATTTGTTTAATGTTTTAAAATTAGTACCATCGAAGTATCAACTGGATTTGGAACAAATGCTGTATCGTCTTCAACATACCATGGACCCGTAAGCATGCATTTATTTAGGTTTCCAAAATAGAAGCACGGATCAATTGTCAAAATTTGTTGAGGCAATAAACTTTCAAATAGGGGAGAAAATTCATCTGGTGGAGTGAACTTCAATCGACCGTGATCTCCACCCAATAAAAAACGACAACTATATTAATCCAATAAACAATTTAAAATAAGTATTTATTTTAATACATTATAAATGATAACAAATTATAACGAGTATACAATCTTTAGTTAAACATTTATATACCTAATTTATTCAATTGACAATTTATCTAAAAAATTTTAAATAATTAAACTTATATTTCATAATCTGAAAGTTTTACCCTAGGCGTTTAGGAATAAATATGTCTATCAGTATTATCCATCTCAACGTCACTAGCCACTTTAACCGAATAACATTTTACCGTAGATTTAACTTTTAGAAGGCCAGAGGAATATACCTATTACGATGTTTCGTTTTTATACACCGCGTCTATACCACGAGAAGAATATTCAAACATTTTTAATTATAAATATGGTTTTTATAAAAATAACACAATATAAAGAATATCTTATGTTACCTGACTTTTGACGAACAACTAATTACTGGGAAAAACATTCCATCTAAATTGAAGTCTCTAAAGGCACCTTGGACCAATTGACCGTTTAATGTAAAAGTTATGATTGGGATAGTTAAATCTAATGCACAGCCAATTACATCACTTTTTTTAATGTTAGAAGTTTGTGTACCAGGCATCACTTCTGACTTACGTCCTCCTATATATTTATGTATATACATTAAATATTTTTAACAAATTATTATGAAAAAATATTAAATTTAGTATTTACCTGTCCATAAATATGATCCATCAAATCCAAAAGAGTATAAATCATCCCCCACTCCATTTCCACCCCATTTTTCTCCACCACCAGGATATGGAACATAACTAAAAATAATTTTACACTTTTTGTATAACTCAAAAATACTAAAAATGTATTTTATAATTTTATAGCAGTCAATCCTACATAATAAGATTAATTTAGCATAATGTCAATTACACAAAACAAGAAAATTGAAATTATTTTTTAATAACAATTTTTTTGTAAAAATGCTAAAATAGTTTTTAAAAAAATTTTATAAGTTGATTTATCTTTTTAATTACCCAGCAGTATTTGCCCATCCAATACGAATATGAGGATTTAAATGAGTAGTTTGTTCTATATGATCTATTGCCACTTCATAATACCATTTTCTATAAACAGCAGATCCACTTACATGACCAACAAAAATATTGGGACGTACGCTGAAATATTAATATTTTATTTTATTAAAATGTCTTTAAATTATTTTAAATTTATATATTTGGATATTATTATACCTCGCTACGTGGTCAACAAGTAAGGTTTGAAGAAGTAAATTTTTTCCTGGTAATAAGAAATCACATATATTATTTTGCGAACTTCTTACGGCTACACCGTTGCCAACGCACAAGGAACATAAAACATCCAACACTTTCGGATCACGACCATGTTTTTCCAAAAGAGATATTATTACTTTAATATGTTCATCCTAAAATGTTTCTTAGTTTAATAAATGTTTAATTACCAAATGTATATAGATTAATGTTTATTACACACTTTCATCATATTTAAAGCTTCTGGAGAATCGATGAGAACACAGTGAAGTACATCTAACATACCAGTTCCCTCACTGGATGCTTGAGATCCTAATCGGCTGAATAACCAATTTAATCGATTAGTGTTAGCGAATTGAGCACAATTCGTATGATTTCCTTTAATAATTGCAGCTAAAAATTAGAATAAAAACTAATATATATTTACCATTATAACGATTAAGTATAAAACGATGGCTATTTATAAGACTAACCTAACAACTGGTATAAATAACCAGAAATCACATCCCAACTTTGTCCAGACTCATCGCCGGCTAAACTGACCATGAATCCTTGAGATGTAATAATATTAACTTTATCAATAGCTTCTAAAATTAAATTTAATATGCCTTCTTCTTGAAATAAATCTTGTCTGTTTCTTAATGCTCTAAATCGATTTTGTTTTTCTTCGTGCTCTATAGAAGATAAAAATAAATTATCAATGAATATTATTAAGTATTTCAGACTTCAGTATATAATAAAATTATTATTTTCAACTGTATTTACCCATATCTTCTTCAGGTTGAGCAAAATAATTTATTAAATCTTCTAGACACATGACCATTTCATTTAGGTTTACGAATGAACAAAATAATGATGAACGCCTGTTACTTTGTAAATTCTCTAATCCACTATAAATTCATTATAAAATATTATTAATTATTCGATTAAAATAAAATAAAAGTCAAAACTTATGATATCTACTAACGAAATAAACTGAGTGAATAATGACGAGCATTTTCGTATTACTCTAGCAGTTCTAGACTCTTCTTCTTGACTCCTACTGAAATCTAATCCATCGTCCATTTTACCTTCTTCGTGTAATACTGCTTGTTTTTCTTCTACTTTACCAACACCTTTTTTTTTTGTTTCATAAGACTAAACCAACAATTTCAAATAATATCAGTTATATATAAGTAATCTTTTAAATTGTTTGAGAAAACTAAATTATATTTTATACATTCAGTTATTATTTTTATTTTTGTAAATAAATATATAATTTCAAGATGAATAATGAAAATGGTTATATCAAACGTAAGCATATTATAGTAATATATTACTAATGCTAATTTAATCGAATATTATATCATTAGAATATTTTATCAAAATTTATTTAAGTTATCGTTAACTTCATACCTATACACATTACACATAAATATTCATCATCGCCACTAATTGATATATTCTACATATTAAACATTAACAATTGTCAAATGGTATTAACGTTTTATCACTATAATTGACTAACTAGATACACTAGTACATTAGGTAATTAACATTTTTTTTTTTTTTTTTGAATAAGCGTTAAAAAGTATAGGGAAAATTTGTTTACATTTATAAGATCTCAAAAATGTTTAATTTATAATATACCTTATATGTTAACCATAAACCTGTATCAGAATGCTGCACTAACACTGTACTGTCGCCATACTTAATAATAGGCGCACCAATTACTTCAAGATCTTTGTCTTCTAAAATTATTTTTTGATCGTCTTTTTCTTGACGTAAGAAAAATGTAGACGATGCAGTGGTAGCTTCTTCTCTGAAATGCAATCGGGTATTTACAAATAATCACTAAAAACACTAATGCTTAAATATTTAGTTAAAATAAATATATGTTAATAATTATCATAGTATAGTAAACATATTCTTTATACCTGCAAACTAAATGCAATTCATTGTTTTCATTGACACCCAAATATCGCCCGGTAGTCAGATGTCTTATTCGCATTGGGTGGTACCAATTAATAAAACCACCGGCCCATTTAGTTCTAGCCAATTCCAAACGCCATAATGACCTTGCTTGACTCATAACACTTCCACCTTCATAAATTACTATACTAAATTGAGATAAATACAAGCAATATTATATCCATGATAGATTTTAAATATTTTTATAAAAAAAAATTATTAATCTAGGTGTTATATAATATTATTATTTATTAGATTATTCGTCATAAGTACATTGATAAAAATTTGGCCATAAACTTAACATGTATTTCAAAAGCTTATTTAGACTATGGTTGAGATAGTTCACAAGGTACCTATTTGAAAAAAAATATGGAATATTAAAAAAATCAATAGATATTGGAATAGGCCTTAATATGTCCTAAACACAAAAATATGAAAAAGAAAATGAAACATTGTAACAACTATAGAGGTATAGCATTGGTGAAAGTAACATATACAATAATATCACATTACATTCTAGATAGAGTCGAATCTTTTGTGAAAAAATTTCAGAGGACTAAAATATTTAAGATGAAATAAATTTGCAATATACCAAATATTTATTATAAGAGAATTATTTCAGAAAACTTGGGAATCCGATAAAAAACTACATTCACTCTTTGTAGATTTTAAAAAGGCATAAGACTGTATCAATAGGAATAGTATTTACATAATATTAAATCATTTCCACCTCACACAAAAACTTATATGACTAATTAAATCCAGTTTGAAAAAGACTATGGTAAAAGTCAAGGTTGAGAACGTGCTATCAAGAAAGTTCAGGAGAATACAGGCCTAATATAAGGTGATGATGCACTATCTTCAATTATAATCTGGCTTTAGAAAAAATTTAAGATTTATGAATAAAACACCACATGATTAAACGAAATCATTATCATATGCTGATACTTCTAAGGAACAACATAAATGTAGTGAAAAGTTTATGCATAGACTTATAGAAGCTGTGAAAAAATGGGATTGCAGGACAAACAGAATATATGGAAACTATAAGACGGTGGAATAAAATACAAACAGAATGTTTTTAAAGATTAGGTCCTACAGTTTTAAGAAAGTATCAGAATTAAAATATCTGGGTACAATGATTATTCAATCAAAATATATTGAATATGAGATAGGTACTAAAAAGTATTAAATTGAGCAACAAGTTCTATTATGCCACCAGTAATTAATTTAAGTCAAGAACGATCTCTAAGAAGCTAAAAGTCCAACTATACCTTACGCTAATAAGAGCTATGGTATTTTATGGAATACAATGTTGAACTAGGTATAAGGAAAACTTAACAGTCAATACTGCTAATTTTCAAAAGAAAAATATTAAAAAAGATCTATGGACCCTGACATAACCTACAAACGGAAAAATGGCGTAAAAGACATAATAATAAGCTTTTGTCATACTACTGCTAATACATACCAGATGGCAGATATAATAAATGAGATAAGCCTGTAATGGACAGGTCACGTGTGAAGGAAACTTTATGTTATGATAAAAAGGGTTCTACAAGAGAATCCAAGAAGGAAAAGAACTTTTGGGAAGACCCCAAATGCGATGGGATAATTGTGTCAAGAGATACGTGACAGGCTGAATAGGCATTTTACCAGGGTGAAGATTGGCATATATTAGTGCAAAATCGTGAACGATATGTTATGTTCGGATACGTCTTATAGACCATAAACAAAAAAATCAGACTATAGCATCAATATTCATATTAATACGTTATTCGTTTAATACTAAATATTATGTCTAAATTTTATTATAATACTTGGCGGAATGATATGCTATTAAAAATGTAGTTTAGACAGTTTAGTACATAAATCGTATATGTCATATAACAGATACTTATTATATACACCAAGTAAACATTAAAAATGTTGTGTAATATCACAGTGGATAAGCTGGGACGTACTATTTGCAAGAGCACTATAGATAACATTTAAATTAATTTACGTAATTTTCTGATTAACATAGTAATTTCTTAAATATTTCTTGAGTAAAAAGTTGAATTAAATCTCCAACACTACACTTCTATAAAAAAAAAAATATGTCCATTATATCCGATTATATTTTGTTGAAATGGTGGGTCACTGGGTAAAATTTGAATTTCATAATATAAAATCATTGTATATAAAAACAAATCTAAGCAGAGACAGTCTGTAAAATTATATTACTAAGTATACTAAGTATATTATTATTAAAATAGGTAATATATTAACCCTGTTATAGTAAAAACTTTTAAGGAACATTATTGTATTAAAATTTCAAGCTTTTTGGCCCAGTGAAAAATAGATATTTAAAGAGAAAAAAAAACTAAGAAAAAAAATTTTAAATGTCTATTTTTAGTATTATGTAGTATTGCAGTGCGCACGGGGGGGGGGGGCAGGTTGGCCATGGCCCACCCTGTGAGCCGTACTGTATTTGTTGTATATATTGTGACCTGATAATTTTTTGTCATGAAACTTAAACAATACAATTACAAATTACAAATTACAATTTTCAATAATAATAATTAATTAAATGGATTTAAAATTGAAAAATTTAATTGATTAAATATTTTAAAGTATCTCTTGAAGTATCGATATCATAATTGAATTGGCCCACCCTGCCAAAAAGGTCTGCACACGCCTATGGATTGCGGCAATTTATTTTATCATATATTTTACTATATTTTAAATATATAGAATAAATCAAATGAGTAAAATATAGAATTATACTACAAATTTGGATTTTTTCAGGCAGAAGAAAATATTAAAGAAATTTACCAGCATAAAGATCAGTTTAAGTGGTGCCTTTAAGCTTATAAATACTATTTAGGTATACAATTAAAAATACGAGTCTAACAAAGTCGGAAATAGAATTTAGTGAAGTCATTAAATTTAAGCATAATCTATAGCTATATCGAAACAAAGAGTACCAAAAAAAAAAAAAGAATTAAAAAAATACCTTAATAGTGGGTCCATAAATAAATTTTCGTTGAAAGTGAATAGAAGTATTAATTTGTATGCCATATTCTAATTCAAACGGAAAAATAATTTATTTTTATATTTAAAATATTTACAGTTATTTACGGCCATAATATTTATTAGACAAAACATAATTAATTATATCAATAGTTTTAAAAATTAGTTTGCTAGGAATACAAATTGATCAAGTATATAGTAAAATCAAAAAATTCAACAATTATAAGCTGTGTAAAGACGTGTGTGTAAATTTTATATCCTATAAATCGTCAGGTATTGTTAAGAGGACGCCACACCCGCATGTGCTGTCTCCGTCTTACAAACGTATAACTTAGCAAAATCTGTTTAGCGCGGGACAACTGTTCTCCCTCAATATTTATAATAGAATTTTCAAAATTTCACAACGCATAGGTAAGAACTTTATATGTGTCATAGCGTCGTTATTTTTTTGATAACATAAATATAATTAAAGTTATAAGCTTAAGAAAATACATTTATTTTATATTTTTTCATTAAATTACTTAAAATTACTGGTTTGTGCTATCAAAAAAATAACGACGCTATACCACAGATAAAGTTCTTACCTATGCGTTGTGAAATTTTGAAAATTATATTATAAATATTGAGAGAGAAAAGTTGTCCCGCGCTAAACAGATTTTGCTATATTACGCACTTGTAAGACGGAGATAACACATGCGGGTGTAGCGTCTTCTTAAATATTTTTATAATAGGAGTATGAGATACGAATAATAGTATGTTTCTATGATCCTACAGGTGCGTGGCTACCCAGGTTTTAGTGACGAATCCTTGCCCTATTTACATATGTTCCTTAACCAGCCGTAACTCCTTCCCACAAAATGCTAATGGCTAAAGAAGTCAATGATTAAGATCAATAAAAAAAAATATTAACCAAATTGTTTGTTTATTTTATGTGCATCCAATAATTATGTAATTTATTTAGATATAATTATGTTTAAAATAGATAGGTGATTAAAAAAAATGTGTTATCTGATTAATTTTGAATTATATTCATTGTTTAATGATAATGTTTTTTTTTTTTTTTTAAATAAACGCCATGACAAGCTATATAAGATATTTTTATGGATAATATAATTGTATAATCTATAGCGGTTCGGGTCGTATTGCTCAGTTATAGGAGTTATTTGCGAGCATACCTAACAAACGAATAGTTTTAGAGCTTGTAAAAATGTGTGTACTATCTTAGAATCTCTAGATTCCAGAAAATACATCAAATTCCAAGCTAAATAGGGACACTTACTCTGATAACCTTTGTTCACCAATGATAATCAACACAACATTGGGAATAATGCACTCAACATATCTATTGAGCTCACTCGGTTTACATATATGATATTATGATAATATATACTATAGATACAACAATCGAATGATGTATGTGGATTGCCGATAATGTATACCTAATCCATGTAAAATTTCTTTGCAATAAAGAGCACATTTTGAAATAGTTTATACGAGTAAAATATTTGTTTATAATTATTTAAAGATCTATTTATAACTATTGAAAAATTATATTTTTATATTTTAAATTAAATTCATCCGAATTTACAAAATACATTTTAAATAAGTTTTAATAAAGTTTTGATACGCACTTTTGTCCAGAAACATTGCTCCACGATGACGGTATTGTTAAACACTCATCGCCGCCATGAAAGAATCTTAATACGTCACCCCCAAAAACATAACCAACGTATTTCATTCTACTGATACCAGTGCCATATGGTTGTACTGACCAATGTGTTACATGAAATGATGCATTAACTACAGATAACTCATTTTCTTTTGCAGTGTGCTACATTACAGATTAAAAACATCATTTTATTTTATTTCGTTTCACATCACTACATATTTTAACATACCAAATACCGTTCGGTTGCCACAGACACTAAAATTAAATCATCTCCAACTCGAACTTTTTCACCCTCAGATCGTTGTTTTGATGCTGGATGCACAGTCCACCAACAAGCTTCACCTTGTGAATGCTCTTGCAGACCAACGTCAAAAGATAATTTATCATTTGACGAACTTGTTGATAGACAAGCTAAATACTGAAAATATTTAAATAAAGTTTTCAATTTTTTTTATAAATAAGTATATTTTATTAAATTTATAATCAAACCATATCGCTATTTTGATGACGCAATAAAATAGCATTTCCGTATAACAATGTTCGATGTCCGGATCCAGTTCCACCTTTTCCCTAAGAAAAAATAAACAGTTTAAAATACGAATGAAATGTTTATACGAACTCAAAGTAATAATTTTATTACTTCTTGAGAACTTGCAGCTGTCACTAGTTCTTGTAAAGCCCTCACAGATAACGCTTGTTCAATAACAAAAACACACTGTGACAAATCGGGTGGAATATTCTACAAAAAATTGTGAAAAAAATATGATTAGTTTAATTTTTTGTTTAAATATTTGGATATTTATTATTACTTTATCGGCAATATTTTCTAAGTAACAATGCCGATTTCCAAATCCTTCTGCTGCAAGACAAACTCTCTCTCCGGTCGCAGTACATGATAAACATACCATGTCTTCCTATTAGACATAATCATATTTTATTTTAGAGTGAGTAACGACATTTATTGTAAATAATTATCTTTTTTAATTAAACTAAGTAAATCGAATACCTAATCAATAATTATGTTTTAAGTATTTTAGTTAGGTACTATATAACAAGGTTTTTACCTACCTATAAAATATATTTTTTATATCAGGTTAAAAGCATTGAACACGATAGTTAGATATTCTTAAATATTAGTACATTTCCAAAATATTCGATATTATTAAAATACAGTAAAACTTAAATTTGGCTAATTTTTTTCGGGAATCTGAATTTCAGTTATTCGTGCAATTAATATATTATGTAATATCAGTCTGAATTAATTTTAAGAATTTATAAGGAATAAGGATACCTAATTTTGCTTTTAAACTACCTTCTAGCGAAATTAGACCATAAAAACTCTCTAAAAAAGAAATTTTAAACTCAAAGATATTTTGACTAAGGTAGCAAATTTGTATGTAACTTACACAAAATGAAACATTTTTTGAAAAAACTACTACGTTTAAAATTAAAAATAGAATTATAACTTTTTATTCAATAATTAAAATTATACACATGATAAAAATACTTAATTTTTAATTTTTTGATTAAATCATAAAAAATATAGAAATATCTACAGAAATATTAATTAAAATAATAGAGGTATTATATATGAAAAAATTTATTAATGTTTATTCTGGCACAAATTTACAAATGTGAACCAAATCCATAAAAAATTCACCAAATCAAAATATAATAAACATATTATTAGTATTTAATATAGACTCTAATGTAAATTTGACGATATATTTAGGTGTGATATTTATTGAACATTTTAAATGTTAAAAATATACTTGTAACAAAGGCTTACATTGGAGTAACTACTTTAAAATTATAATATAGAAGGTTTTATTCCGAAAATTAGGAACATTAACAATAACTCAGTTATACAGTCAATCATTTTTTAAATGAAAACAATTCAATAAAATCAGTAATTCGTAAAATTTGAAGCTTTTCAACATTATTTTTTTTTTTCTTATTTTTTTTTTTTTTAAAATAGGTATAACTGGGAATTTTTTACCTCACAAAAACGTTCCAACAATTCAATTTTCTACTACAAACCATTTTAAGAGTACACTACACAACCATTTGTTGTCTTCGTCTTACAAGTGCATAACGTAGAAAAATTACGCTCAGCAGATCACGTTTAGCTTCGTTAGTTTAAAAATTAAAGTGGATTGACCAATTATAAAACTTGATCGTAAAAACAGTATCTGTGTTTATGTGTGGGTTGATGTGCATGATACGAGCTACAGTGTAGCACTAGGATATTAGAGGGTCGTAACATAACAGTTCCTTAGTTCCTAAACAGTATATTTTTTTTAAATAAACAAATAAAAACCCTGCTTCGTTTTAAATCAAAAAATATGCATTTAATTATAATAATAATTATAATAATTATAATCAATTAATTGGCTCAAAGTATAAATAGTAAAAGTGGCGGCGGCGGCGCTAGTGCCGAATCTTAGTCTCAGGAGGCTGGGGGTGCAACTATCAATTGCAGGAGGCTCCATAAAAAAAATTTGCTAGACAACACTTATCAAATAATGAAATTATATATTCACCCACTATTCTCATATCTATTATACCTCTTAGATATGATATATGCTTCTATGCTAGTATTATATAAATTAAGCATAATACCATTAATATGATAATTAGTAATTATTATTATAGTAATTATTAATTACTATATTCTCTATATTGTCTTAAAATGCAAGGACACGAAAACGTGAAATGTTTAAAATATATCAAACTTAAATAAACGGTTATTACAAATGGTTTATAATTTTTAAATACATTTATTTCAAAGTTTTTTTTTCTTGATTTTATATTAACAAAATTATTAATTACCTATTTCTAATATCTTCATTTTTTAGTAATTTCTCTTTCTATTTTTAATATTGTAATGTTAAATGTTGCTTAGTCTAGTTTGACCCATTGAGTTTCTCAAATAGATTTTTAGATGCTCCACTTTCAAACTATCTGTTAGACATGTTTTTTTTCAAAAGTAAAAATAAATAGAGTAGGTAGGTAATTTTTTTATAAGTAAATGAAAAATTAATATAAAAGAGTACCTACGCAAAAGAAAAACTAACAAAAGTACATAATAACATAACCGAAAGTCGAAACTAATAACACTGCACTAAGACGTGTCCATCAAATTTAAATCGTAATCCGTTTATATTAAACAATAAATAAATATAACCACGGTTATCTTTGGTTCCTCCAGCGACCAGCAAGATACCGCACTAGCGCGAATGTCATGCGACTGTGTAAGCGTACCGACGAAAAAATGGTACGTTGTATAATATATACTATATGTACCTATACAACGCCATATTTAGGTACGCATGGACGAAATAAACATTTGTCCTGGGCCCATGTAGCCAAGGGGCCTACTGGTGACTTACTCTGATTATGTAATATATAGTACATATGGCCCAATTTTTTATTTTATCCTGGCCATATATTTGGTAAATCAGGTTCTGTGTGTATATAATTAATATGTATAAAATATATATGTAATACAAACGATAACAATGATAAATAGTTTTAATGTATTATCTAAAATTAAAACCAACCAAATGTCCAAAATAAATGGATGTCACTTGTCTGTAACATGAGGCCCTCAATACAACTTTGGTCTTGAGGACCCGGTGCCCTGCACCCCCGTTAAATCCAGCTCTTACAAAACGTGTCAAGAACCATAAACATTTTTATAAAAATGTTCAATAATGATACTTGATGATACATCTTTGCAACCACATTGTCTTTGAGCCATTGGATACAGGACCTGTGTCTGTGTCCAGTGACTAAACATTTATAATCCGTATTATATTGTTTTATTTTAAGTTATATAATTTATCGTTGTTCTAAATTATATTTTACGAAAAATCACTTTATGACTTCTTCTGTGAGTGATTTTGAATCTTTTAAAATTTTGAATATTATAGAATTATAAATACATTTTCATATACTTAAAATAAGTTTAAGATATGGTACAATATATTTTAGAAACTGTTGTAATGCTTTATTTAAGTTATCACAATCCCTCTATTTTGTTTTCTAATTGAAACGCTGATAATATATTGGCATCAATAATCGATTATAATACGAGCATTATTTATATATAGCATTCCATACTCGTATCTGTTGGTTTTACGGCATACGTGTTATCACCCGGCTGAACAGAAGCAGTGAATTAGTTATGTTCCAATTATATTATAATATACAATATACAATTAGTATAAGTAGTATATAACTTAATATGTACTCGTAATTCGTAAAGCACGATCTTTGTGTAGTATATTTAAATTCTAAATAAGCTTAAATACACAATTACAAATGTATGGTTAGTTTTATAGTTAATTTAGAAATTTAGAATTATTTATTTAAGACTATTTCAAATGTAAGTTTTAACCCAAGTAAAGAATAAAAATATTAACAATATTAGCTAAAAATAGTTGGTCGATAACATTTCATTGGACCATTAAATTAATCGATTTTGCACAAATGCACAAAGCCTTAATTAATTTATATAAAATAAAAAATACCTATTAGCAATGATAATGTACCTATTGGTAATTTTTATTGTTCGCTCAAAAAACGTTAAAAATAATATTTCAATAACAGTTCTTTTCAGTTTTCAGTTACTAATTACAACCAACATTTTAAGAAATATTATGTTGAAATGTATCCACTTATCAATTATGTAAATTAACTAAATAAATTATTATAAATACACAAGAGACCTCAATAGCCCGTAAATCTTAGTAGCACGATTTTTTTCTAATCCTTGTATGTGTTTTTAAGTCGTGTTTGAAGTACATATCTTGAAAAACACATAAGTTGAATTTATTTTTATTCCCATTGAGATTTGTGTTATCGAAACTCGACTGCTTATTATAACTAACATAGATATGTTAGGCAGGGCCCCCACAAGGAGGCGGGGAGGTCAGAAATACCTATGGTACTGTAGCCCAGAGCAGGGGCATCATTTGGGGGGTGGCAGGGTGTGCGGTTGCACCCCTTACTTTTAGAATGTTACAATTGGCCTGCGCCTTGCTGAAGCCTAAAATAATGCACGAGCTACGAATGCACAATTATTTATATGATTAAAATCAAATTGTAATAACTGGTCTATAATGTATGGAAATAATTGAATGCTGCAGGATAATATACATATACGTATACGTATGTATATCTATTTTTATATGGCCTGGTGAAATTTCAAAATGGCCTGCTTGAAATTTCGCACACCCGAAAAAAAATCTGAAATGACGCCCCTGGGCCCCAGACTTTCGAAGGGCACGGCTTTCATGAAAATTATTACTTCAATATATATTAGAAAAATGTTTCAAAATTGAATTTTATTTAAGAGGGGCCCGGATATCTGTATCTCTATGCTATATATTATTATGCTTTATGCTATAGCATATATTTTATTATATTATTACAATAATAACAATCATTATGATGGTAGTGAGCGTTAGAGTATATTAGGTATGCATTTTATAATAATATTATAATCCGTCAAGACTTACGGTCCGGAGAAACGAGACATCGTCCTGTTCCGAACTGCCCTCGCTGTCGGCCATCGCGGCGAGTTGGCCGGTGTGCTGCTACTGCTGCGACTGCTTCTGCTGTCGTGCAGACGATCAAGACGTCGTCACGCGTTTCAGCTCTTCAATGACTGTAATAATAATATTTCAGACGGACACCGCGTTCGACTGCGTCACTGTGCGGCGGCGCATTTCGGCGCATTTCGGCGCATTTGTCAGCGTTCGTCCGCTCGTCCGCGCTCGGTCTGACGGTCTGTGACTTCGTTTGCGAACAAAAGGCGCACAGTCGATCGTACCTACGGGCATAGAAACAGTGAGATCGGACGGCCGCATAAACAGCATGTCGCGCGTATCGAAATGGATTTCTATTATTATACGGCGTGCCGCCGCGACGTCGTTTCGCTGTGCAGCTGATCACCGTCGGCGGCAGACCGGCCACGTCGCGACGTGTGGCGTATCTCGCACGCGGAGCTTAGGTATATGGTTAAAATTATTTTTAAAATACACACGAACGTGTACGCCGGCCGGCCGCAGAGGTTCATTATTATTATAAATATTTTTTTCCGCCCCTTATTATTGTACGATTGCAGAATAGTGCGTATCTATTAGTTATTACAGTGTGTTTAAAACATTTGTGTACAACTAAAAAAAAAAAAATTTCATACACTTTCCAAACACACCGTACCTATATAATTTAATATATAATATAAACAAGTGATCGTTATTAAGAGGACGCAATACTAGCAAGAGTTGTCTCCGTTTTACTAACGTACGACTACAACAAAAATTTACGCAGCTATAATATATTGTTGACTAAAACATTACGCATTTTAGTGTAAATTAGAGTAATTTACAGTGTATTGACCTATCTATGATCAAACTTAGAGATAAAAATGTAAAACAATTAAATGATTGGGTTTCCTCGTTGGTTTTTTACAAGCTTTTAATCTTTAAGCAACTCGATACCATTTTTACATTTCAATATTTTACTTAATCATAAATAACCTAGGAATAACATAATGACGACAAGTACACACCAACGATAAAATACCTATATAATTGTAATTGAGTCATGTCAATCAAGATGGTTATCAATTTGAACACTATATATAGTTACATTACAAACCTATCTAAGTCTTCAGTTTATTAATTCCTATTATTTTGTGGTTTGACATTTAATGATATTTTATTTTATCGCAGGAGTTAGTAGTTACGTTATGCAGTCGCATAATAAACCACCATAGTGCGATGATGATAATAATAATAATAGTATATTAGTATGTATTAGTTACAGTCTACAGAAATATTTTGCAATTCAAAAGTTTGATTCCAGAAACGGAATCGTGAACTCTGCGATTCATATAGATAGGTACGCGACTTTTTCGAAGCGCGCGCACACACACACACACACACACACCATGACGATTTACCAACACCTACACTGAAATAAATTAAATCGATCTAGAGTTAATTCTGCATCGTAATATTAAGTGAATGATAATATTATATTATTATTGTAAAACATACCTATATAGTATACGGCCGGTGGACAGCCTGCGAGATATTATATGCGTTACCTACTGATTTTAGAACGTTATATACCGCAGAATGTTCGTTGACACCACGGCAGGTATCCGCGGACGACTGAAGTGTAAAGAAGCGAAGATACGCGGCGCGTCGTACGTGACACCGATGCGAGCACAGACGTAAGAAAATGACAGCCAAGATGCAGGAAAAAAATGGAAAAAAATTATTGCCGTACGCGGTACAGTCACAAGATATATAAATACTAAAATACATACATATATATATATATATATATATGTATGTATATATAGGTATATATTATACACGCACACTTCTAATAAATGTATTTATTAATAATAATATACAAGCCAGGCCCCGGTCTTCCGGCGGCAACGAGTTGCTGTGCTCGGAAGCTGCTGCTACCAGCCACTACAGTCAGATGAGTCTATTCTATTTATAGACCAAAGCCTTTTCTCGAGTAGGCGGGGATCACGTAGTATGGGTGTGTTTGTGTGTTTGTGTGTGTGTGTGTGTGTGTGTGGTGGTAAACTAGTAGCACTATAAGACTATAGCGATGGACGCACGCACTAAAGAACTAGTACATCGTTATACAGTGTATGTTTTTTGACGAAATCACTGCACTATTATTTTATATACTCTTCTACCCATGTGTATGTGACTTTGTGGCCCACCCACGTGTATATTTTGAGTTCTCTGCCAATATTCTGCAAACTGTACACGAGAATTTGCATGTCCATTTGTGTTTTTGAAATTTGCAA
Source organism: Diuraphis noxia (assembly GCF_037042655.1). Classification (NCBI taxonomy): domain Eukaryota; kingdom Metazoa; phylum Arthropoda; class Insecta; order Hemiptera; family Aphididae; genus Diuraphis; species Diuraphis noxia. The sequence continues at coordinate 24,517,213 of NW_028301711.1, forward strand.
GCTCTTGCATTTCGCGTAAAATATAATAGCAAATGTTATATACAGTCTTTTCACATCACCTATATTCAAGTTATCTTAGGACTTAGACATTTTCGCACATGCCATTTAAAATAATAAAGTGATTTAGAAACAGGAATTGTGTACCTGCGGTGTATCTAAATTATAGATTTTTTTTTAATAGGTTGGTACTAACCTACTCAGAACTTAGAAAACCTATATAATACAATATAACATACATATAATAATTGTATAGATATTTCTATACCTGCAGGTATACGTTCACTGCAGCTTTGTAAAGTTACAAATATTTACTAAACATTAATCTATCAATAATTATTATTACAATTTACAACATATACCTACACCATTGATGATTTCATTGCGGAACGAAGCAGTTAGCAATGATCAATCGACAATCACTGAGATTATATTCCAAGGGTTCCTAATCCAATCTCTTGAATCGTATCAATATTTCATACATCCGTGTCTGCAAACAACATACAACCTGGCCTGCATAACATAATACATTTTAAAAAAGCTGGTATAGTGGTATGCCGTATGCCGTGGATGTCGCTCTGCTGTACAGCTACAGCAGGTTACAAGCGGGTTACTGTAATGGATGGAATTAAATTTGAACCCAATGATATTATATCATTGTATACGAAAAACGATTCTGAGCGGAGACGGTTTATCTGTCTAGGAGATATTATAGATTATAAAACATTTTCGAATCTTACTAATCTTAAATTTAAAACGAAAATTTTTTATGAATTTCTATCTAAGATAATTTGAACATTTCCGTAATTTTTACGTATTTAGTCGAAATTTGAAGTTTAAATGCTTATAAAAAAAAATTGTGACTATATATTTCTTTTATTTTTCAACTGCTATTGTAAAAATAAGATAGGAGCCGTGTATTAAATTTTCAAATCTTAGATATAAAAGGAAATTTTTTTATGAATTTCTAGCTTAAAATAATTTGTGATTTTTACATAATATGTTTTCTAAACTCAAACTTTGAATGTTTATAAAAAAAAATTGTGTCTATGTATTTCTTTTATTTTGCAACTGCTATTGTAAAAATATGTTATGAGCCTTGTATTAAATTTTCAAATCTTAGAATTAAAAAAAAAACTTTTATGAATTTCTATCTAAGATAATTTGAACATTGCCGTAATTTTTACGTGTTTAGTCAAAATTTGAAGTTTAAATGCTTATATAAAAAAATCGTGCCTATGTATTTTTAATATTTTTTAACTGCTATTGTTAAAATGTGTTAGAAGCCTTGTATTAAATTTTCAAGCTTTTCTACCGAACACATACATTTTTATCGATATTTATAGAAAAAAAAACTAAAAAAGTTGAAAAATTAAAATGTCAGTAAACAGCTCAAAACAAATCTAAATATTTTGAAAATTTTGTCAAATATAGAAAATGCCTACATAACATTCAGTGATAATTTCAAGTATCTGTGGTCGTTTTTTTTAGAGTTACACCAAAATAAAGAAATCGCTAAAAGTGAAAATCCAATGTTGTAAAAATTTAAATTTCAAATGCTCATAAAAATTTAATTTGAATTTCCGGTGGACTTTTTATTTGTGATAAAGATTGAAAAACTTGTAAGGAATCTTGAATTAAATTTTCAAATCTTAGATTTAAAAAGAACATTTTTTATGAATTTCTAGCTTAAAATAATTTGCGAATTTTCGTGATTTTTACGTATTTTGTCAAAATTCAAACTTTGAATGCTTATAAAATAAAATTCTGACTATGAATTTATTTTATTTTTCAACTGCTATTGTAACAATAATATATTAAGAGCCTTGATTAAATTTTCAAGCTTTTCTACTCAACAAATAAATTTCTATCGATATTAATTTAAAAAAAAACCAATAATGATCGAAAATTGCAAATACCTATAAATAGTTCAACTTAAGTCGACAATTTTTGAAAATTGCATGGTGGAAAGTTACATCAAAAACCAAAATCGATTTTGTCGAAAACTGATTGTGCGTAAAATGTCCCATTTTTCCCTTAATTTTTAGTTTGGTTATCCCGATTATTACTTTTGACCCCCCCCCCCCCCCCAAAGTACCAACTAGATTCACTTTCTGATCGAACAAGGTACTGAAGTCAAAAATCGAAGCACTTTTACTGCCACAAAAAAAAACCACACTTCGTGGTAAAATCAATACATTAATCGCTCCGCTCAGAATCTATATTATAGGATATCGCATCTATCGTTACATATCAATAATACGGCGACTTGTTATTGGAATGACATAGGTCATTTTTAGGGATTTCCATTATTTTCCTTCATCTTATAAATTGTTATAGCATACTAGCTAATAGCTATATACACAATATAGTTTACAATTGCAATATGACCATATTTATATTGGAAAGATCAATCAGTTAAGTTATCTAATAGTTGTAGATACGTGGTACAAACGAGTCCTTCCGAAATAAAATTCTGGAGTAGTGCTAAAAGAATCGCTTATATTTTGATTTATTAATGGGACCTGTGGCTGTAGAGATTTTGGGAAAGTTATGGTGACTCACGTCTCACTACCGCGGTACAAACCAAGACTACCAATCCACCCATGGTCGTACGTAGACTTGAAATTTGGATCCATTTTGGAGAATAGTTCAGCCGATTTTCTATACGGTTTTTTATACTGTTATTATTATTATTAGGTTATGGGCTATAGCCTATAACCATTATTTGTTTTTCATGTGTTGATGATGGTTTTTATTTTTTATTTCAATAATGCGACGTAACGTGCCGCATTTTTTCCACACTACTATACGCCTGCGTCTCTCACCTTTGGCCAATGTTCAAAGAGTAATCAGATATCTTTCCTAGTCTCCTACACTTCGACGAGCGTCGTTGATGGTCGCGGTTGTTCCACGAGTTGTACATTACGCTCCACATAGCTCTCGCTTGCCGGGTGCGTCTTGTCGACGTCAAAATCGGTGTAAATATGTTAATGACGATCAAACAATAAAAATCATAATAATTATTGTTATTATTTATTATTACTTCTACTTGTCGACACCAGGGAAAAATATAAGAATTGTAAAAACAATAGTAATCTGCGGGATAGATATCTGTCGCGATGTACCAGACCGCCCGCAATAATATTAAGTATAGCTGTATTAAAGTATAGGTATATAATAGTGTATTAATTGTATAATATTATATACGTACAATAGGTTCCCTACGGCAATGAAAAAAGGTTTTTTTTCAGTATATTACGTTACAGAACAAAAGTCATTATAAATAGATATAATACCTTGTATATATTTTGTATAAAATAAAAATTATTTAATTTTTATTTGGTTTTTATTTTTTATTTTCATTTTTTGTAGATATTTTTTATTTTTTTGAAGCATATAAATGTTATAAAATAGCTAGTTATTATTATTATATATTATCTGGCGGTGGAGACCACTGTAATACCATCGTCGTTATTAATGTACATTGCTTTCATCGGCTGAGCGGCGAGCGGTTTACTTGTTATTTTTCGCCATTCTAACCATAGAATACCTACCACAACTGGCAAAAGATAGTTTTCAAAGTTATCCGTTATAAGAATTTATCTCGAAAGAACTAAGAAAATTCAATATTTGAAGTTAAAAATGATTTTAAGCTTAGTATTAAAGTTTACCGTATGCATATAAATTATAATACCTAATCACAATTTTATATAACACGATAAACTTTATTTAATATGGTAAAAATAATAAATATTTTAATTAATTTTCTCTTTAAAATAATATTTTTTATTAAAAATAATTGTATGACTGTTATTTTGTGTATAAAAATTAAATTTCGTTATTAAGTTTATGTAATATTGTACCCATTTCGAAATAATTTGCAAGGTTGCCCAAAATATTCACTGCTTATGTAGAGGCTCTCAAATTCTTAATCAGACACTGGTTGTACTTGTGATTTGTATGTATATATTTATTACATTCTACTAGTGCAATATGCGAATTATGTTATTATCTATGTTGGCAGGCGGGCACGTGGTACACAGGGGGGTGTTTCAGATGTTCAACCTCCCCCCCCCCCTTATATAGGTAACTTACCTACATATATATAATTATATTATACAGTCAACGTTTTTTACACTTTCAATATCGTATTTAGGAAAACAAATATGTATTTTAAAAATGAAAGCCTCCTCTTTTTTATAGGTATGTTATTATTTCTAATAACTGTTACACCACCGTGCACAATAATTGGAGCCGAAATACTCATGAGATTTTCTTTTCTTATATGTTTGGACGAGTGCCGACGTTTTATTGTATTTTACAAGAACTCGAGATATGTGTGTATTATACATTATACACTTTATGCATATAAAAATAACATAGAATTGATGTCCATCAGTTTTTTTTTTTTCATACTTTTATATCATAATAGTGAGGCCTTTATTTTTTAAAAATCAAAATAAACCCTGTCGCTCTCTTTCTCTCTCCTAGAAAATAATCTCCATAATAGTGAAAATACTTACAGTGCGTTAACTCAAACTATAGGTTAACAAAATATTTATCTACCTACCTACGTTTAATATTTTTTTAATTAGCGTTTGAAGTTAAAATGTCGACAAATTTGACTAATTTTCCTAAATGTTCTTCCGACATAATTTTCGTCAAAATACTGTAGTTAACTTTATTCTGAGAGATTTTATCTGTGGGATTTTTTTTTACCAAGACTACATTTCCATGGACTTTTTCCCCATAAAAACAAGAAAACTTGGTAGGTACTTTGTTATAAATGCTTAAAAATTTAAGCTATAACAAAGTACATAAAAATTTATGTTTTTCTTGCTATTATAAACATCCTATATGAAATATTCAAAAATATTAGGGATATTATAAAATTTTTTAGAATAGGTAATAAATAAATATGGAGTAGATATAAGATATGTATAATTTTGAATTAGCGTCTAAGGATCTAGGAACCTACTACCCACATAATAGGTACATATACAGCACCGATTCAAGGTTTAGAGTGGTCGAGCTACAGCTGTTAGGAAAGTAGGAACTGATGTGCCTTAATGACGGATTCTTGATAATTTAAATATTTAATTTAATTTAAAATAATCATATAAATTGTGTACCTACCTGCATATGTTGTTTTATATTTTGCTGATATGTATACTTTAAAATAATTTTTACTGTGGGGGGGGGAGGTGGCGGGATTATTTAAGGCATTAAAATTATGTTTGTGTTCGGTGAAAAATAACCCTAGATTTAGTACTACCTCCTATATAAGTTTGTGCATTTTAGTTAAATCTTCCTCAAACAGTCACGTATTATGTGCCGCCCATAATAGATTTTAGCAAGTAATTATAGGTGACAGGTTCATTGGTTCATATCATATGATTCAATGATTCTGTTCCTACAGTTAAAAATGTAAAATAAAATTCAATAAAGTATAGGTACATAAATAAAAATAAATAAATCATACCAATAATCAATAATCAAGTTCCTATCTATGTTTAGTTAAAAGAATTTAAACAGTAGAAGGAATACATAAATTTCTTCGCAGTATGGAATGTGTAGTTTTTATTTGGACATAGTTCAATATTTTCACTTTGATTTCTTGAGATTTGAAGCACAGCAGCTATACCTAATGTGCAATGTATTCACTAATATAACCACACTAACTAATAACTAATACAATTATAGTAAGAACACGGACACACAGATTAACATATTATTGGCTTAAATCCAATCTAAATATTTCAATACATTTTTATTAGTGAGCGAAATAATTCATAGATAGGTATAACTATAATAGAATACTCAAAGTCTCTAATTTGGATAAATTAATGAAAAAATTGACTTGAGTTAGTTCAATTAAGTCAATGTTACTTTATTTATTCAATTATATGGACATGAGGCATTTATTCTTATTGCATTTTAAGTTCTAACAAGTATTATTGTAGCATTATTATATACAACTAATATATACATAATATCTGCTAACATAATATTTATGACAGAAAATGATAGAGACTGCTAAGAATAGGTAATCAAAATTGAAGATAGATAGAGCGTAAAATATTAGTAAGTAATTTAATTAATAAATATTATAATCAAATATATACCTAAGTTGAGGGGCTAGTACAGTTCGGCCCCGAGATAACAGGCAGAATAATTTTCATGGAATAAACGAATAAATCGGGGCCGAACTCAAAAGCAGGTGCACCAACATTAAAACACAAAATATCCCAATGCATTTCCCAAATTTATGTATTTTCAACTTTAAAAATTATTGTAAAATTATTGTACAATTATTGTATAATTCAAATTTATGTATTTTTAAATTCAAATATTATTGTATTTAGCTTACGAACTGTTTCCCGGGAAAACCGTCATAGATAGGACAAAAATCATAAGAGGTAAAATTGATCCCCGTTGAATACTTCGTAAGTTCTATGGTTTAGATTTTTCGAAAACGTGTTATTTAGGTTTTTTAAAAACATCGTATACGTCAAATGGCTTTTAAAAAATAAAAGTTTTAAATAATGACTTTTTGGAAAAATGAAAAACTGATCCTAGTGTAGCATCTCTCGGAGAACAAATCGACCTCTATGCAAAATGTTCGTTTGGCCATCGGTTTACCGGGAAAATTGACAATTTCGTAATTCGGAAAATCACGATTTCCAGCTGTTTCCCGGGAAAACCGTCATAGATAGGACAAAAATCATAAGAGGTAAAATTGATCCCCGTAGGGTACTTTGTAAGTTTTATAATTTAGATTTTTCGAAAACGTGTTGTTTAAGTGGCATATTAACAAAAAGTTCAAAATAATTATTACTTAAAACATTAAACAGACGTATACCATAAGGAAACGTATGGTTATACGAAAAATAACTTTATGTGTTATTCAACTTTTTGCTTCCCAGATTACGGGTGAAATAATGGTCGTAGGTACTTCGACCATAGACCCTTTTTGAATTGTCGTACGCTAAAATACCAGAATCTCGAGTTTCATAGTGATCGATCGAAAATTCAAAATCCAAAAAACACGTTACTACGTAATTTTCTAAGTACAAAAAACATACAAAAAAATCATAACTCCCGAACCACAAGTCGCATAACGTCGATCTCGGTACCCATCGATTCGGCGCAAAGTCCTCTATAATATTCAATTACAAAAACGGTTTGTTGCGCCCAAATCTTAGTGCCCATGCCGAAAAAACCGAAAAAAATGTAAATTTTGAACTTTTGAAGCCCCAAATTACAGGGAAAAACGGCTTCTACGGTCTCGACACAAGACGCCAAATTTGATCACCGACCTTCAAACTACCCAGTTCCCGAGTTTCAGAAACATTGTACAAAAATTAAACATTTTCAAAAATACACCTAGGGGGGGTGTTCAAAGACCCTCGACTTCGGGAATGCGTCTTAGAAGAGCCTAAACCAAAACGTTTGGTGAAGCAATGGTCCCCCTAAGTTGAAACCTGTCCGAAAAATACTAGATTGTCTAGATTACCTACCTATTTGTGTATTTATATTACATTAAAATACAGTATTTGTAATTAAGGTGATTTGTTTTGAATGAAGGAAAACGATTTTTGTTATCCGACAACTTAGATTTACTTTTAAACTTTCAAACGATAAGTAAATAAGAATGTTCGCTGTGGATGAAGGACTTAGTATTTTAACAGAAGCAAGCTGCAAATGGTATTGTGACTAAAATTTGAACCTCTGTACTTGACTATTTTATAGTTTTATGCAGTTATATGTTTATTTTTTTATGCATACATAATAACTTAATTTATGACAAGTCTCAAAACCTTTAACGCTGAACAATAGGTATAGTAATTACAAAATAACAAGGGTAAATATTATGTTTTCTATTCAGAATTATTGTGGTCGTCCATTTGCGGACGAGATTAATCACACATAAGAGAACGAGAAATTGTGAACCCAAAACTTTATCGGTAGAGAAATTTATGAGGATTCCATTTAAGTGGTCAGTGTAACAAATCTTCCAGTAGTTAAATAGATAGCTTTCAAAAAGCATAAAAAAACCAAAAAACAATACAAAAAAATTTGTTTTATCAATTATTATAGATTATAGATTAGTAAAACCATGGTTGTATATAGTTTTAGAAGGTTACCATTTCAAATCTTAACCAATATTTGAGGTTATTAATTTATTTTTTGTTTTTAATTTCATGATAAAGAAAAAATGATTATTATCAATTTTGATATTTTTGATTTAATTTTTAAGTATTTAAAGTATTTTACACTTTTTGTTTTGTTTAATTGAATAATAATTTCACTACAGTGTACAGTATACAAATTTCAAATCTAAACAGTTCTTCTTAGATGTGGTTTTTGTAAGTCGTTCATAGTTATTAGCATAAGCGTGCGTAGGTATTCTTGGCAGGGGAGGCAATACTTTAGCTAAGGAGGTCCAGACTCCAATCCCCCCCACCCGATTTTCACCAATTCGTAGATATAATATAATATTTTGGTGTAGAGGAAAATCTCGCAGGGGAGGCAACCGCCTCCCCTGCCTCCCCCGTGCGCACGCTTATGGTTATTAGTCATCATATTTTGTGTAGATTTTATTTTATATAACATTGTTATTATTTCTAGGTGCAATGTATAGACAAGGAATTAAAATCATCGCAAAAAACAAGTTAATATCATGTTATCTACAACAATTACATACCTACTCAATTCATGTAAGTTTGGTATAGTGTTACAATTTCTTTAATAGGTGTATTATTTATTTAAAGTTTATTTTTTATTTCACATCTAAAGCAACTTAAAAGAAATATGGAAAAGATAATTATTTATCTTACAAAGTTACAATCGGGTATGGATTGATTACTTGAGAATTTGTAATTATTGACTGTTCAATTTTATAGTAATGTTAAATGTTGATAGAATTAATAATTCATAATATTAAATAGTTTATATATTTATAATATAATTATTGATTTTAATTTTCTCTATAACACATAGACAATTATAAATAGTATAAGTATACTCTATAAGCACACCACTATAATACATTAATAAAATTTGAATAATATTGTTTATAGTAACTATTTTACATTGATACAATTTTCAGAATAATTTTATTAATATTATTTTTTATTATTTTTTTCAGCTTTAGTCAGCAAGATACAATAATTGACATAGGCATTTGTCCAGGACAATAAGGAGATTATTCTGTTTTGAAAATAGCTTTTTACTAACAAATGTTAAGTTGTAAACTTACACAAGCAAACAAGTCCCATCTCTATTATTCAACAATGTATTCTTCAGTTCATAATTTTTTTATATCATATGGTTATATTTTTTATTTTTTAATGTATATTTTATTTTATTTTTTTGTTTGTGTATAATAGCAAACATAAGCCATAAATAATATATATATTTTTATTTCATCATTATAATTTTTAAAAGATTTATAAAATCACAATTTTATTATTTATACATTTTTTATGTGTGTATCTTATGTAACTATTTACCTTAAACCTAAAATACATAATATAGATTTAAGCAAGTAAATACAATTTTTAAGTTTTATATATGGTTTATATGCTAATGTATATGACATGATCGTGTATTTCTATAACAGTGCCTTGATGTTATTGGTTTACAAAGGAGCACACATGCACTTATAATCTTTTGTCAATACATAAATTAGCAATAACCAAAATTATGAGTGCTGTGTAACACGGATTCACCAGTGGCATTACAGATATAATTTTTTTTGAATATTCAAGTTTAAATTGTTTTAAAGTGTGGAAAGATAACTTCAATATTTTAGGTTATGGATAAAATGTGTGTTACCAATATGAGTTTCATTGAATACTATTTTTTGATATTTTTGATAATTCATGTGTGAGGTCAAAATTAGCAATAAGTTCCGAAATATAGTATCATACAATTTTATAATTTATGACAATGCTTTACACTAGATGGTGCTGGATCAGATTGTTGCTTAAAATTAGTTGAAATTTAAATTTATTTGTAAATGATTCTATACCTTTGGGAAATATTTAATGCAATTTGCAAAATTCTTTCATATAGAAATTATTCATTATATTATCATTCAATATATAAATCATAAGTCATAATCATTTACAGAATCGTGACATAAATATTGATACAGCTGCAGATGTGCAAGAGAGCCAAATTAAGATAAAAGTTAGGAAATTCTATTGAATCGATATCATTGGTAAGTAACATTAATTACTTTACCAATTAATTTGTTTTGTTACATTCAATTTTTGTAATGGCCCACGCTGCATTATGCCAGCAGGGCCTCAAATCTATCAAAAGTCTACTAAAAATACTCAGCTCGAAATTGAAATTTTCCATATAACTTACTTTACTAACTACTTACTATCTATGACGGTTTTCTCGGTAAACCGTCGGCCGAACGAATATTTTGCATAGAGGTCGATTTGTTCTCCGAGAGATGCTACACTAGGATCAGTTTTTCATTTTTCCAAAAAGGTCAGATAGCCTGATTATATTAATTAAGTCTGTTAGCTGTTATGTTCATTAATATTTTTGAAATAGAACCAAGACACAGATTACAAATTTTAAAAAAACTTTTGTTGTTTATTTATAATTTTTTATAAATATCTTAAGTTCAAATATGACAATATTTATCAAAACCTTAAAAATGTTCAAATTGATTATAGTAAAAAATATATATAAATAGTTTAATTTGTATATCTTAAGATTGAAAAATTGAAACAAGAATTCTCATCAATACATTGATTATTTTAGTCAGCTATCCATATGGGCCACAGCATGTTTTGTAAGCTTTTCATTGATGTGTTTAAAAGTTTAATGATTCGTATTTATAAACCATACCATATGTCCATATTATGTGTCAGTTCACCTGTAAATTGTTAGGGGTTATAAAGCCCTTCAGAAGCAAAAAGTATGTGATTCACATTCATACTGTTATCTAAAAATACTTAAAATATACTACTAATATAATAAAAATAATATAATACTTAAAACACAGTTTTTTTTATGGCCATTCACTTTTAATATAAATAAAAATAACATTATTTTTTAATTTCCAAATCATATTTTAAAAACAATGTAATAGGTATGATACCTTCTTAATTATACAATTTTTCTCTTAATAACTATTATATTTTTGAAAAAATGTTTAACGTTTTACTAAATAAAATAATTCAACAGAAATATAGTTCTTGAATAGTTAGATGATGTTTACAGCAACTAACAGCTTTTTTGTTTTGTACTAATATACATTGTTTCATCCTCATTGTAACATAATATTTTAATAATTTGGAAGTTTCTCGTCTTAGGCGCCTTTATTGTTAAATAAACCAGCAGTAGTCTGTAAACTTGCAAGAAGGATGTAGGTTGATCATTTGGACCAATAGGTTGGCATAGTGTACCGTAAGATTGCTACAATTGAAGTATAAACATTAATAATATGAATTTATATTAACTATTCAAAAGTTATTTTACCTCCAAAGAATTTTGGTTCATCTTGTTTTGTTGACATATTTAAAAACCACACGTTTGCAATAAATAATTTGTTGAATCCATAGGCGACACAAAACTCATATAACATTGATTTCCCAATCATTGAGCCAAAAAATGGTTTTCTCTAAAACATAATTAACAAGATACCTATAGTGAGATATAACAATGTGATGTTAGGAAGCAACAAGTAAAATTATTGTTTATTAATATAGTTGAACAAACTTATCTTTATTACTGCTTCAGATGCCCTCGCTGGATATATGCGGAATTTGCGATTTATAACATCAGATAGTGAAATAAAAATATTTGAGAATTTTTCAGTTTCTTCACTGTTTGAACTCTTCAACGCATTGATGTTTTCTGTAAAATTGTATAGCTTTTTAATGGAAAAAGAAACATACAAACAAACAAACAAAAGAAATATATGTATAAATATAAAGTCGGTTGGTTTTAAGAAAAACCTTTTATATATACTTATAGGCAAGTCACAGAGATTGGTCTTGAGAAAAACCGTTTATTTCTTTTACTTACAGTAAAATCGCAGAAGTTAGTCTTAAAAAAAACTGTTTTTTTTTTTTCTCGTAGGTAAGTGGCAGGTAAATGGCAGATATATCAGGCTATATAATAAATTAAAAAATTTGTATTAGTATCACAGTCATTCATAGATATGATAAAATATCTAATTAACATAATTATTTGTTTTGTTACATTTACATAATATTAACAACTCTTAAAATAATTCATTAATAATTATTCACTTTACATAAACTGAAGCTATTTCAGTTAAAACACATAGGTACATAATTTAGGTAATAAAAATAGAGATTAATTGTTAATCTTATTTTCAGTGTCTTCCACAGTTAATAATTCATGAATTATTAATAAGAAAAAGTTTTAAGTTATTTGATATGCTTTATAAATATTTGACTTAACAACATTGCACATTCTTCCAGCCATAACTACCATGCAATTTTCAGACATATTCAATTTTCCTAAACAGAATAACTGTATAGTTATTAAAATATTCATAAAAATATGTGTAACTGTTTAATAAAAAAGACAAAGTTATGGTTAAGTTAAGTATTGCAATTTTCAAGATGTCATCAAAATAGCTATCATCAACCAATGACCATCATAACAAGATCCATGGTGTTTACTGCATTCAATATATTTGGAAGATTTTTGTAAGCAGCATTCAGTATTTTCAAATCTGTAATTATAGAAAATTAGAATATTTTAAACATTGTAACAATCAATCTGCAGAATTCTGTTCAAGTAATGATGACCAAAAGCACTGGTATTTAATTTAGATAGTGGCAACAGAAAAACTAAGTGATCAGTGTTAGTTTTAAAATAATACATCATGATCTTTATTAATAAATATAAAATAACAATAATAATATTAATTTATTTATTTCCCAACTATAGTTTAACAATTTATAAGATAAACAAAATTAAATTGCAGTTGTTAGACACTTCTAAGCCATTGGCTGTGTTCATAAAAATATTAAAAGTCTAAACAATATAATAACAACAATAATTAATATATATATAATAATGTTGGTTAATACATATTTAAGAATATAAGTAAAAAGATAATGAGCAACAGAGCATGAAAAATAATTTTTGATTTAAAATAATAGAATGACAATATATTTAATGTTTAATGTAGTTGGATAAACTTATGCTAAGCTAATTATATTAATAATAATAGTTTTTTTAAGATGATGAAAATTATAAAAGCTATGAGGGTTAATTTTAAATTTAATAACACCTAATGGAAATTGGAAGTGTGTTATTTGTAACATGTAAAGTATTATATTATTTACATTGTAAAAATAAGGAAATTATTTACTTTATAAGTATAATGATATATATTAAGCTGTTAATGTACAAAATACAAATAAATAATTATGTTGAAATTGTTTTACAAAAACGTGGTATTTGAGTCTATAGTTACGTAAATGTAGTACTTCCTAGTCGAAAAACTTATTAATTAGGAGTGCACATGCTATTAAGAAATATTTAATATTATCTAATAAACAATAAGAATAAAAAGATATATTACAAACAATAATTCATCTAAGAACATATTATTAAGGTAAAAATTAAAAAATATAAGTCTTACTTACGTTAAGATGAACCAAATACCAACTTTCTAATAAAAGCGACAAACGTAAAATGACCGTTAAAGTTATTATAGACGATTATTTGCTATTTGAAATTTTAACGGACGAATAAATAATGTATCCGGTGCTGGGGACCAGGCTGAGGAATTCTAATACTCAAAAATCGTAGTTGAACTGTTTACAATGTCGAATGGTTGGTAATAATTTGAATTTTTGTATTTTGAGGTTAGTGTTCGAACTCTGAATAATCGAAAATTCCTTATCACTGGGCCGAACTCTTATCACGAGCCGAACTGTACCCATCCCCCTAAGTTGAAAGTTAAATGAGAAAAACATAAATCTATCTCTGAAAAAGTTGTTTCATCTTTCTAATAAATAAGATACATGACGGATCACGCTAATTGGTTATGAAACTTTAAATTTTCTTAGTTAAAATAAACTACTTAGCTATTTTGATTGAATGTCTTCCTATTAGATAAGAATGTATTGATGATCAACTAATCTTGTTAGATGGTCTGACAAGAATAAATTTGAGATAAAAAAGATTACAAATAGTTAAAATTTGTCATAAAGCACATTTTTAAAATTACAATGTTTAGAAAATAGAAATTAATAATGTATAAAGGTAGAAATGTATAATAAATAATAATGCAAATAGTTTCACATACTTACAATTGATATTTTGTTATGTACAAAAAAAAAAATTACTGACTTTTGTTAAATCATCCAATTTCATCTAAATAAGAAATTCAAATGTTTACAAAAAAATTTCAATATTTTTTAAAGACAATTGTATTAAATTTGAATTCAATAATAAATTACTTCTGAGAGATTATTATTTGTCAGCCAATATTCCCATTCAGTTTTAAATTTCTATTATGTATTTATTTTTTAAAATATAATTTTAGATGACTTTTTCACCTTAAATACTCACATTTTAAGCATATAATTTATATCTTATAAACATAACATAGAACATTCAATTTTACTTTCATATTTTTAATTTAAGAGTGAATTGTCAAAATTAAATGTAAGATTCTTATTATTTATAATTTATTTTTTGTTATTTAAATGTTAAGGCACATATTAATTTTGTTAAGTATGATAAAAAGATTCAATTTTCAAACCCAACAAATAATATTTCTAAATAACAACAAAATTGTGTGTAACTAATTATATTAAATTTTGAACTTCAAATGTTTAACTTATGTAATATCTTTTATATTTTGATGTGTGAAAGACTTATAAAAACCCTAGTAAAGTAGAACTTCAATTAACTGTCAGTGTCGGAACCAAAGCTTTGACGGATAATTGAAAAGACAGTTAAGTGAGTAACAAACATTTTTTATACAAACATACATATTATCTATTATTATTTTTAATAATTATGGCAAGCATATTAATAAAATTAGGTACTACTACTTATTGGTATATTATAATCATTTTTTATTAATTTAAAAAAAAAATGTCTAATATTTAAGTAGTGATACCACTCTGTACCATTTTGTAGATACAAGTGTAAGTATCAAGTGAATGTAAAAATTAAATTTGAATACAATATTACAATGAATACAAAAAACAATTCTGGACAAAGATGGCCAATCTGCCTATATTATCCTGTATAATATACATTTCATTATTGCTATTAAAGTAATTTATTTTACTATTAGTATTCCGATTATTTGATATTATTTTGCTGAAAACGCTGTACCTATTCATTCTATCAATACCATTTAATAATTTTAATAGTATATATTTACAATATAATCTACTAAGATATTTTTCTTAATAATTAGTAGAAAAAAGAAAAGAAATATGGGAATTTAAAAACTAGTTTTTAACCAATTATTATTTTATTATTAACAACTTATGAGAAACCTGTACATTTTTTAACCTAGTTAACAATCTTTTTTTAATCTAAATTTATAGAAAAGCCAGTAGGTAATACAGCACTACTGTACAATAGATATCAAGCACTCCTTGTCCAGAAAAAGTCACTATTATGTATGTGTTAAATGTAAACTCAAAGGATTTATCATTGCATCAAAAATATCTGTCTTCAACATACCATAAAGTGCAGAATTTTTAATATAGATGTTAATATGATATTGATTAGTAGATTAAATAATAACACACAAATAATATTTGTTTTATTTAATGATTGCTCATATTTACAGGTCTAAACATTGTAATATTATGTAATTACTAATTTTTAAGCAAATAAACATTATCATATTATTATTTTTCTTTTAAACAAACAGTTTTTAAATTATTAATAAACAAAATTGAATATAGAAGAATGATGATAAAATATATAAATAATAAATTACCAAACTATATTATATATCTTAATTGTAAATTATGAATTACAAACAATTTACACAAATTAATGGTTTTGAACTCATTGTAATAATTTAAAAGAAAAAATTAAGTTAATTATTAATTTGTAGTATTCTAAATACTACAGACTTAAAAAAGACAACAATTAAAATTTAAAACATTAAATTTCAAGTTGAAACAAAATACTTTTTTAATAATACAAATTTACATTTTGTCTAAATTAATGATTAAATACAATTAATAGTACTACAATGTTAAATGTTAATATTTTAAGTCCCAATGAATATATCGAGTGAATTAAATAATATTGAAATATCAGTTATAACTTATAAGCTATTAGTTATAATCAATGCAAAGGTATCAAATTAAATTTAAATTGATGAATAATAGTTCATTTTAAATAAAATTTTAATGAAAATCACAATAATATTAAGTTTAATTAAGGTTACGTAATATACAAGAGTTATATATTAGGTTAATGTTTTCTTCTGTACTTAATATATAATGCAATAATGATAAAACTAAAAGTTGTGCATTAATACTAATTATATAAGACAAAAATAATAGGAGTATTTTTTTTAAATAATTTACAAAAGAAGTAATTGCTTAAATGATTTGGTAAACCGAAATTGTTTACTATACTTATTTACCATATGAATATTTGATATACCTTAAATATTTAAAACTGTATATAATATGTTGATTAATATATTTATTATTTACACAAGTCATTTTTGACAACTCAAATATAGTATTATGGTACAAAATAAAATATTAATTATGAATATATGTGGTAAAAATCAAATTACCAACTAAATGTAAAAATAGAAGATTTTACTTTAATCAACTTTGACGACGCTATATATTTTTCGAACAAACCAAAATGTTGCAAAGAATCCAATTGTTCCTGAAAATATTTCCATTTTAATAACATTAATATAAATATTTGATCATTGGTTTATGTGCAAGTTAGGAGTTAAATATTATATTTAAATTAAAAATTAAGCACAATAAATTGAAAAGAAGATAATTTGAATATGTGTAAATTATTAAGAATTATTAATATTTAATATGAATGCAAATTATACACAAAGTATACAAAATCTAACTTAAATGTTGCTAACTTAATGAAAAAATAGAAAATACTTGTGATCTAGTAAAGAAATATTTAACTTAAGAATAATTATTAGAGCAAAAAGCTATATACCTATAAAATAGTGGAGTTTAAATCACATTTATCACACAGTAGTTGAAGTTTGAATAAGAGTTTTTATATTTGGGAACATTTTCACAAATTCAATTACAATTGTACAAAACAAAAAACTTTTAATTTTTTTTTAACATTGTTAACTTACCAGTCATTAAGAAGAATAAGAATACCATTATGAATGTGTATCCAAAATAAAGGAATGTTGAAGCAACGCCTTCAATATTAAGTCTAGTTTTGAAATAGTGAACGCAATACAGAAATAGATAAAATGATGTAAATGCACTGGTCAAAAAACTCCTCCACCACCAATGATAATCCTGTAAAAAATTATTTTGATAAAAACTTCATGAACACTTTTATACATCAAACTTACTTCAGCACATAAATGGAAATAGCACAGAAGAACAGTAGTTTCTGAACATGTTATTATAAGAATAATAAACACAAGAAATAAAAATCCAAACATATAATACATTTGGTTGGACCTGAAATTAATTAGATGACATAAGTAACATAGTAAATAAAACATTTATCTCATCATGTACATTTTTTTAAAACTTTCTTAAAGTAGCATATAAAATACTTAACTATTAATACTATTTTATATTTTAATGTTAAATAAACAATTCATGCCCTAAACCAGTGATGGCTCGTGGTATGGTGCACAGGAGCACGTGAACCACCCAAAAAAATTATATAAAAAATTATTATATGCCTATAATAACATAATATAATTGATGATTATGCAAATGGTCTGTAATTTAAAAAAAAAATATAAATATTTATATTAATAAAAAAAAGTTTTTGCAGCTTTTATGTTATGAAATATATTTATAAACGATTAAATAATATTGTGGAACACAAATTCCAGGTGGCCGTATAAAAATTAGCTACATGCCTCACATGCCGGTTAGTTTTACACACGGCTTAAGATAGAATGGTTGCACATCGGGCTATACTACGCAATGTTAGAAGGCGGTATACGAGAGTTCTTATCTAACAAACGAAAAAGTGAACTACTACTAACGCTGTTGGTGGTTGTTAATTGGTACTACAGTATTAAAATATTCCCATTTCCCGCCATAATATTAAATTATTGCATTTTCAATAATAAATCTAATATAATTGAGTTAATAAGTAACTCAATTATTATAATCACGATTCACTGATCTCATACTCTTTCTATATAATAATTAAATGACAATGTTATGTTTATGTATTATCTTTTAAACGAAATCTCATCACTGTAGTCTGTGTTTGATAATTGGTTTTGTGAATATTCAATTCCGTTTATTGCCTTTTTGGTCATTATGCCTAATTATTGTGCAATTCACGAGTCACATTGTGCGTCCAAAACTCTTTTTGGCGTTCCTAAAGAGGACGAAATAAAAAAACTTTGGGAGGATGCTCTAGGTATTAAATTAAAAAAAAGTTTTAGAGTGTGCGCCTCACATTTTAAAGAATGTGATATTATTAGCACATGGGAGTCTGGTGAAGGACTTAATAAGTACACCATAAGTTTACTTCTTTATTGAGCTACATACAATAAGAATTTGTTGTATTATGAATGATATGATATTATTCAATACACTATATGTACCTATGTGTTAAAATATGTTGTAGTCTGTAGGTATTATTTTAATTTATAGATATGCTTAAAAAAACACAAATTAAGAAAGGGAGCAATTCCATTAAAATTGTGTGAACCAGAAACTCCAGAACCCGCAGTGGACCCAGTGGATATTGGAGTAAATAGCAATTAAAATTTGCTGATAGATATTATATCTTTTACTAATAGTATAGAGGCTATTACACACATTACTATTTACCAAATAGTAAATTTTAAATTAGTGTTTATTTGTTTTGGGATATAAAGTTTTATTACATATGTGAAGCCACTATAAGCACCTTATTATTATTGATGAAATAATTTTTCATTTTATAATTTGATGAGTTTGAAACTCTAAAGGATTATCGGATTATCCATAAAATTTGTAAATTACTAATTAGTACTCTTTGAATACCACAATATAAAATAAGAATAGAATTTTGATGATGTATATGTAAGCAACTAGATAGCGGTGTAACGTAACTTTTAACAGATTTCTGATAAGAACAATTGGTGATCACAAAATAATGACTCGTTGTGCAACCATTCTATCTTAAGCCGTGGTTTTACATGGCAATTTGGAGCAAATTTAATGTGTACATCGATCCTATTTTATTGTCGTGCTATCGCAATTTCGTGTCATTCGTCGAAATGATAATGTATCATTGTTCTATGATTGTACAGTATCCATTAACTGCCACCAGTACAGCCAGCTGTCAAATCAACTAATAACTACTATAATATCCATAGACTTATTATTATTATTATATGTCTATGATAATAATATCAACAATATAATATAAAAACAGATTAAAATAAATAATATTATTAATTTTAAACTTTTATTAATTATTTTTCGTGGGTACCTGTAGTTTTAATTTTGTGTTTGTAACTACCAAACTACAATTTTTTATAGTTTATTTTTATTTTAATGGGGTAAAATGCTTGAAAAATTTAATTTAGATAAGATAACTAGGTACATTATTTTGGTATCATTTGTGGTATGTACCTATACCAAAATAAATTTTTTTACCATCTAACATAGATATCTTATACATTTTTTGTGCATCACCTTACGTGAACCTCACGAGACGCCACTGCCCTAAACTAAGTCAAAAAAGTTCTCAAAATCAATTTCGTTATTATAAACTTACCATAATGAGTTGAGAATAAAATAAAGTTGAATAAATATGCAGCCAAAGGGTAAAACTCCACCCATAATAATTCCTGGGAATGGTTGTGTATAAATAGTTTGTTCTGGAATTTGACGTGGGATTTGATTTGTTCTTACAGGATGTTCTATTGGCTAAAATCAAATTTATGTTAAAATTTAAATTTAATATCACTTATTTAAATCGGTCATAAATTTTAAATGTATTAAATGTGTAAAACATCAATTGGACATCAATTGAAACAAAAAACATTGCTTTTATTTAAAGGTATAAATTTATACTGGTATAAGAAAAATCTAATATGGTAATTTATTAAATTATTCTATAAAATAATAATCTATTACAATACAACTCACTGGATAATATAACCTATTATTCAATTATCTTATATAAATATGAACGTATAATATAATTTTAACAAAAAATACTCACTCGTTTACGGAAGCCAAATAATGCACCAACAAATGTGAGTGGTACAGATACACAAAACCATAATACTAACAAAACAAATAATGTAGAAAATGGTATAGCAGCAGAACTTTCTTTGGCCCAAAGAACCAAATTCATTATGAAAAACAAACAGAAGACCACTCTATGAAAAAAAATATATGATAATATTATGATATTAGATAACATTTACATACAAATTATGTATGAACACAGTAAATTTCAGTTATTAATTATTAACTACTCAAGCCCACAAACTGTAGACAAGATAACAAGTTTTGCAAACTTTAACATTTTTCTTTCAATTGTTAACAGAAAAATGTTAATTATACTGAAATACTGTGTACTAATGTAATGTGAGAATGTGACCATATATAATAATTAGCAAAGGTACCAGTATCAGTATGAAATATAATTCAAGCTAGAAGCCCAGAATTATAAGGTTAGTAATCTTAAAAAAAGTACTCATTAAAATAGGTGTAACACAAATTTAACATGATACTAAACATAAAATTATAGTATCAAATAATTTGAATGCTAAACATAGATTCTTATTTCTTAGTTACACAATTTATTTTAACTTGTTTCCAATAGACATTCAAATTCTGGCTATTACTGTATTATTTTTTAACTTACCCAGGGCAAAACATTGAAGTCAATATTATATTTGTCTTCCACTTCTCACCACCAAAACTCTTATAAATTCTTGATGATACATAACCAGCCGGTGTCCCAAGGCATACAAATAATATTAGAGAACAAGTCATAAGTGAACCTCGATTGGCTGGTGATAGAAAACCCAAACATGCAAATGCTGAAACACAGCCATAATAATACAGTTATAAAAGAAAAAACAAAAATTACATTTTAAATTTCAAATTACCGAGTGTTACAACAGTCATACACAAAACTTGTACTCCAGAGCCAACAAAAACTGCAAGCAACATTCCTCTTCTTGGAGGACGAAAGACATCTCCATGAACTAGTTTCCAACCAAATTCTTCCTTAATGTCATCACCAGCATCAATCTAAAGAAATTCAGAAACATTTAATTCAAATTAAATTATGTATAATTTGACTGCAAAGACAAATTAAGATCCTAGAAATATCCAGTAATGTTAGACAAGTATTTTAAATTACCAAATTTGACTTTACCTGATTATATCTTGCAATATCTTTATGCAATGTACGCAATATAATCATTGCTACCATCCCAGATAAGAAAATTACTATCATTAAAGAATTTAAAATGCTGAACCATTGAATATTGGTAGGTGGAACAGAATCCAAAATATAATCCCAACGTGAAGACCATTTTACGGTGTTGTTCATCTATAATTTAATAAAATTTATAATGTACCTTAAAATAATAAAACATAGAATAATTTAACAAAATTTGTTATTTTGACTAAAATATTAATTTAAAAAAATTAAGCAATCAATTTGAATAATTATGTACATAATTAACACTTATTTTACCTCAAATTGAATAGAGTAGGAATATGTTATATTCAATGGAGTATTTATTTTATCAGCCGGGATCTCCATAAATCCTGTGTTACAATTAGTGACTGGAAACTTATGTTGTATACTTTTTGGCCTCACTTTAACAGCTTTAAAACATTAATAAATGCTAATAAATATATTAATACAAAAATTCAAGATACTCCAATCAAAAGGATTATTTAAGCCATAAAATAACTTCTATGTGAAAATATTTTTTAATTTTATTTTACAACGCATATTATATTTAAAAAAATAATATATGGATAATTGGGTAAAAAGATATTTATTAATAATATAAATAAAATCATTGAATAAATATGTAAACAATTTAATAATTTTTAGCATACCTATGATTCTGCCACCCTCCGAACTGAAAGATGATCCCCATTCTTCATGCTTTCCACTGTGGTAAGTAATAGTAAATTCTAAATGATTAAAAATATAATAAGTATTTGGCTTCAATGCTTGTGGAACAACCTGAAACAATGAACAATTTTCTTAATAGTATACAATAACATATTTAACCAAACTCTATTAAATAATTATGAAACTAAGAAACTATTTGTTATTTACTTTGAAAATGTTTATTAATAATAATTATTTGGCATATAATTAGTCTTACTCTCAGAATAGTCGCGCACAAATTATTATCATGGTTGGCTGGCTTATAACAACCCATTGGAAATCCTGTACTACAATATTGCTGGCCATCTTCTAAATCATAGCACCAAGTGACTGGCATATTATCTGAAATGTTAATAAAAACAATTTAAAATAAAATAATATTAATTATTTCATAAAACAAAATAATTATTTTAGTTTATTTTTGTATACATTTTAATATCTTAGAATAGTTAGATAAATTAATGATTTGATATTTTGGTAGGTAAATAAAAAAACATTGATTATAACATTTTACATTTTGTATCAAAAGTAAAATTACACTTACCAACGATAAAATGATGCTGGTAATTTAAGCTCATTCCTCGCTTTAGTACAAAGAGTTTCATATTGCTAATTGAGTCTTTAGGGATATAACGTTTAGTACAAAGTACTTTACAATCCTCATTATTCAAAAATGATACCTGTAGATAAATTAACATAATAAGTAGTAGTCAAATTTTTTAAATATTGTTAATAAAATAATGAATTTTTATTAAAAAAAATTAATTTTTTGTCTTTAATGGGCAGAACTATTGCCCACGTCAATATTGTTGTCTATTGAATAAATTTATAAAGATACAAATATACAAACAACTTTGGTTTAAGACCAATGGTACCAGTAGGCTTTAAAAATTGTATTTAAATATTTTACTAGTCATTTGTAAAACATTTTACATGTTTCAATCAGCATGCAAAACTCTATCATTGATCAACTTTAACACGTTGACTGCCGACGACCCAAGTCATTTCAGAGCTTGGTGGGCCATAATATTTTTACATAATTTTTTGTAAATGTATACGTTTATAAAAATAGCTCTAATTGTCTGATATTGATAAAATTTATACAGTTTTAATAAGTAAACCTTGTATAATAATATAAAGATAAAAAATGTTTTGGGTCGCCGGTGGTCATATTCTAAATCTAAATTTGGCAGGTATTTTTTTTTTTGCTTATCATAATTTTCACTGTTATTGTTTCTGTGACAATATAAATATGGCGTTAAATTTTTTAAAGTGTGTGGAAGTAATGGGTATACATAGAAATTTATAATATACGAAGGGAAACAATCAATAAAAGGAGAATTACTATCTGAAACCTAACCTAACCTAACCAGAAATCACGAAAATATAATGAAACCGGATGTTATACTATTCTACAATGCTTGTAAAGCCAGAATAGACTTATCTGTTATCTGACCAGTTGGTGTCATATTGTACTCCAATGAGAAAAAATATACGTTAGTATCATAAGGTAGCAACAGAAATAATTTTGAACACATTTGTTGTAAACACACAAATAATGTATAATCAACATAATTTTTAAAAAAAACTCAGCATCTGTCAATTTCAAGTTATAGTCGATAAACTTCTTACATTAGAACTTTCATATAGAACTAGTGTTTCACATATATCTGCCACACCAAAATTAGTTGAAAATAGATTCCACAGAAGACTAGAGACAAAACATCAACTGGAAGAGACTGAAGACAAATTCCAGAGAAATAGAAAAATAAGAAGAAGGTGCACTAAATGCTACAAGAAATATTCCGCTGAATTAGGCTATAAGTAAGCTAAAATTATTTCGAATTTAACATGGTTTTAATATATACTGTATAAATTATTATTTTTAAAGAAGCGATAAATAAGGTAAAAAAAGTGACAATATTTTGTAGCATTTGCCAATCAAAACAATTTGTGTGTCTACAATGTTTCCAACATCATCAACAAAGATAAATTACATATACAATACTCAGTAACAATAATTTTTAATGTATAATTTTAATATAATAGTAACTTTTTTTCTCATATTTTTAAATAATAATAAATCTTTCATTAGTTTGAATATTTTAATTTTTTTTTTCAAAACTATCTACTTTTTGTTGTTTACGCCGCGGTAAAATCTATATTTTTCTATCTCCAAGCCGTATTAAAATAAAGTTAACTTAAGATAATGTCACATTTGGTAGCCAGTGATCCAAGCGGCCCCTGAAAAATAATTAGGTTTGGGTCGCCAGGCTACCTAATTGGCTTCAAAATAAATTAAACAATTTGGGTCGCCGGCAGCCATGTGAAAACCAACGTGTTAATAACAATATATTTTTTTTTACTTGTTGCACATATTTTATGAAGAAAAATTAAAACAATAACAATTAGATTAAATTACAAGAGATTAATTATAATCTAATTCTGTACTGTACATAATAATTTTAAAAATGTATGTCCTATCGTACTTTGGTAAGTACAACTGAATTAAAAACAAAATCAATTTAGCCATAGTACGACAAACACAGTTTTAAGTTCTGATATAATTTAAGCATTCTAAGCCATCAGTATAATAAGTTCTTGTATTGATTACAAATTAAGAGATAGTTAAATTTGGTATAGAAAAAGATATTGTGGATGGTTTTATGAATCTGTGGTCAACCATGATTCTATAGTTAACATTGTTTATGCCTTTATGTCATGAATCTCCATGAAATATACTATTTGTAACTCAAACATTAATAACTAAAACAATTTCATCTTATTCATATAGAAACACATTTATGTTATTATGTTTTTTATAAGCTCAAAAATCATTTTGATTAGATTTTGAAACAATGTGGATCAGTTTAACACATATAATATATCTTATACATTAAATAAATTTTCTTGTATTCAATTAAAATATTATATATATATTATATAAACTAAATTATTAAATAAAAACTAATATAATAGAATAATTATTTATACACTTACATTATATCCAGAAGGTCTAATTCTTTCACCAAATAAAACTTGCCCAAGATTTTCAGTTGGAGATTTACTTTCATCAGTTGTACAAAAGTCAAAGCTAAATAATAAATTGAAAAAAAAGTTATAAGACTGAAAAAAGAAACTTTTTTCTACAAAAGAATTCAGAACTATTCAAGAGATATGTTTATAAAAAAGTTATCTGTGGTTTTTTCTAATGTCACAATTGGAACTTTTAATGCTAATTAATGATTAGTGATTACTATTTAGTATTTATAGATCTGACTTTTCAAACCATCTTGCACATAAAATCCTAATTTTTGTTTTAAAATATTTAGTGGGAAAATTGAATAAACTTTAAATGAGGGGTAATTTCTGATAAGATATTCATAAATACAATAATACATTATTTTAATTAATACAAAATATAAAAATAAGAAACTCGATTTTTTTTTATGCATAGTTGTTTTGAAACTATTGATTAGTAGGATATGTTTAATACTTTTTTATTATAGCTAATTTTGAAGGACATGAATTCCTTTAATAAAAATGAGAAAAAAGTTTTTACTTTGACAAACTATTGAAAAAGTATTATAAAATTATTATAAAAGATATTAAATTTAACATGTAGTATTAATTTGGAACTTAAGATAATAAGTATTTTAAAACTTTCAAAAAGTTTAAAAATAATTAAAAGGTATCTTACATTTTCAATTATTTATATTACTGCAGTTGTGAATGGATGTATTATATTTTTATTATATGTTCTGTTTACATTGAACTTTGTGTACATTAAACTTGATGAGATCAGTATTTGCCAACATAATAAATTATATTTTGTCACCAACAAGAATATGTTTAACATTTATTAGTAATTTAAATAATTTTTTTTATATGTTGTACAACTGTAATTGTAGACTACTACGTGGGTAGAGATAAAAATGTTGGCAAATTATTGAATTATAATATATTTTTTATAATGCCAACAATTATTTAACTTAAGATAGCTATCATAGAATCTAAAGACATAAAAAAATAGATTTTAATTTTCTAATAACTTGCAAAACAAAATTGTACACAACATTATTTTAATAAAAATATACATTATAATGCTTATGATAGTTTAATATGATGTGTAAGTAGATATGATAGTTTCATAAGAAAATATTTTTTGAATATATTAATGTAAAACATATAATGACATAATTGGACAGTTAATTAAGTTGTTTTAAATATAATGCACATGGCAACAGTTTATTTTTAAATATTAAACAAGTTATTTAATTCTGAATAAAATATGAAAATTAATTAATTAAAGGTCATAATTCATAATACATTAAATTAAATGCTTAAGATTAGGTAATTAACTTTTAAATTATAATAATTATATTATTTCATGTTGATAATTTAGTTATTTTACTAGACATACTAAATCCATTTATGTCAAGATTCAAGATTAATATTTTTTTCTAAAACGAACTAATGAAAAAATAACTTGGTTAATAATTGCTAGATTGGATTTATATTTAGATAAGTATTTTAATATATTATATTTTAATTAATATAATCATGCCCTGTTACAGAAGTAAATGAACACATTCAACACCAGTGATACAATTATATATTTATATATCCTAGTTAATTTTTTACTTTATGCATCATAATTTAGACTCTTATCTGTCAGCCACCTCATTTTACACAATTAATTTCTATCGTATTTATGTTATTGTATAAGCACTTTTATTCAGGCCCGGTGAATTACTGAACTGAACTCTGTGGGCCACATAAAATCTAGGTAAATTTTTGAAATTTTCATTGGGAAATAGATCTTCTGGGCCAGTTAAAATCTAAAAACTTGATGGGCAGATATATTGTCTATTTGACGCTCCTTTTATTGTAGATTATTGATAGTTATTGAAGGTGACCATCGTGAATAAATATAAAATCATAATTGCATGTTAGATTCTATTATTGATTATTTATAGATAAACATAATTGTGTCAGTTGCATAAGTCTAGTAGCTTTAAGATAATACTGGACATAACATGTTAATGTCTAGGTGGCATTGAATGTATTGAAGTTGAATAGATTTTAAAATATTCAAATATTCAACAATTCCTTATCAGTTAAATAGGTAGGTAATAACAAAGCAGTGACACACAATTTGTTTTAAAAATAGTGTAGAAATTAATTAATAATAGATATACATAATAATAAATCGTCAGACCTAGAAATAGTCCTAACAATTTTAATAAAAATAAAATTATTTAACTTATAACAAACAATAATGTGTATTGACTTACTAATGGTATTCGTATGGTATCACTGATTCATCAGAATTGAGTCTGTTTACAAAGAACTCAATTTTATTCTAAAACAAATGCATACCAAATATTTACATATAAATATAATGACAATATTATAAAAAAAGTTCTGTGTGCCTAAATAATACCTAATCAATTTTAAAATATGAATAAAAAACAACTTTTTTTTCTTATACCTAGGAGATATTTATATATTAAAAACATAATATATTTAAAATATACAAGATATTAAAATATCATAAATAAGTTAAATCAATTTGGAATATGTCTAAACATGAAATTAAAATATTTTCAGAACAACTCTAAAGTAGCTTCCAAGAAAATTAATTTTTTTAATTATTAGAAGCACATTATACATTCGGCATATTTACTCGCTGCGCTCACTCAAATGAAATCAAAAACATCCCTTGACTTATTTCGTAAAACCACCTTGGGTAAGTCATGAAAATAAAAAAAATTATTTAAAGCACACAAACACCTAGAAAAGATTATGATGATTATGTCGAAGGAATAAAAATATAATATGTTAGTGAATGGCATTTCACACATGATAATATATAAAGTCGCATAGTTTGATATTACTTAAATCATTCTACTCAATTATTTACTGTTAAAATTGAAAATGTTGGCTCAAGAATAATATAAACAGTATGTGAATAAGGTAATAGTATCTTAAAGAAGATAGGAGATTAAAATAGATTGTATTTATACTGATCACAATGGTACAGTATACAAGTCCTCTTGAGTGGTTGCTGTTAAAACAGTACATAACCAAATACCTATACTGGTCGACCAGGTACTCAGTACAGATTAATAGAAAAAATGTTGTCTTGTTACATTTGTTAAACACTATAACAGCTCGGGGAGTGGGGGCTTAACATGCATTTTACTAATGCTGAAATTTGAATCATGTCCATTTTTCATTTAAGTCTCGGGTAGGTAAATCTATCTCAACAAACTGGAAGTCTACTGATTTTCAGCTGAAAATAAATAGTTGAACAGAAACTAATTGGTAATTTAAGAGGGATGATAAATGGTAGTTTCTAATGTGTTAAATTTCGGTCGACCAAAATCCAAACCAATGGTTACGGGGAAAAATATTTACCGTGCATGATGGAGCCGATTCCTTGCAATAGTTCACGGGTGCCAAGCCAGGCAAGTAGAATGCCGAAACGTACGTGGAACAGAGTCCCAGGAACCATACGATCGACGCTGAATTCATTTCCAAACGGTTTACAACAAACGATTAGGACGAAGGCCCAGACAACTGCGAAAAAAGCAACAAGCCCAAGTGCCGGTCCACTCGATCCAGTATTCCAGTGCGTGGATGCTATATTGCTATGGAATTCCGCTGAAAACGCAACGTCGTCTGAAAAAAATTGATAACGTCGGTTGTTGTTATCACGCGCACAGCTTAGAATGTCGGCACGTAGCGCACAATTAATTTACAATGCACGGCCGCCCGTAAAATTTACGTCTCCGTTTGCGCTAGACGCGCATGCGTATGAAGATCAGCGACAAATGGTCGAATCGATGGTCGTGACATTTTGTCGACGGCCGAAATGTCAAATCGATAATCGCACGAATCGCACGTCATATTATTATCATTAGATATTAGTCGTGTGCAAAATTAATAATTATATTATATACATACGTGTATAGGTAAATAGGTATAACTACAACACAATAGGTAAAAATGTTTCATTATAAGGTATAAAGTAAATAATACATAAATATCTCATGTAATTGTGATTAAATTAATTAAAGTGATTAATTTTACTTTTAGCTATGCATTGATACTACACTAATGTCGCTACTACAACAGTAGTTTAAATTCATTTTTGTAGAAAAAATTTCATTTGAAAATATAATTAGTAATTACCTATAAATTATGTGTGTATATTATAATTTAGTAATATAAGTAGGTACTTTTACGATTCGTGTGGTTCAAACTAATAAATAACTACTAAATAAAAATTTTTTACAAAAATATTCAGAAGCGCAAGTCGGCAACTAACCCAAACATTTTGAAGAGACTGAAGCCTTAAATAAATTTTGCTAAAAAGTAACCTATTAGAGCTTTGATAGAGCCCCTACCTCTTTAATCATTGGCTATATTTCCTATTTTTATTATAAAAATTATTAATTTTACTCTAGTTTCATTTTTATTATTTTATTATTACTAATGAAATTGATCACAACAAGTTCCATGCCTTACTTAACAAATATTAAGTTAGATGTATATAAATCATAATTTAGTAATTTACCAAATGTTATAGCCTTATAAATATATATAATATAGATACCTACATAATATCATAGAATAGAATATATATTCTATGATAATATACTTATAACTTAGACTGAATATCTGAATATACGTATTCAGTAATTAGAGATACCAGCGATGAAATACATCGATATAGAACTGACCACATATTGAACATAATAACATAATATAAATTAAGCATGAAGTAAACATTTCAAAAATGTCTTATAATAAAAGAGTTATAATAAACTGAAACAAAAGAGTTCTAAAAATCAAAAAAATCAAAAAAATATCCAAACTATTAAAAAAAAACACAACATTTTTAGGTATATTAGATGCGTATAGCATATTAATTTTGTGTTATTAGTAATAGTAATAAAACAAAATAATAATACCTATCTAATAAATTATTAGATACCTATTGTTCAATTCATGAACATTTTAAAATAACTATAAGTTGTAAATCGATTAAAAATTAAAATAAAAAAAAAAAACCTATGTCGTTGGCTAGATAAAATTCTTACTTCTAAATTTTACAATAGGTCAACTTACTCTAAGATTAAACATAACAGAGTTAAATAAATTATTCAAAACATTAAATTTGTTATGTCATTATACGTATATAAAACGGAGACAAGGCATGTGAATATTGGATATGGCAATATATCATATAATATGGCTCAGAATCTAGAATTTATAAATATTCAATTTAAAATAGTTAATGATTAGGAAGATTTTGCTACAAAGCCAACGATGTTCCGAACGCCGCGGCGGACGTGGTCGACGATTTTCGTTTATGCTACGTAGTTAATTAAAAATTATAAATTCCGTTTATATTGGGTTAAATTTCGCCGAAAAGAAGTCAAAACTAAATCAGTCGTACCAGGGTCGCATGGACTGAGCTGCTCATTCTTCGATTTTAGTTTCAGTTGCACTCGTCGACAACTCGATGGTCCATAGGCTATTCGTTTAACATCCATCCCAGCATGTATTCCTGTTACTTATATTGTAATCTTTAGCAGAATAATACCGTTTAAAACGCGTTTTCAATCGCGTCCAGTTGAACCAGATCGTTGCACGGCTTTTTTTTTTTGTTCGTTTAATGTATAAATATAAATTATGAACACAAAATATTATACCAAAATAATTAAATTAAAAGAAACATACAAAAATAAAATAAAGTATTCAAATATTTAATTACCTGTTTAGAATGAAGAGATTCATAAAAACTATGAAAATATAGTAATGGAACAATACCCAATATATTATGACCCAATAATGTATACCTTATTTTTTTATTAAAAATATCAATAGTCTATCCCAAATTCCCTTAACTTAAAGACCTAGATATAATTAGGCATCTATTTATAGTTAGGTACGTATGTCGATACTCTGAGTAGTGAGTACTCGCTAATTATTTTAGAGTTTTGCATAAATTTCATAAAAAGTGTGAAATTTCATACATTCAAATATTCAATTATAATTATAAGCAATAACGCTCCTAAATAAATTGTTTTATCAGTGTTGGGAGACAAATTCGGTGCTGCGTGGAATTTTCGCAAATCTGGTATAGATACGTCGTAAGTACCTTTAATACCGCTGTAGCCCATAAGTGCAAAATATGACCCAAAAAAACTAATATTAGTAGATATCTGATATACAATTTAAAATAGTTCATTCAAATTTTAATTGAAAATAAAATGGCTCAATATGTCATATAGGTAATAATCTGTATAGTTCTCAAAAATCCCATATAATGTAATTTTTTACTCTATGTATACTATTATAATATATTGTACCTATATCTTAAATGATTATCAATCGTCATCGTAACGTGTTACGATAAGACACAGACAAATGTAGGTAATAACCGTCACGATGCGTAAAAGTGTAAGTGCGTTAAGAAATACCTACTGAGTAGTAAAATATAAATATTGTTATTTTTGCGCTTTTATGCCACTATGGCACTACCAAGGGACAAAAGCTCAATTCAAAATGTTTTTCATTTTTGAGTTATTGAAAAAAAAGGATTTACGCTTTCGGGTTTCACCGATGTACCTGTACATTGTTGAATTTTGAATTTTAAATCGATTTATATACCTACTAACCTGAAAATAATAGTAAAATGGTTATTATTTTGAAATATAGGTAAATATCGATTTAAACTTTTTTCGATTTCAGTATAAATTTTGAATATCATTAAAAAAACAATTCGATATTGATTATACTTTTGATTTATTACTTTATTAGATTAGATAATTTC
The DNA here is from genome assembly GCF_037042655.1 of Diuraphis noxia. NCBI lineage: Eukaryota > Metazoa > Arthropoda > Insecta > Hemiptera > Aphididae > Diuraphis > Diuraphis noxia. Next base: position 24,549,407 of record NW_028301711.1, read on the forward strand.
ACAAAAGTTATCGATATTTGCTTTTAACAATAATAATAATTATAAATTATAATTATTATGTGTTTATCTAACATGGAATAAACTCCAATTACAAAATATATTCTATGACAGTAAATAGCGTAAATACAGTAATGATCGTAGAATTGTTGTTAAGTTGCCACAAAATCCAATATCTATTTAGTTAATTTTTTTTCTCAGTATACTTTTCAAACGTGCTATTTTAAGTAACATACATAAGAATATGTAGTCGGTAGATCACACATACACCTAATGATAATTTGTCATAATTTTAGGTTGTTGGTGGCTTACCAACATTTTAAATACTCGTCATTATTATAATTGTGTTAATTATTCTTTTGCAGATGCTGTAGAGGTAAACAACAGGACATAGGGCCTCTGATTATACTAATTTCATACATTTATAATTAAAAATGATTGTTGCAGGTTTTATAAACTATTATAATTAAACTATAAATATACTTCTGTGTACTTTACAGTTTACATATATATTATATTGAACTCCTTTCACAAGATAATCATAAAAAGTTTTAAATAGTGTTATAATTTAATACACACAAGGATATCACAATTAAGACTATTGTCAAAATTAAAATAAATTCTTAAGAACATAAATCTAATGTAATATTAGTATATATTGTAATTTATATTACATAATGTAATAATATAATCGAAAAATAATACATAGAAAAATAACCAGTCGAAATTAATTATAATAAAATTCAAGTTAACAATTAAAAATTCCGATGATCATTTATGCTTATGAGATTTCTTTTTTGACTTATGTTTATGTTTGTGTTTCTTATGTTTACTGTGTTTATTTTTAGTATTTGAAATGTTATTCGACGATTCTGATTTTTCTACCCAATCATCTTCGACAAACAAATTATTTTCAATACTCTTAATATTAACCAAACTCAAATTTAACTCATTTTTTTCTGGCAAGAGTGGTCCATATGATTTATTTATATCAAATGTGTGATTTCTACTGCTTTGTGCATTTTTGTTTTCATTTCCAATTTCATTATTTTTATTTGGTGTATTAAATAAATCACCAAAATCAAGATTAGCAAATATTCCTTTAGGAGGAATAAGATTGAATGTTGTGGAACTCTGGACACTAGATTCTACTATATTTTCTTTTTTGATAGAATCGTTGGTTAAACATAATTCTTTTTCATTTGAATTAGTAGATAATTCTTCACTTTTTAATGAATTTTGAACAGTTAAAGTTTCATCATCACTATCATCTAAAAATATATCTTTGAAAAAATCAACACTTGGTTTCTGATATTCAACTACATCACTGATTGTTTCCTGAAAAAAAAAAAAATGTTTTTACTATTACTAGTTTTTAAATATTAAAACATTGCATTTTGGGAAGAAATTTTACAATAATTGAGACTTAGAGCTTAAATAGTAGTCAGGTAGGTAATAAACAATTATAGAAGTTTTAGTATTTTAAAAGTTGCGATTAAATATAGATAAAATGTACCATTGTATCCATATTATATTTAATTATTTAATCAATTAAAAGTTAAATAAAAATCTCGACTAAATAAAATTCGACTCTCGATAATTCGAAACCTTTGTTAATTCAAAGTAAGTGCTCGCTTCCTTGAAAATCACGCAGTAATTCGAATTAAAACAATAAATTTAAGTACACTTGGTTATTCAAAATTACATTTTGAGAAAACTGGACAATAACATGTAACAATTCAAAGTATTATCCGTTTAACGCTCGGTAATTCAAAATACAGTGTCCCACAGAGATCTGACATTCTGACAAATGAAATAACTTTTGTTCTAATCAATATTTTTTAAAAATTTCTTTTAAATATAATCAATAGACACTTGCGCTACATTTTTGGAATACATTTTTTATTTTTTATTTTTTAATACTGAAGATATTTTTTGAAATATTCAATATAGCCAATTTGTAAATTTGATTTTCAGAAAAATGTATATTGTACAAACACTTATTTAAGTCAAAAGGCTGATTTTTTACAATTTTTTTGAATATCAATATTTTCGTTAGGTAAATTATAGTAAATTATAGTTTAAACATCACATATTATTAAAATAAATACAATAAAAAACATAATTAAATTTTAACATGCACTTTTTTAAAAATTTTCTTATAAAATATTTTTAAAAAACTTTATTATTATTTGAAAATTACAAGGTAGTACATTAACTAGATCGTAATTTACTTAACGAAAATATTGATGTTTAAAATTGTTCCAAAAAAGAAGACACCAGATTTTACGTAGCAAAAACAGGTTTGCCTATAGGCATGTCTGGTGTCTTCTCTTTTGGAACAAGGTAGAAGTAAAAAATTATGAAGAAACGTAACTAAATTTGATGAAGCAGAAAACCATTACAGATTTCTTCAAAAATAATAATTTAATCTACATAATATTATAATTATTAGGTTGTGTTAACCTATAGAACTTGTTATGCCTAAGAATTCGCTGAAGAAATCACTTATTGGCCAGCTTTGAAATAAAATAAAAATATCAATTATGTTATTCCACTATAAAACTTAGGTAAAGTTAATTTGTTTCAGATTATTTTTATTGAAAAAAGCAATAAACATAGTATTAAATATTCTAACTACACTAGTAATAGTAGAAAGAACATTTTTATAAGCTCTAATTACTATAAAATCATATTTCAAATCTATTCAAAGTTGAGACAACTATTAATGATTTAAAATAGTTGCTTAATGAATTTAAATGAGCCAAACATTGGTAAAAACATATTATTATGCATATGTTATTAAACATATATATATATTATAATAAAATACAATTTAAACATACCGTCACACTTTCTTTTAAACTTAACAAATTATCATTGGCTGATTTCACATTATTTATAGTCAATGGCAGACTATTTGGAATTTCAGTTTCAGAAGTTGATATAGGTTCATGTGTTAAAAATTCTAGAGAATTAAAGAGACTGCACTCTCCATGCTTCTTACCATCTTCTGTATAATTGACCCTATAAATCAACATTTTTTACAATAGTTTTATAGATTCTATTACACAATAAATAAATATTACATTGATTGTTTAGGCACAGGGATATTAAATCTTTTGCAAAGTAATTTTTCGGGTACCCAGGGTTCAGTTTTACGAGTCCAAAAACCATACATTTGTTTGCTGGCATAGTTTTTGAGTCTTTCTAATGTTGGATCTGTAGTACGAACAACTGGTATTAAAGCATTAGTAGAATCATCCGGTAATGTTGCTCTTGTAAATCGATCAGATATTATTTCTGATAATAAACTAGGAACTTCTATAAAAAATTATAAAAATTATATTAATACTTATTTTGTATTTTAAATCTTAGAATATCAATCCTACGATATACCTTTTTTAATAAATTTTTCAACAGATGGAGGAGGTTCAAATTTTTTCACCTCTCTTTGTCTAGTATTCACATTACTGTAAGAAATATTTGAAGAATTAACTGATTGGCTGAAAAAATCAGGAGGACATTGTCCTACTATCCGATCATACATCCCACGAGGACGCCATTCTATAAAAAAATTAACATTTTTAAAAATTTCAAAAATATCAGTTAATATAAATAAGTTACCAGGAGGAATTTGTATGGGGGGTGGAAGGTCTTCAAACAACCCATGTTTACTTTCATCTTCAACAAATCCGTCAATACATTCAGAATTCAGGTTATTAGTTTTTGATTTAATTTTTGATTTTTGAGACTTTTCTTCCAAACTAAAATCATAATTTGACATATCGTCAGCGGCATAAATATCATCATCGTCATCTTCATAAGCACCAACTCCAAAAGCCTAAGTTAAAATGAAAATTTTTTCAAACTGTACACATGAAATATATTTGATACTATTGACACTATTATGAAAATATAGAATTTACTAATATTAAACATCAAATGCTTTTAATTTGTATTAATTTTTTCATAGACTTTATGAACAATATAATGCATTTTATAATTTATTTTTTTCTTATAATAATTATTAATTTCTATATTTTATAGTATAATCAATACACTCGCCAACATATTTGAAAAGTAACTTTAACATTATAAATTTTGTAATGTAAACAATAATTACTTGTCCATGAATAGATTTTCCTCCAACAGTTAGCTTACTGTACTTGTTCTCAGATTTTACAGAAACATTAGTTGTTTTGAGACCTTCATAACCAAGTCCAAAAGTATCAAATTTTGGTTTAATGGCTACAGATTCATATTCATAAGGTGAAACTTTAATGTTCTCCAATAATTCATTCACTTCATCATCATCATCACCATACTTGGTATCAATACTAAATTTCATTCCAACATTTTCTAATTCTTTTTTAGCACGCAATTTCTCTCGTTGTGTAAGTTGAGGACCAACTCCTTGACCTGGCTTCCAGCCCATACTTTTCAGTAATTCAACACCCCATGTATCTCTTTAATAATACAAATATTGATTAATATTATATACCATTTATTAACACAATATTTATTTTAAAAAGTAGTATTTACTTAATTGGTTTTAGAATTTCTCCAAGTACAGGTTTGCCAGGGATAGGGCCAGTATTAATTATAGGAAGTTGACGTTTCCTTGAAGAATGATCACTATATTCTGCTTTGATTTTTAAACTTGATGCATCGATTCCCAAGTCTTTTTTATCCTAATAATAAAGAATTATAAAATCTACCAATTATAAAAAATATTTATCTAATAAATATAGGTTAAACTAGATCAACAATAGGTTTATGTACTTCTTCATCCATAAAATCATAAGCATTTTGTGATTTAAGTGTAGATTTTGAGTCTCTTGATGATTTAAATGTGCTTGGTGTCCATCCTTCTAACGAACCAACAGTATTATAAAATCCAGCAGAAAAACCACCTGTAAATGCTCCATGAAATCTTCTCCTCCCGTTTTCGTCTTTAACAAACTGTTGTTCCGCATCTTTTCTTTTAACTACCTCATCTATAAAAAAAAATTGAATGATCAAACCAATATTTTTGGATGACTTAAATAACAATAATAACTTATAATGTCATTTTTATTCTTATTTTTTATTATTACTTATGATTTAAAAGTAAATAATTTAATTTAAATCTGTTTTGTTATTTTGATAATATACTTGAGTTGAAAGTCAAGGATAAATAATATGAGTGATAATGAAAAAATGTTTACTATATTATTTTATTATTGAACTACATTGGTTAGCTGTCAACTGTCACCATCAAACTTTATAAATTATATCATTTTAGGGTGGAGTGTAAAGTTATACATCTATAAATACTCCAATTCTATGTTGTTATGTCTATTATAATGACATTGATACTTTAAAGCAGACTCATATTAAACAAGAGAAATTCTCAATGCCTACTAAATTTAATCAATTATCAATTATCATAAAGATATTTTTGGTAGAAAATGTATTAAAGATTATGATTGATAATTATACAACAAATTAACATTGATTGCATGGTTTTTGGGGTATTAAAAATTCAAATTTTATATTTTATGAATTCTAAAACTAACAACATGACAACATCTATCTCGTCTAGTATTAAATGAAGTAACTACTTATTATTGTTAACTAATGTTACATACTGAAGTGGTTGATAGAAAATTGATGATATAACAATAGGTCAATAGCCATATATTGCAAGAAATATATATCTTAAAATACTTTGGTTAATTTATGTAGACAGATAACTAGATTTGTTAAACAATAATAATTGGTAAACGTAGCCACGTGGGCCAATTGTGTCTATTGATATGGTGTAATGCAATATTACGTTTAAACACATACTAATATACTATTCATCAGAATGCAATTTGTGTTTAATTTTATTGGTTAAAAGTACACAATAATTCAGATTCATCTGTGAATTTTAATACAACTTACCTTCGTGTATGGGATCCAACAATTTCCCGTGTATGATGTATTCGTCATCGTCGTCATCATCCGTGGACATGATGAAGCTTATAAATTAGATCAAACTATATAATTTATATAATTTACTTGAAACCAACTTGGTGTTTTGTCAACTGTTAGGTACTCTGAGCAGTTTATACAGTTAACACTTAATGTCTTAATATTGTGCCAATATGACGTATAATCACAATTCTATATAATCTGTGATATAATGTAAACAATAAATGTACGGTGAAAACATTTGGTTGATAGTAATGAGATAAGAACAATATCAACAACAAACAGTTTTCCAGCTGATAAAAAAACGAAAAAATGACGTGCTTACGACTCTACGACGACCACCCGGACCCGATTTACATGTTACGGCTCTTCTCTCTTACGAGCACCTATAAAATGACTGACTACGTCAGGTATAAAAATATTATAGATAATATGTTTTTAACTATATTAACAATTAGCATTAAAGATAGAACATACTAATTAATTATTAGTTATTTTCTAATACCGTATATTGAACGTATATATAGCCATATTACTATATTAGCCTAAGTCAAAATTTAGGAAAATAAAACAAATTATTGTTTATAAAAATAAATTACCAGTATAAAGTTTTGTAGATATTACCTATATTGGCTAGCCAAATTAATAATTCTATAATAATAGCAATAATACTGCAATGGATTGTATTAAATTTGAATTCAATGTTGGTACCTATAATATCATTGTAAACGAAAAACGATTCCGATCGTAACGGTTTGTCAGTCTAAGATATTTTATCCTAAATTAATTATATTTTTATTATTTAAAAAAAAAGTTCAGCGAACATTTCATGAAGATATCTACCGTGATTTGTTTTAGTGCAACACTAATATCCAAAATCGATTTTCTCAAAAGCTGATTTTGCGTAAAAATCCCATTTTTCCTCAATATTTTTTTTGTTTTTCGCGGGGGTTCAAAAAATTGAAACTGAGAATTTTATAAACGGTACTTTTGAAAAATACTTGAATTTTTTAATTTTGACCTTCCCAGAGCACCAACTACTTTTAACTACTATTAACTTTTCCACCTGAAGTTGAAATTCCAAGTATTATTTCTACTACTTATCGTGTACACAAACACATAAAACAAATAAAAACACATAATTGTAAAAAATTAAGTCCAAGCTTATAAATAGTATATAACCTGTAAATAATTGTATAGAGTCGACGAAGGCTTATGTGCAATATATGTTCAGCCCGTGCAAACTTCTTTCTCGGCAATAATTTCTGTAGTTTCTATGTGTAAATAAACTTTAAAAAATAAGGTACCTATGTTAAAACATAAACAATAAGTTTTGGCGATTACTTTTGTCATTATATTGTATTTTTAAAATAGAAAATACCGAAGTAATTTATTACATTATATCAAAGTAACAGTTTTATATTCAGAAATCAGCATAATAATATATTTCTTTAAAATTCAATAAATATTAAAATTTAAATAAAAAGATAATTAAGTGGGTGTCGCTCTTCTGTACATTAAGTGCGTTGTTACTACTCACTGTGATGGATATTTACATCATATTGTGTCAAATTTGAATTCTTTGGCATTTTTTAAGTGCAGTTTCTATGTAATGTAACCTATTGTAAACCAACGGCAATGACCTTTGACGCCGATATAAATAAAAAAAAACATCATTGTAAAATCAATACTAAATTCAAAATGTATAAACATCCAATTTAAAATAGTTAATGATTGGAAGATTTTGCTTTGCAGCCACGTTATTCCGAACGCCGCGGAGAACGTGGATGACATTTTCGTTTATGGTACGTTAAAATTGGGTTAAATTTCATCGCAAAGAAGTCAAAATTAAATTAGTTGTACCAGGGTCGCATGGATTGTGCTACTCGTTCTACGGTTTTGGCGTCAGAGGCAAAATTGTCTCTCGACAAATGTTCCTCGATGATCAATAAGCTATTCGTTCAACTACCACCACAACATGTATTCCTGTTACTTATATTGTGATCTTTAGCTGAATAATATCGTTTAAAACACGTTCACAATCTCGTCAAGCTGAGGTTAAGTCCTGCTAACTTAAAAGCTACTGACGTTAAAAATCGAAACATTATTTCTACAACTTACACACACAAGACAAATTAAAAAACATCATTGTGAAATCAATATTTAAAGATAATAAAATAAAAAAATAATAATAATAAAAATTGGCATACTTAAAATTTCAATTCAGAACAAAACAAAACAAGGTTGAGATTTGAAAAAAAATTTGTGAATTTTTATTTGACATTTATAATTACTGCACAACATTAATATACAGCTATTATCATAGAGTAAGAAGATAAGTTTAATTTTATATATAGGTCTCACGATTATCTGACATATAGCTTAACTTTTGTTGTATTAAATATTTTATAATTTATTTTTTTCTATATAATTTATAAATACTTGCGCTACATTTTAAGTATTTATTTTTTATTTTTTAATACTGAAAATAAAAAACTTAAAAATTGATAAATTTTTTTTATATTAATTTAAAATATCCTATTAAATAGGAAAACAAATTTTGTGAATTTTATTATAAGAAGAATTTTGATGGTAAAAAGATTTATCTAAGTCAAATAGTTTATATTTTTTTGGTTAAATTAATTTGGAACATAATAACTTTTTTAAAGATATGATTTTTGTGAATTTGCTAATATGAGTATATTTTTTATATTATTTACCTATCATATAATATTAATAACTTTTGTCATACGTTTAATTAGTATAATTTTTATTGTTGGATCTTTCTGAGACACAGTATATTTATTTGTTTTGTCTTATTTTCCGTTTTTCATTAGGTCATTTGATTATCAAAAATTTAGAAAGTTGATAGATGGAGCGATGTCTATGGTTATAATTTACTGGCTAAAATGTATAAAATTAGGTACCTACTAGTGTCTAGTTTACAAAGATCTCATTCTGCATTTCTCGTGACAAATATGAAATTAACGGCAGTAAGTTGTAGATTTACCCATCATTAAATTTCTTTAAATGTAAGGGACACATATTTTTAAAATATTTATTTTTTGAGTTACTTTGACCAAATATTAAATATATATTTAAATTATATCCAATCATAATAACTATTTTATTTTCTGAATCCAATAACAAATGACAGCAAAAAATGATTTTTAGTTTTTTAAGACTATTTCTTATGTGTTTTAAATTAAAAGTATCTAAGTAGGTTCCTAATAAAAATTACCAAGACGACAAATCTTGGTGAATCTATTGACAACAATTTTATGTAGATCTGCTGAAAATTGGAGATTTACATGACAGTTAATCCTTCAAATATGAGGTTTGGGTCTTTGAATTTATATAGTAAGTAGATAATGATTTATATTATATATTAATTATAATAATGAATTATAGCCATTTACAGGTGACTTCACACGGATTAAAATTAATCTTTAATTTTATTGTTTTCAGTTTTGTTTCAGTTGAAATAAACTTACCTATGGCCTATTCAAAATGAGATCGGTAAAGGTGCCACCAACAGCATAATATGGGTGTGTTTCATGGCACAGCCTAATGAGGTCTGTGCGCACTGACAAAATCGGTCACCCCCCTGCACTGACTTCATTTTGATCAGAGTACATGATAGGTAGGTAAAAATAATTATAATGATTAATTTTATGATATTCCACTTCTTAATTCTGGACATATTTTATTTGTTGTTAACGTAAAAACTAAAACTAAATTTCAAAAAGATAAATATGATAGACTCGATGGCTAATGAAAATGTTAAGAGGACGCTACACCCGCATATGTTGTCTCCGTCTTACAAGTGCGTAACATAATAAATTTTATGCTCAGCAGATCACGTTTAGCTCCGTTAGTTTAAAATTTAGAGTAAATTGACCTCTTACAAAAATTAAAGGTAACATTATTATTGAGGGCATGACGTAGGCTTTTATTATATTTTAATTTTAAAGTGAGTTATGTGTATTTTAAGATATACAAACAATTTTAAATTTTAAAATACACATAACTCACTTTAAAATTAAAATATAATAAAAAGCCTACGTCATTCCCTCGATAGGGACATAAAATTTGCTATGTTACGCACTTGTAAGACGGAGACAACATATGCGGGTGTAGCGTCCTCTTAAGAAATATCAATAGGGATGTATTAACTATTAATGATTGGCATTTCTATTTATTTATAAAAACTACAACCTATATTATAATATTAAAAATTAATTCAAAACTAAAACTAAATTTACAATATATTATTATTAATTTAATAAAAAGTATTTGAAAATTTTTAATTGGTTAGATTAAAAAAAAATATATATTCCAATTGTATTATCTTAAGTTTTAATTTATTATTATACCATATTATTCTATTATTTTTATATTCATCAATAAATAAGAGGGCTATTTATCAGAAAATATAGCCAGATATTTGATAAATATTTGTATTTTACTGTAAAAAATATAATAAACTGTTATAATGAAATGATCTTTTTTTTGTAGCCACTTGATTTCAGTAATTTCATGAATTTGGATACTACTATTAAAAAAACGTCCTTTGGCACTAAACCATTTGCATGCAACCGAGTATGGTAGTTTTGTCTTAGGTTACAAACAGCTAACATAATAATATACTAATATACTTCATACTTCTAAAGTAATTACTTACGAGAGGGTTATAAAAATTTATTTCATAAATAATGTTTATACTTGATTTATTAGTTATAAAAGTTAAGTAAAACACAATTTTTAAAAATAAAATAAAAATTGTTTTTGGAATTTAAAATGACAATACTAGAACTCAATTTGTATCATTTATTTCATTATCATATTCAATTTCCACATGAGGTCTGCCTTTAGGTTTGACTACTTTTTTCATTTTCTTAGCGGCAACATCCTATAAACAAAATACATGAATGTATTACATAACAAGATCATACAATACAAATTTTTTATAAGAATACCTCAATATCTTCCAATTCTTCTTCTTCACCATCAGAACAAACATAATCAGATACATCATCACCATCTTCTATATCACTGTCAAACATTTCATCATTATCATCTCCTATGTCAGATTCATCTTCTGCTGCAGTGTACTCATCAGCATCATCATTCTAAATATATTTAATATTTCAAATTAATAAAATGGTCAATTTTTTTATTTATATACATTGATAGATTGATTTGATTATTTATTAATATAAGTGTAACAAAACTGGAGAAGAATAAGTTGCAGTGGATTTTCATTTCAATTTTTACAGTATTTAATGACTGGTAAAGAATTTAAAACTACCAATTGTGCATGATAACATGATAACACAGCTGCTTTACCCTAGTTGATCAAAACTAATATATTTTTGGTAACATTATGCTTAATTAATCATAATATACATACATCTTCATCTTCTTCACCTTCTTTCTCAAGTGCTTTTTCGAATGCTTGTTGGTTAATATTATACATATCACCATACTAAAAAATAAAATAAACACAAATATTATAAAAATGAATTCAACCATAGAAATATGCAACTATACTATTACAACTTATTACTAAGTAAGTTTTATACGTGTTTCAAGTTAGTATGAAATAAAATCTGAAAATTACAAGTAGAATTTTTTAAAATTTAGTTTTGAGTTCACAAAACATTACTTTGATTTAAACTTATAAACCCTGAATTAGATTTCTAAAATAACATGTAAAATATTAATTTTAGTTAGTAGAATTTAAATAAAAGAAAGAAATATAAAAATTATTATGAAATTATTTTAAAGAATTATTCATTTAAAATATTTATAGCAAACAATTTTCTAGTTTAGTAGCACAATATTTATATTTTTAAGTGCAATTTTCATTATTTTTTAGTATAATGTTTCAATTAAAATACTAGATTTCACTACTAAAACATAAACATTACAAATAAATTTTGACAACTAACAGTTTGAAATTAATTTTAACAATAGAAATATAATTTTTAAGAGTTGTATTTTTTTTATAACAACTAGCCTACTTAATAATTTTTGATAAATTGAGGCCCTAGCCTAATAGGGGGATAAAATATAAATTAACTTGCAATTCTCACAATAATTTTAATTGATTAAATTTAAAAAAAAAAATACTTTTACATAATTAATATTATGACTTAATAGCTTTTTTTTATCATGGTTTACAAAAAATATATTCTAAAATATTAATTTTGTAGTTATTCATTTATTTATAACATGGATATACAACAATTTTAAAATTATTTTACATTTGAATGAATTAATGAAAAACTTATATTTTCAAAAATTTGGCATGCTATAAAATTGTATGGGTTCAACAGTTGTTATAACATAAGTTAAGGCCCATGAAAACTGGTATATGACATTGGTTGTCCTGTGATCCATAATCCAATTTGCAGACAATGGTTCTCAAATTAAACTGGTATGACTTGTGCATCATTTTAAGAAGTATGAGAACCCTTTAGACGATTTTACTTCTAGGATAACGGTGATCATACGCTACTTATCATGTTTCTAACTATAATGCCAATAAATCAATTGGATGATAATGGAAACATTACTTGTTTAAATTGTATACTTGTACGCAATATTTTTTATTTGTTTTTATGATAATGTTGTTCAAAGGATTTATCATGAACTACTATTTTATCCTTACTCATTTCAGATTATTTGAAAGTTAAAATTGTTTTCATTTAAGTAGTTTAGTTAACATTGAAGGGTTATATTTTAGAGCATTTTGGGATGTTTCATAGGTCGTCAGTCTTATCTCTAATTAGTATTTTATCAGAAAAATGCAAGGAGGTTTGCAAATGAAAGAGCAAAGCTCCCGGTAAATATTTAAAACTATAACTAATTAATGTAGAACATATCTTATAGTTGATTAAACACAATGTAAAATATAAATTCAAATAATGTTGAGCACATACAGTTCCTTTTTTGAGTCTTTCAACCAATTCTTTCTCAATAACATTATCAAGACGAGCAGCAATTTCAGCTTTATATTCTCTCCTTTTAACTCGTCTTTCCACTTTTCTTGGCAATGAAACTAATTCTTTCCTAAAATATTAATGATTTATTATATTAGTAAAATAATTAATTTTACCAAATATTGTTGATATTTAATGATTAAAGAGTAATATCTTACTGAGTTTTAAGTTTGAGTTTTCTCATTCGAATTAAATATTGAGTAATTCTTACAAAACGCTGTTTACACATAGATTTTAATGGACCCGGCCAATATAGCATATGTTCATTCATTTGTTGTATAGCTTTTTGAAAATTTCTTGATAGTTTTATCTTCTCCCACTGTCTTTTTGGATAAACAGATCTATAAAAAAACATATTTACAGTAATAAATTAATTAAATACAATACTTATACTAAATTTATACCTTTCAGCAGTTTTTAAGAAGAGATAGATAATACCCTTCTCTTCTCTAACAGTAGCATATCTACTATTAGCCAACGGGCAGTGAGTGCGATTGCATAAACCTGATAAATTATATTCATTTCGGCAAAAATTTGAAGTGTCTGTTCTGAGAAATTATTTAAAACAATATTATTAAGATTAGGTAACTAATATATTGATGCATAATTATAATATTAATAGTTTACTTGATTTTGAATGAACAAAATGTATCTTTTATTATAGACCAAACAATCTGAAAACAAAAATAAGAAATTTTTATTTTTATTTTTAAATAGTTTTTGACAAAAGTTTAATAATCATCAATGTATGATTAATAATAATAAAATGTTCAATGCTACCAATTGAAAATTTCAAAATGTAGGTAACTAATTAAAACAATAATGGTACTATAAAATATGTTATAACTATAAAGCCTAAACTTCAATATATAGCATAGGCAGGTTTTTATTCATTTTTACACTTAACTTTAAATATTTCTAAAAATGTCTATTTTGTATGATGTACCCATACTATATAACAGTTCACAAATTGTGCTCCATAATACTTTCTCAATGGCTCCTTTTGTTTTACCATTAAGGTATAGTAATTTAAGAATAACACATTTGTTTATTTTTTAAAACATTGAAATTTTAACTAATACGATAATTCTCTAATACCTACAGGTACAAACTCCTTTGCAATGAAAAAAATGCCAACATTATTAAAGCAGATACTATATTCTATTCAAAATAATCTTGCCCAATTGACTAACAAAAACTCGTCTGTTTTACGCATGTCGACAACCAACGACCAATCACAGTGCACCTGACTATTATTAACTTTGATAAGACGAGACTTTTGCAGTATAGGCTACTCAAGATAATATGTAAAGATATGGAAGCTGTCACAAGTCATTATTATTACACACTGAAGTATGATGGTTGTTATGAGGTAAAGCGATGTCTAGTTCAAGTAACTTTGAACAAAAGTTTGTTCAATTTTAAATATTTGCTAGCAGATTATTTAAATGATTAAGAACAGTTGTGTAAATTATGTTATATGACTGGTTTTCAAAAATGAATGAATTCAGCATATCTATACAAGGAAAACGGAAGACAATATTTGTTGCATGACTAGGGCTTGGAAGTTGATGACTTTAAACACAGTAAGAAATGACCTAAAAAAAATATGCATATATGACATAAAATATAAAAATGCCCATAAAAAATGACCTAAAATCATTACAAATATTAATTTATAATTAATAAAAATACATTTTTTTAAATACTTTACTATAAAATTCTATATAAATTTATCAAAACTTCAAATTACTCAAAATATGACAAAAATATCTTTAGAAATTAAATAAAAAATAATAAAATGTCGGTATGATAATATTCACTACAATATGACAACGACAAATGTAATCGTTGAGATAAAATCGGATAGGTAAGTAATAATCTGAGTCTGAGATAATTTCCATGTTTTAAGTTATCGGCATAATAGTCAACAAGAAACGATAAGAACTGAACTACCTAGTGTGAAATCAGTAAAAACGACTAAAAATATGTGGAAAATGACCTAAAAATGTCAAAAAATGACTTAAAAAGTAATTAACGTCACAATAATTAAAGAACATCTCATGAATGTTTCAAAATTTGAATTCATACTTTTTGGAAGATCCTCAAGAATCAATTTGAAAGAACTATCTTTGAGTTTTTATGCAGAGAATGATATGCATATTCAATTGACTTTTGAGATACTGGAAATTGATAAACTTTGTCACAAAAAGCAGAAATATAGTTGATATTAACACTTATCCTTGAAAATGCATAAGTGCAAAATTCTATTATTTTTCAAAAACCTTCACTTAGTTTTATTTCCATTTAGTAGATTTACATTTTAAATAAAAGATGATAATATTTTCTCCAGTTTTATTGATACTTTTGTTTCTTTTAAATAAATATTTCAATATTCTTACTTATATAGGTATATGTATATATATATATATATATAATATAATAATGATTAGGGCTCCACAAGAAAATACTCTTTAAACAAAGCTCCCTGATAGAAAAGTTTGAGAACTACTGCTATAATAATATGTAATGGGCTAAAAATAATTTCGACAGAATTTGAAAATTGAATGTTGAGTTAAATAAATCTATCAATGTTTGAACTTTGAATACTTTATGCAACACTGAATTTATAATTTGCAGTGAATTCCATTTTAATTGTTTCATACTAAAAAAAATACTTTACAACTTACATATCAATAAAAATGTTTTATTTTTACTCAAGTGGTATACCTATTATACATTTTATACCTACATGTTCTATGCATATTTTTTAAGTTTTTAATTCATTAATACATGCATGTTTGATATTTTGAAATTTGGGCTTAAGTAATTAGCATAATTTGAAACCAACAGGATTACTTTTTGCAGTATTTGATAACAGCCAAAGGTAGATTTTTTTCACATTATTTGAAATACATATCTAATAACATCAACAAACTACTTACGAACAATCTATACACAATTATTTGAATTTATGATAACAAATCAACGCACAAGATATTCCAATCACAGATATATATATTATATATATCTGTGATTCCAATAACATATTTTATAGATTTAGATAGGAATCAAAACCATAGACAGTGTAAAACAATATGTGATGTCTATGACGAGAGCACTTTGAAACATCTACACTATTAACTCGATACAATAAGCTGAATAAGCAGAAAAGAAGACATCAATAATTATTTTATCTAACACTACTTTGGAAAGAAGTCATACATTAAAATATATCGGTAGACTTGACAGTTATGGTAGGTATGATGGGCATTTAATATGGGTGGGTAAGTGAATTTTCGTAGGGAGATACACAATATAATCTGAGCTCTACAGTAGATATCTATAATACTAGTTGCTGGAACTTGTAACCATTAATAATTATTACATTATGTTCTACTTACATCATCTTGATCCATATTGGTTAGCTAATGTTTTTGCGATATCATCCACAGCTAAAAAGCGGCGGTTTACAGTCGTCGGACAAGAACACCGGACGCACATGTACAGCAAATATTAAATAATGAAGCCGCTAACACGGGCCACAAATTAGTGTTGCGCTAAAAGAGAAAAGACGTCGTTACTAAATTGTAAATACGAAGACGGCAACATTTTAAGGTTAGGTATAATGTGTCGTTTGGGTGTTTCGTTTTTCGTCCGTTCACTAAACGTAATATGTTTCCCACCATCAAACGACACTTGTTATAATATAATCTTTTATCCATAGGTATATTATCTATACTTTTATCGGTTTTTATCAGTGTGTTATCATAGACGCGGGAAGTTGGTCGTGATTAACTATCTAATATTCATTGTGTACGAATTACGAAACACGTAATATCACTATTCGTGTTGTTTGACACTTGCGAATTACGATTTACACTTAGTTTTGTACCAAATGCTTTAATATATTTCATTATTATTTGGTTGTGTTTGTTTCAAAATCCCAAATTATGATTCATATTTCATTATTATTTATTTCACTTTACTTTAGCTTGGTTTTTTTTTTAAAGTGACTAAACTAATGACTATAAAATTATCATTTTGCTATTCGCAGTTCGATAATAATTTCAACATCTAATTCGGATGCTCCATATTTTACGCTATTTTAAAGATTTTTTATTAATATATTCCATTCAACGCTATTACTTTTTTATAAATTAAGGGAGGTTATTGCCCACGAGCCACACTAAAGCCTCCACTGGTCTAGAGTCAGTGACGTATCTAGGCATTGGCAAGGTGGGCGGTGGCCAAGGGCGCAGTTTAAAATGATCGCACTAGGGGTGCAATTTTTATATCATCTAAATGCTAAAACTTCATTGTAAATTTATAACATTGGTTGCCAAGGGCATACACAAAGCTGAAAGCTAGTTACGGCACTGTCTAGAGTCCAGACCTATACTGAATAATTTATAGTGTCTACTTCTTCACTTATTATTATAGGTTTTAGTGTTCACTGCCTTGAAAACAATCTTTTAACTATAAGAAATACATATATTTTGATCCTTTAATGTCAAAACTAAAAAATGCACGTTTGCGTGTATATATTGGGACTATATACGTAATTATTCTAAGACCATGCACTGTTTTAAATTTTTAAGTTTTAACATGTTAAAGTATGATAATATTTTTAACTATCTAGCTAATAGGCATTTTTTTTAATTGCTTAGATAGTGTTTACCATAAATACATGATATTATTATCATTTATAATATTTTATTATTTTCTTTCTCGTATAAACGAAAATATGATCAAAAAGATTGCACATAATTACTCATACAATACTTAATGAAGTAATGAGTGATGATCATATTAATATATTATTATGCTAAGATTTAGAACATATTTACCTATGTAGGAAATAGTTTAGTATTTTATAGTTTTGTTATATATTTGAATAATGAATACCAAAATTCAATTAACCTGATTAGTGAGTAGATACTTCTGTAATTGTAGGTAGGTAAATCATTATTAAGTAGGTATTTATTTTTAATTAACACTATTAAATCAGTTGCGGTATTAAATAAATATAAGAATATGGATTCTATTAAACTGTAAAGAATTAATTTAATTTAATAATTCGACTATTTGTTTACCAACAGCAGGAAAAGTAGGAACATATAATTATGATGATAAATAAAACACTCATCAAGCCACCTGAAATCCCATTATCGTAATTTAAAAACTGATTGTAGTTAATTAACTACTTACATACATGATTGAAGATAAATAAAACAATAATTTTCTTAATTCATTAATCAATAAAGAAATCTTACGTACCTACCTATTTAGAAAATCAACACATGTCATTAGAATAGGTACTTGATGATTTGTTAATTGAAGACTAAATAAATACCAATAATTATATTTTTATGATATGTCAATAGTCAATTACTTAGGTAAAGATATTATTTTCAGAAATAAACAAGCACCATTACCCTACTAAAAGTATAGGTATGAATATTACTTATATTAGGCTATCGGCTATGTATTTATATTTCTACCTTTACTTGAAGATTCAATTAACCTTAAATTTAAATTCTAATGTCTATGAAACTGAAACAACAATATCAGCCCATGAATTTTCGTAATTTTGATTCTGTGTTCTTATAAGCTATAATCATAGGCGTGCACAGAGTTTAAAGCTGGGGCAGCCTATATTTAATGGCCCTTTTTTCATACAATTATATAAACGGCTGTTATGGCTATACATCACCATTGAGATAACATTTTTTAATTTGAACTCAAAAGGCAAAATTGAATTATGTATGAATAAAAATCAGATGTATTATTGTAATATTAGGTTAGGTATGTTTTATTTGTATAGACATATTTAGATACAGAAAAGATTAGCTTGGTCATTTAATATACTTTTTGGTAACAAACTTATTTTTATTGAGCATTATACAGCAGCCCAGCTTGGACATGTTCGGCCCTTACAAATCTATTAAAACCGTTCAGGGACAGCAAGATCACACCCCACTGCCCCTTTGTGCACCCATATGGCTATAATAGACAATAATAACTCAACTACTCTACTTTACTATTTGTAAAATTCAAATCCGGATTTTTTAAGAACTCATCACTTTCCTTCTATACATTTTGGTTTTGTTATAATTTATATCATATAAACAATTCATTAATATTTATTCTGTACCTATCCATTGTATATTGGACATACTAATACTATAAACTAAACAGTTAATATAAACAAATATTTTTAGGTACCATATTTGAACATTAAAACTTTTTTAGGATCACTTTCTATAGGGATCTTATTCTTAATGAGTAATATGAAGTACAAACAGTATTCTAATATTATATAATTTTTAATTTTAATAAAAATATAATTATTTATGTTATAATATTATTAAAGTGTAATTATAGTATTATACTAATGATTAAATTGAACACTCATTATTAAGATTATCGCTATTCTTGTTCTAAATTTAGATATTTATTATTAAAAAAGTTAAATTAAACACACTGTGTGTATTTGTGTACCTACCTATGATAAAAGCTTTTTTTTCTGCTAAACAGCTAAACTAATAACATAACCATACGTATAAAAAAAAAAAATAACAGAATTAACTAAAATACAATAATAATAACTCAAATAAATTACATTACTTAAGATACTGAACAATAAACTAATGATTTGTGAAAGACCAAAAGGCCGATTTGCATAATATTATGATTTTTTTTTGTAATTTATTATAAAGTTATTAATGAAATGTCTTAACAATATTATAAAATAAAATGAAGTAAGCAATATTGAAACAAAAATGTGGATTATATAATATTACATATAATCTATAAACATTAAATAAGGTATTTAAAAATATCTAAAATATTAATTTTACAAAATTTAATAAATTTGTAAGATGATATAAAATTCTAAATAATAATATTGGAATATTTTAGTATGGAGAGGAACACAAATTATTTGTAATTCTTACTTAAATATTGTAGTTAATATTGTACACAAGTAAATTTTAAAATTAAATATATGTCGTCATAACTTTTTAATCATTACAAATTTTTGATTATAATTTAATGTAAAGCTAATCAGAAAAGTAGATACCTACATTATAATAGTTATGCTTCTGATTTAAATTGAAAGAATTAAAATGTATGTTATATGATCACTTGCAATAATTGTAATTGTTAAAAGATCACATATTTTAAAAGTATTAAGTTTTATATTTGTAATTTGAACAGTTATAAAAGTAATCAAATAAAAAGGTTTAGTATGAAAATGATTTTACTGAATTGAGATGCAAAAGCTTACCTATGTAACAGATCATAGTATTATTTTAATGATATTTGTTTGTTTATGTTTAGTATTGGAAACATATATAGTATTATTTTACATAAACTTATTTTTAAAAATGAATTTCATTAGTAACTTATAATCATATTTCATGATGGTTGTATGATTTTATCGTGGATAGTTAAAATTTAAATACAAAATAGATTATGAGTAATTTTGGTGTACAATAAATAACTTGTTGAACATTTTTTTTGGAAATTTAAACATTTAGTATAGGTACTTAATCTAAGAGAATTTAAACTTCCTAACCTCTTAGATTAGATGTATTAAAAAGTATGGTACATTTCAGATGATTATTTACAATTATTATTAGTAATCTTAGGTATGTTATCTACCTATATGTTTTTGATGAACAATTTATTCTTAATAGTAATAAAAATGTTGTTATTAATAATGGATTACAATAATCAAAATAAGTATAATAATTATGTCTAAAACTAATTTGATTTTATTTCGTTAAAAACAATAAACAAAACAATATAATCTGATTAATAATAAAAATGATGGTACATTCTTAATAAGATTAAGTTTAAAGGTTCTAAAACAGAACGGGAATTAGAAAATATAGTAGTCACAAAACGAAAATAAAAATGGCTGATTGTGTCTACATAGATGTTGTGTGCCATTCGTCGTTGGGCACTTTACCTTCTTCCACAGTTCCATTGGACGACAAAATTTCCAAATCGTTTTCTGCCAGTTTGGCAACAATTCCAGCACCATATGCGTCTCCAAGCACATTCACAGTAGTTCTGAATCGGTCACTGAAAAAATAAATCAAAACACAAATTAAGTGATAATAATATGTAGACTCCCAACTTATAGTTTGATTAATATAAATACAGGTAATTGCTTGATAGATTTATAAATTTAATATATCATAAGTTATGATTCATAACATTATAATGTTTAAAAGAAATTTGTAACAAAAATAAACAGGTATTCAATAAAATCTAAAAAATAGGTAGGTATATAATTTTAGTCAATGGTACTGTGAAATTGTTATGCATAGAACTTTTTAGAGACACGTGTGTCATGTGAATTTTATTTTATATTAATAATAATAATGTAATTATTAATTCATGACTCGTATGTATTTTTAAAAATAATTTTAAACTTAATTTTTGTTTAGGTACTCCTACCTCACAAAAAAAATTAAAAATATGCCACTGATAATATGGTATACCTAGTGCATGTGTAACATCCAAAAAGTATAAATACTTACAGCAACCAATCTACAGCAATGATCAATGATACATCATCTGCTGGTAGTCCTAATGTGTCCAAAACCATCACCATTGTAACTAATCCTGCCTGAGGAATTCCAGCTGCTCCAATAGATGCCATTGTAGCTGTCACACTAATTAAAATTATTAATAAATAGATTATTAAAATAAAAGATTTTAAATAGGCACTCTGGAATTTTTAGTTTAGTAGCAATTTATTATTTATACTTTTTTTTTCATGTTCCTAACACATATTATAAATGACTTTGTATATTCATTAGGTAACTGATGTTTCTATAAATATAACTACATACAATAAGTATGGGCAGCAAATAAATTAAAATAAACAACATAACGTACCTTACAGCTGCAATTTGACCAAAACTTAATTGTATGCCTTTCAGTTGAGCAATAAAAATTGCAGCCACTGCTTCGTATAAGGCGGTACCATCCATGTTGATTGTTGCTCCAATGGGCATTACAAAACGCGAAACTCGGACGTCAATTTTATTGTTTTCTTCTAGACAGGCCATTGAAATTGGTAAAGACGCAGAACTGAAACACAGATTTTAAGATAGTTTTATATTGAAGTTTGTCTACGTCGAGTGTAAAAAATTACAATTACTTACATATAGTGTACAGTATCAAAATAATGTAATATTACCTAACTATTGATAGTTTAAAGGGATAAAATTATTTTACTCATAATTTTATCACAGGTTGTTAACTTGTAAATAATTCTATATTTTAGTTAGCGTAAAAATAATATATTTTACATAAGAACATTGAAGAATATTATAATTTATTTTATTGCATATACCTGGAAGCTGTTCCGAATGCTGTTATGATAGCTTGGCCCATGTTTAATGTGAATTGGAATGGTAATTGACGTGTGAATAAACTGTACATAAGTGGTAATAGAACAAATCCATGAACGAATAATCCAAGCACAACTGTTAAGAAATACATTCCTAATCTACCAACAATCACGCCAAAATCATCCAATTCCAATACTTTGGATGCTACTAAAAATAGCACACCCATTGGCGATAACCTAAAAATAGAAAAAAACGATTTTCTTCAAGTATAGGTACCAACAAAACGTAATTGATATGTATGAAAATTATATCTTTACCATATAACCCAGTTGGTCATTAACATCACAGCTTCACCCAAACTATCGAAAAAGCTTAGAAGTGGCTTTCCTGTGGGTCCCAATTTTCCAATACATATACCAAAAGCTACAGAGAATGCGACTAATCCAAGCACGTTAGATCCTTCAACCATTTCTGATTTTATTTCCCATAATGTCATATCAGTAGCGTTAACTAAAATAAAACAATTACTATATTATATATAGGTTACATTGATTAATATACCTATACTTATTAAAGTATAAGCTGTATATAATTTGCATAGTTGTATAATATATGTATATAGTATATAAGTACTATTGTTAATTAATATTATATAGCAGAAAAAAAAATATTGAATAATTAACGGTTTATTTTTTATTTTATCATCTAAACAATTTTTTTTTTGTAAAATAACTTAAGGCTAATTATATTTCAATGGGTATAAACAGTAGATATTTATACACTTAACTTAATAGAAATTTCATTTAAAATGTCTAATAAAATATTATCAATTTAATTTGAACACGTGATGCATATCTACATTTGTAATTTTCTGTTATAGCACGCCTACTGATGTAAGTATCGATTTCGAGACAGACATTATAAAAACGAAACACAACGCTTTAAATGTATCATTCCATTTCACTATAAGTTTTTTGAATTTAATTAACATATTTTATATAATTTGTATAACATATGTAAATATAAAATTCATAATGCAGTTTGGTAGGTTTTTAAAATCATAAGTTGATTTAAACGAGATTTCATTTCAGTAGGTAGCTATTATAAGGAGTAAGAATAATATTATAGGCTTTAGGCGGAAAGATTGGTCTAAGGTCTAACAATGATATTATGTATGCTTTTTTTGTGTATTATAATTTTTTAGAGCAGTAAAAATGTTTTATTCTTCAAATTTGAGGATGGATTCTTCATTTATAGTAAAAATTTGATCTAATTAATATTTTGGAGGGCAAAAACGAAACACTCCCACCAGTTGCTATACTCATTAAGATAAACGAAAAATAAAATTACGGAAAAACCGGAATGTTTACGTAACATTAATTTTTGATAATATAGATTTCGTTATTTTATTGCAACTCAAAAACGAATAATCGTGAATACTTGAACTTTCACCCAATATTTATAATTCCATTTTCTATAAATTTAATATATTTTCATCTGTATTATAATTATTTATGCTTTTGATGTTTTAGATTCTGAACGAAGTGATGAATGTATTGATTTTACAATGATGTGTGTTTTTTTTTTTTTTTTTTTTGTGTCTGTGTACAGCATAACTAGTCGAAATAATGCTTCGATTTCAAACTTTGGGGGTGGTTTCCGATGTAAAATTAAAGATCCTTGGTGCATTATAGAGGTCAAAAGTAAACATTTTCCAACAGTTTTCAAAAAAATCGAGAAAAACAAAAAAAAAATGACAGAAAAACGGGAATTTTTACGCAAAATCAGTTTTCGACCAAATCGATTTTTTTATATGGTTGTAATTCAAAAAATAATCACTTGAAATACTTGAAATTTTCACCAAATGTTTATGTTAGTGTTCTCTATATACAGTTTAATTTTCAATAATTTTTGACTTTTTTTGAGTTATTTATAGACCACTGAAATTTACACTTTTTTTGAGAATTTTTTTTTGAAGTGTCGGTAAAAAAATGTTGGACGATCAAAAAAACTTGAAAATTTAATAGAAGGTTCCTTATGAGTTTTTCTTATTGTAGCTAAAAAAAATTAAAAATCGTAAGTCACAATTTTTTTTAATAAGCTTTTATAGTTCAAAATTTTACGAAATCTGTCGAAAACGCCAAAATTTGCAAGTAATTTTGAAGTTGAAAAATCATAAAATTTTTGCGTTTATAACTAAGGATTAAAAATACAACACTAAGTTCTCCATAAGTTTTCCTTCAAGTAGCTATAGAGAAAACTCGAAGTATCATTATAGAAAAAATTTTAAGTGCGTTTGAATTTTAAATTTTTACAAAATAGCGTAACGATAACGATTTATCCTGAAACGATTTTAAATATTTGTTATTATTCAAAAAGTATAAGTCCTAGATACTTGAAAATTTTACCAGTTATTAGGATTGGTATTTTCTTTACATGATTAAATTTTCAAAATCATTTTGACTTTTTTTGAGATATTTATAGACGACTGAAATTTTCAATTTGTCTGAAAATTTTTTTTTGAAGTGTCGATAAAATTTTTTTGGCCCTATCAAAATACTTGAAAATTTAATACAAAATTCCTCATAAGTTATTCTTAAAGTGATTAAAAAATTATAAGAATACATAAGCACAATTTTTTTTTATAATCGTTTATAGTTCAAATTTTTACGAAATCTGTCGAAAATGTGAAAATTTGCAAGTAATTTTGAAGCTGAAAAATCATAACATTTTTTGTGTTTATAACTAAAGATTAAGAATACATCACTAAGTTTTCCATAAGTTTTACTTCAAGTAGCTATAGAGAAAACTCGAAGCGTCATTATAGGAAAAATTTTAATTGCGTTTGAATTTTAAATTTTTACGAAATAGCGTAACGATAACGATTTATCCTGAAACGGTTTTAAATATTTGTTATTATTCAAAAAGTATGAGTCCTAGATACTTGAAAATTTTACCAGTTATTAAGATTGGCATTTTCTTTACATGACTTAATTTTCAAAATATTTTGACTTTTTTTGAGATATTTATAGACAACTGAAATTTTCAATATTTCTGAAAATTTTTTTGGAAGGGTCGATAAAATTTTTTTGGCCCTATCAAAATACTTGAAAATTGAATACAAAGTTTCTCATAAGTTATTCTTATAGTAATCAAAAAATTATAAAAATACATAGGCACAATTTTTTTTATTAGCATTTGAAGTTCAAATATTGACTTATTACGTAAAAATTACGGCAATGTTCAAATTATCTTAGATAGAAATTCATAAAAACTTTTCTTTTTTGATCTAAGATTTGAAAATTTAATACAAGGCTCCTATCATATTTTTTTACAATAGCAGTTGAAAAATAAAAGAAATATATTGTCACAAATTTTTTTTATAAGATTTTACAGTTCAAATTTTGACTAAATACATAAAAATTACGGCAATGTTCAAATTATGTTAGATCGAAATTCATAAAAGTTTTTCTTTTTAATTCTAAGATTTGAGAATTTAATACAAGGCTCATAATATACTTTTGCAATATCAGTTGAAAAATAAAAGAAATATATAGCTACATTTTTTTTTTTACATGCATTCAAATTTTAATTTTGGCAACATACGTAAAAATCACGAAAATTCGTAAATTATTTTATTCTATAAATTCATAAAAAATTTTCCTTTTATACCTAAGATTTGAAAATTTAATACAAGGCTCCTTACAAGTTTTTCAATCTTTATCACAAAAAAAATGTCCATCGGAAATTCAAATTAAATTTTTATTAGCATTTGAATTTCAAATATTGACAAAAATTCGTCAAAACCATGAATATTTGCAAATTATTTTGTAGTTCAAAATTCATAATATTGTTTGTATTTATATCTAAGGTTATACAATTTAACACCAAGTTTTCCATAAGTTTTGCTTCAAATAGCTATAGAGAAAATTTGAAGTGTCATTATAGGAAAAATGTTTTGAGCGTTTGAGTTTTAAATTTTTATGAAATCGCGTAATGATAACGATTTATCCTCAAAAACCAGGTATTCGTATATCTATGATAATATAAGGTATTATGAATTATGATAACTACACTAATTAATTAACCCTTTCTTATGCAAAATGCGTCTTAATTGAAAAATAAAATATTTGTTTCAAAATAGAATATATGACAATATTTAAATATAATATATCCTAGACTGACAAATCATCTCCGTTCAGAATCGTTTTTCGTATACAATGATACCTATCATTGCATTCAAATTTAATCCCATCCATTACAGTAACCTACTGTACAGCAGAGCGACATCCACGACTTACCCGCTTTTTTTTTTGTTTATGTATTACAGTTTTTATTTGTAGTAAAAAAAAAAAAAAATTAATACGTTAGTTTCCCGTTATATTTGTTTTAGTTCTTACAAAAATTAAAATATCGAAAATACCTTGTCACAGTTTTTTTATACCTAAGCATTTTAATTTTCAATTTTGTCAAATTTTTTCAATATAGGTAACCATGATTTTATAATTATCTATTTTGTGATCAACAATTTTATGCATGTACGAAAAACTTGAAAATATACATAAGATTTCACGTAGGTATTACTAACATAAAACATTAAGTGAAGAGTAAATCTACAATAATATATTATGATTATTTGTAGTTAAAATTATGACAAAAATGTATATTTATACGACTAAACGTAAAATAGAACGATTTTTCCTCAAATATTTTATTTTTATTTTTTTGCAATTATTCAAAAAATATTATTCGTATAGGGATTTACCATTCTTACGCGTTTAGGTATATTATGATTATTTATAAACAAAATTATTTCCAAATTATTAGTGAGACTTATACTATTTTTATACTATATTAATAGAAAAATAGAAAATATATTTCGAAATATAGGTCTCTGAGTTTAGAACCGTTGATGGTATACAATAATTATAATATATTTATATATCAAGTCAAATTAAACATTAATAACATTAATAATCAGGTACACTTGACACCTAAAATACAACAAAGTGAAATATCTGTAGTTGTTTTTTTTTTAATTTGCTTTAATCATTTATCATTATTCATTATATATACAGGTATATCGTACTTATATATTATAATATTAAAGATATAAGTTTCTCTTAAAATTTTAATCTATAGTTTTTAACAAAAACGGTACCTATATAGTATATTAGGATCAATAATGTTTTTGATTTAAATTGTATCCTTAAAAACGATTAGTCTTGAATTTAAAGATATAGGAAAAAACGAACTGACGAAATAAATCATAGTTATGAATGCTACTATATTATAATTCAAGTTTTAAAAAATTATGGTAAATGTTTAACATGATTTATTAATTCAATTCGTAATAAAATATGGGACAAAAAAATTAATGAACCAGTGTACTTTTTTTTTAAATTGAGATCTCATTTTTTTTTTAGTCAATATGTTATGCGTAATATTATTTAATCAGTTATACAACGATTATAGGTATACTTAACAAAAATGTTATGTTTAGCGGCATGCTGGCTTAAAGTCACACAAAAATTATATTATACAGTGATGATGTTTAATTTCGTTGTGTTATTAAATGCACCTAAGTGATATTTATACTCGTATTTTATATGCAATAATTTTATGCTGAGATGCATACTAATTAACAACATTGAATGGATCATTCATATTATGAAATGAACTATGAACAGTTTAATCAAAGATCACTTGATGTTTGAAGATAAGCTCTATCTCTATAAAAGACGTTTGTGAAACATACAGCAACGTTGTGTTATATTAATATCTAAATATTATGCCTGCACGGCTGTGCACCAATACCTATTTATTAACAATAAATTATTTTTTTACAAACTTTTAATTGTATTGCGAGAAAACAATTTCTGATTCATGTATTAATTAACTATGTAGAATTGACTATTGTTTATTTTAAATATATAATTATTAATTTTACGATTACATTTTATAATCATTTTGTATTTATAGTCATGAGCTAAGATTAAAAGCAATGATTACCTGTTGAATTTGATAAGGCTTTAGGAGGGATAAGTACTGTCCGGTACTAAAAAAAGAGAAAATAAATACATTTTAATATAAAAATAAAAATTATAGAAAAATAATATACTTACAGTCGATATAGTTGCTTCAACGAGATTGGCCGGAAATATATTTCTGTAAAATTTCGTCAGTATTATCTTAGAAGCTTATTTTTTATATCCATATATCTAGTTATATTTATAGCATAGGTCGTTTACTTTTAAAAATATCAAATTGGTAGTAAACGGTTGAAAAATCTCAGAAAATAATGTAGTACAGCACCAAGATTAGGTATAATATTATAATGTGAGTATCTATATTCTATACTACTGCATGTAGGTATAGTGTATAAAATGAATAATAGTTTAGGAAATAAAATATAATATATACCTATATACGTGTGTAAAAAGTAACAATGATTGTTTTGCAAAAAATAAATGTTTTATTTATAAAATTTTTCTTTGAAAAATAAGTGAAATGGTTATGATAAATTGAGTTTAAAAAATTTCAAAAGTTGTTTACAACTAACCTTATTAAGTCTAATATAGTGTCGACAGTAGTGATTGGTCTAGTTTCTTGATGTACGCTTGCCGTTTGCTCTGCCTGACTCATAATTTTACCTGGATGTATCAACATCACCCAAAATATGCCTTGCAAAACTGCCATCGACGTGGTCGCTGCATAATAAGCAATTGATTGGAAGCCAATTTTCTTAGACAAAGATAAATCCAACGATCCGATAGCCGATACAATAGACGATACCAGTAACGGGACGATCAACATTTTCAACATACGAAGGAAAATATCGCCAGGGAATTGTACATACGTTATTTCGCGTTTTGTCCATCTATAAAAACATAATTTTATTGATGAGGTTATTTTTCAGTTTTTTGAATTACAAAATAGTTCATGATTTTTATTATAATTGTTTCACAATCACTTATATATTTTACCGGTGTAACAGCTTAATAAAAGTTAAGTCATCGTGGAATACTTTTTATTATAGTAATTATAGATTATAATATATGCCTACGTTCAGCAGACAACTAGTTTAAACCTAAAGGTCAAAACATGTTATTCGGGATGTGGTATGTATAGTAGTTATTGTAGCTATATTATAAAGTGGTACGTGGATGTAGTGAAGATCATTGCAACTCGTTGCGAAAAAAGACGTTTTATAATATATCTGCTTTATATTCGTTCAGAAAACTTAACGATTTTACTGGTATTTTTATTTTACTAATTATGAAATATATACATATATATTTGAGTATTTGACCGACATTCTGGTTTAAAAAAATATATTTTTCAAGCCTAGTCGGTTATGGCACAGTCTGCAATCATACCTATTAGGCTTGATTTCATTGTCTTCGAAATTACCATAACTTATCATTCTATATTTTTTCCGTAGCGTTTAATGAAGTGCAGTGCCTAATCGACAGTACCTATACTCATTAGACAAATTAAAAATTCGGATTTAAAAAAATACCTGTTGGATAGTTATAGATATATTTTGAACATTGAATAACTACACTGAACGAAACTTTGAAGACGTCACGCTGCCTCGCCTTAATAATGATACCAATAGCATTATTAAGTAATCAGTTATCAGAAATTAAAAAGGTGAACAAAGTATTAATACCTATGTTGTTCACTATATAAGTTTTAAATTAATATATTAAACATATACCTATTTGTAATTTTTTACTTATCACATTTGTGACCTATTATAGATTGGAGATAAATCAATGCGAATATACATTTAGATTTGTATCACGGATAAACAATTATTTTAAAATATGCATTCAAATAGCATTTTTTTAAATTAATAATTAATAGTGTAATACTCACTCTGCTTTAGATCCTTTTAAAATAAATCCTAAAATCACTCCACCACCTACGGAAGCTATTGTCAATATAGTAAGCAAATTATGACGAAAACATGATTCTTCAATTTTCTCTTTGCTTTGTCTCCTGGTAGTACTCATTGTGTTGTGTCCTTGATCTGAATGAGAAGGTTTGAGAGGTGATCTATAGAAAAATTTATAATATAATCAATAAAAATAATGCATTGGCACATTAATTTTTAAAAATTTAATATTTTTGTTAATATAGGTTTACCTATATCGTTGTTTGTGAGTAAATACAAATAGATTAATTTTGATTCTAACTAGTACATCTATCCATGACCCTAATAACCTATGAGATGGTAAACCGGTTTTTAAGTTGTAATTCCTATGTACCAATGGTCAATATGTACTTATGAGTTAATGTTGATAAACCACGTTTATAGAATATCACAAAGTAAACAATAATATAAATATATTATTGTTCATGTTTTTTGTAAAAAAAAAAAAATGTAATTGATTATTTAAATTGCTAAGTGTCTAGTTGTAAAATTGTCGGTAATTTCTTATTACAACGTGACTGTTTACAATATCGTAAGAAGGCTTTTACAACAAAAATATTAGAATTATAATATTATATCTATAGGAAGTGTTTTATCTATTACTGCAAATATAATGAGAAATAATGCAGAATATAGTTCATAAAATATAGATAAGTTATATTGATTACAATGTCTTAAGTGTTTATTTTTATGTTAATAAAATCTAGAAGTAAAACGAATAATTACTACAAAGTTTTTAGTTTTTGTCCTTAATAATATTACAATCGGTATTAGGTGAATATAATAGTATTTTTAATAAAAAATTAATATTTTATAAAAAAGAAAAATTAATGTTGAATAAATATTTTTTTATATAGATAAATATAAACGTACAAAATTCTTATTTTATTGCTTAAATCTGAAAAATATTTTTCAAGCAAATATTCATTATTGATTAGATTTTTTCTGAATAAATTACAACAATCATCCAAAAATTCTCAACTTTAGTAGACTACCTAAAGTGGTTTTATATTCCACAACTATTTTCAGTTACCTAATTATAAATTAAGGATTAAGGTAGGTACCATAACTAATAAATAATTGCAATTATTTTACAATATTCACTTCAGTAATATCATGTTCATGTACGAAAGATAATATTATAATCTTATAGTAGGCGGCACAAGTTGAATAGCTATCTAGATAAAGCTTAGGTTATCTGTAAATAATATGTTTCACGGAATCTTTCGTTTCACTAAAACTATGTAATATACCTATTATACGTATGGAAAATGATAATAAGGTCATTGCGTAAATGTAAAACATAATAAATGAACAAATGCTTTGAGCGGTGTGTAATATATTACAAAGGAGTTCATGTATATAATTTAAAAAAATGTTTGACTCTATTCATTAAATACGTAATCCAACAGCAAAATTGTAGGTACCTATACTAGATATTATGATACAATCTGAGAATCCGAAATATAATAAAATTTTAGCACCTATGTTTTATACAGATAACCTGATATCTTAAATTGATTTATTTATATTTATGTACCTATAGGTTACACATAAAATATTAATATTTTTAAACCAATAAGGCATTAAGTACTTAAATTTGTTATTAGGTAGAATTAAAATGAAGGGAAGTTAATGATATTTAGTAAGTATAAGTACTTACATTAATTATTAAAATATTAATAATTATAATATCAACTCTTCACTTACAGATACGATTATAGACAATGAGTAAATAACTAACAATTATAATTAAAAATTAAACAGAATTTATTCCTCTATTTCAAGAAAATCATTACGTATGAGAACGCTTCATAGTAGTGTGTAGCTGATATAGTTAGTAAATTGACGGAAATACAAATATTAATCAGAGAGTCCTAGTTTTAGTTTTATAAATTTTAAATATGACATTTATTTTGATGTCACGTCATATGCAGCTTATAAATAATTTTAAATCCTAAATAATAATGTAAATATTTGCAGTATATTCAGGACTATTACCACGGCGACTATTGTGAAGTACATTTCGATAATTATAAAAATAAAAAAATGTTAAATTTTTGTACCAAAAGCAATATTAATATTGTTATAAAAATCACCGAAATAATCTAAAACATATCATTTAAATTTATCGTAATTCTAACACAATTCTATAATTATTAATCATATTAACATAATATTTAATATTAACCATTAAATACAACATTTAACATTTATATTGTTATAAAAGAAATTACACCTACTTTTGAATAGTAAAAAAAATTAACTTATAATATAGATTCTAGTATTAATGAAAATATGTTTTAGAGGTACTAACTAAAATAAAAACAAGAAGCTGAATAGACACATAGGTATAATCATTACTATTACCTACTTTAAATAATATTTTACAAGTCATAATAATATCATGTATTATTATAAACTAAATTACATCAGTTTAAACTTAGAAATACACGCGCATAATAGCGACTAGATTATTAATTTGTATACTTTAATGTGAATACTAAATATGCGATAAATTAAAGATATTTTATATACTTAAATTTAATATATTGTCCATTAATTAGTGTTTCCATACTTCAGTTTAATATTAATTTAAATAACAAAAAAAACAGAGATGTAATTCTGCTGTATATACTCAACAGTATAGGGTACCTACAGGCTACAAGATTTTGAGAGAACCAAACCATCGTCATTGAGTAGGTCAATATTATGGATGTGAATAGGTACATTGTGAATAAAATTTAATTCAATGATATGCATAATTGTAAATGTAAAAAAATGATTGAAGTGGTGCTGGGCTATCAGCATACATTTCTAGGAATATGTTATTACATACTTATTATAATCCCGACGAATCATGTTTTTTTAATTATAAAACAATATCAAAATCTGGAATTTTTCAGTTTAAGTTTCTAAATCCGTCAAAATTGTAACTTGAAAATAATGTTCATAAAAAAATGTATGTTTTTGATCAACATTTATACAATTTGATAATTTTTATATGTCTAATACTAGCTTCAAATTAGTCTAAATTATGAATATTTTATTATATTATTATTGAATTTCAATAATTAATCATAAAAAATTTGCTTTTTCGTAATTTTTTTTAATTTTCAGTTGAAATGCTTTTAAGACTTGTGAGGAATCACATTTAAAATTCAATTTTTTTATTACAGTATAAATCATAATTTATATCGTCACAATTGTTATGAATTTTGTAAAACTTGTAACCTTAAACGCGTATAAAAACGTATTTACATAGTTTAGAGAGCTAACAAATTTTGATTAATTATAGCATGACAAGAAAATAGTAATCGATTATACCAAAAATTTGTGTTTGTTGCATAAATATTTTCGTTCTTCTTTTTTTTTTTCATTTTTATTTGACCTTTCAAAATAGTATATACCAACTAAATCCGATACTTATGCTACATTGCTACTAGAAACCCCCCTCAAAATTGAATTTCAACATAATTTATAATCTTTATCATAACCTAAAATACAGAGACTTTTCTGCATACATTTTTATAGAATATACTAGAAGATGATGTAATATACATTATTATAAAAATAAATTTCACCTGTTATCAGTAATTATAATCTGGGCCAAGGAAATTAGAAGCTTATAATCGTATCAATCAACAATTTAAATGATACATTTTGATTTGTTATCTGTTAATATTTTGACTTTTTAGTATAGTATGGCCATAATATCCTACTAAGCTACCTGATCGTAACTTAAAATTAATAACATCTTGAATTATTGGTAACATTTACCTTTGACTTGATTTCTAATTTTAATAAAGATGATCATTATTTTTCTATCTATATAAATTATGAAGTGTAAACATGTTTATAAGCTATAATTATTTACTGTACCAATGTATAGTGTAGGTACACGCGATAAAATATGCACAACATTATCTATATCACTATAATATGCTAATGCTATTGTATCATCGTATTTAATTATTTATGAAATATTTTTTATATTTTCGATTATTAATCTAAGTTTAACCTAAGATAAATATAATCTTAATTACTTTTTATCAAGTATTAATTAAATTCGGGTGATTTTGGTAAGTTCGGACAATTTTATACGCACCTATAATTAGCTATTTATAGAAAAGAATTACTACGAACATACCTACTATAATCGTACATATATTTAAAAAAAAATCAAAACACTTTTATAATAGGTTTGTGTTACAATAGCATTATATATTGTGTTTAAATGTTTAGTAGGTATTTACACAATGATAATAATATTGTAGATATGGCTAGGACTACATAATATATTTGTATTTATTTAATTTGGTTAATGCAAATTGTATATTTGTATTGTAATAAATGAAAATTGTTGTAAAAGATAATGACATATTTGATATGACACGAAAACACATAAGCAGTATAATATTGTAATGAATATAGTCAGACATTAACAATTTCATTTAAAATATGAACTAGTTCACATACATATATTTGAAATCATTCATTTGTCTAAGTAATAAACTTATAAGTTAATTGATATTTATCAAACATAAAATTAACAAACTTTTTTCACTTCAATATTACTTCTATTAAATACGGTAGGTTTGTACTATAATTATTTATAAGTTATATATTATGTTGATATTTGATAATAATTTTTCTAATTAATAATCATTATACATTTTTCTATGATAATATGAACTTTTGAAACTTTTAAAATTTGTGAGTTAATTCAGACACCTGAGTATAAAATGTAATTGGTAAATGGTATAGTTATATTATACCTATACTATACTAATTTTATTTTTAAAAGTGTTATATTTCATTAATAAATGTGTTCCTAATACGCAAAGTACGAAACTGGTAACTGCCAAAACCAAATGGCCTATGCAGGGATTATTTTGTTGGGACAAATGACCTAGTTGATTTTTTTAAATAAATAAAACGAGCTAGTTTATAGTAGATAGTGTGTCTTAAAATCACTTGTAGTTTAATTAGTTAAAATTATATTACATGCTATTATTATATGTTGGCATATATTTTATTTTTATTTTTTTTTCTATATCCACTGCTAGATAAACATTCCCAACTCTACCTAAAAAATAAATTGTTGCTTTACAAAACTTTCATGAAGCTTATTTGAACATTTAGAACATATAGCAACTAACTATGTGGTGCAGATAAAGGATTCAACATTTATATGATATAAACTTCCAATCTTTGTCACTCCGTATAATTACTAACGTGCTTTTCTATGTAACGAATCATACACTGCACTCAGATTGGTAATTGGTGTATACAGGCTGTCACCGAAGTGATTACATTCTACTACAAGCGCTTCCGCTACAAACTATCCGAATCTACTTTTCTGTACTTAACTCAGTTAACATTCGTAGTAAACCACTGAGAAAACTTAAAAGGCACCGGTGTACTGACTTTGTTCAATTAAATTAAACAGTTGAAAAAAAACTAATACGTTTATTTATACATTGTATAATGGATATGATATAGACGATATAGTCCATCATGTAGTCGATTGTATTTTAATGTTACTGCAGGGTGACTTCTCTCCTCTCATATCTTTAGGTCTTTGTGTATTCTATTACATAAATATGCTTATTTTTAAATATAATTGCAGATTGTATATAATTCAATAAATAAAAAAAATTCGAAGGTTTCAAGAAAATATAATAGGAACAATAATATTGATTTGTTAATTGTTTTATCGATATATTTTAATTTTTACAAAAATATAATCATATAACTATATTTTTAAGTTTAAGTGTGTAAAACAACTTTACAGCTATGTAATTATTAATTATTAATTATTCGATGTTCTAAATTATAATGAATTCTAATGGAGCTTGTTTTATACTTTTTAAATGATTAATATACCTATTATAAATACCAAATCAGTTTAGTTATAAATTCATGAATAAATAAATATAAACTCGAAACAGGTACCTTATTGGTTTTTTATATCAATATAACCAAAAAACTAAAAATAAATAGTATAGGTAATCGGTAAACAATTCAACATTTATAAATTTATAATAAAATCCAAAATATGATTATTGCAAGAAAACAAAAAATATATATATAGTATAGGTATGATAAATAAAAGTAGGTACCTATGAATTATGGACGCCACTAGTGAAGATAGAATAAGGTTTCTATCTATAATATAGGTTTTTAGACATTGAAAAAACGAAAACATTTTCATATTATGAATTTTATGAATACAGTAGGTGGTAATATGTACAACAGATAATAAGTGGTTGGTTATAGACACCTATTTACCATGAAACGAAGAAGTTACAATCAGATAAAATAATTCAATCAACTATTAAAATATTATGTTGGATATTAACAGCTTAGGTACCTATTGGCAATTACTAAAGTGAAATGTTTTTTAAATTTACGCGATTAGAATTTAATAGTTGACTATTGCACGTTATATTATAATGATAGACAAAAAACCCACATAAAAAATATATATACATTAAAAAATTATCACATGTAATGAATATAAGTATTAATGATAGTTAAATTAACTTAATTTTTATTGTTTATTCAAATTATTTTTAACATTGATATATTAAGTCTTTGAGAACGGATCACTTAACATAATGCTTCGTAAACCGTAGTATACACATATTTATTATGATATGGACACAAAGCCAAGTTTAAAAATGCATATAGATAATTATCAATATTAAAACGTTTATTATTCAGTATAATGCTATACTATAATAAACTATAAACAATATTATATACGAAAGCGAATTACTACCACTAAATTGGAATTGGTAACATATATAGAAGTGAAATATTCCTTCTTTTTTTTCCAGAAGTGACATGTAATTTTAATAAATTGCTATTATTATTTATAGACAAATAAGCATAATTTCACAGGTGAAAATTATGATTTTCATAAATCATACACGATCTAAATAATAAATATAATAATAATTACTTAGATACTGAAGTTTGTTTAAAATGCTTTATTTATTTAAAAAAATATAAATTAAACAAATAAAAATTTGGAATATTGAAAAAATGCATGAAATAAAAATAATATTATACCTACTCTTCTATTTCTGCGTTAGACTGTATGTCTTAGCTATATAAACATTATTATTAAATTATATCAATAAATAATTGTTCAATTCGGACTTTCAAACTTGTATAGACAATTAGAGAGTGTAGGTATCTATACAATACTGGTCTCGCCTCACTTATCGTGGCTCGAAATAGTGGTGTACCTATATTATGAATTGTTATATCAAATACATAAGCAATAATTGACGTCATATTCAGAAAATGAACATGAAGTGGGCATGGTTGTTAATATTTTTGAATTTTTTTGTCTGTCAGTAGCGTATACCATTTTATGCTTGGCGTATCTATGAGGAAATTCGAAAATAGACTTATTTTAAATGTCTAAATAGGGACAATTTTCGATCTATACAAACGTAAAAACATTATAAACATGTTATATAAGTCTCCTGCGTCCTGCTCCAAAATTTGTTTTAAAAAAAGATTCAAATAAACATCATACTTGTAAAATCAGAAAATAAATCCCTCGGCTTAGTTTGCCTGCATCCTTTTTATATGTTTACTCAGAATCTAGAAAATGGTTATTGATCATAAATTAGGTACCTAAGTATAACATATAAAAATTTAAACAATGTATTATAAAATATTTTATCTATTGCGATGTAAACAAAGATTTCTTCGATATTATATTATGTACCTAACAAAATAATAAATTATATATAATATGTACATAATTATTAGATATTTGGCCAGGCAATGTGGAATATGGTAACATGTATTTTAAATGTTGATATAAACCAAAATTCTTGTCTAGTAATTTAAACGCTTACATAATACGTATAACAATAGCACAGTGGCACATAACATATTACATCATTTAAAACTTTTTCTATATAAAAACATTTTTACAGAAATATCAACGACGAATCTAGCATGACCTTACTTAAAATCTAAAAATTGTATTTATTGAAAGAATTTTAATGTCGATTTAGTTTCATTATGTACTAATATGTAAAATAAAAACAAATATGTCATAACAATAAAAGAAAAATAATAGGTATTCAAATGGATAAAATATTGCAAAATAATAATGAAGTCGTAATATTGTAGAGCTAGCTGATAGAAAAGAAACGCTTGACTCTAGGAAGTAGGCAATACACAAGTAGGTATATTGTATATTACCCTATCATAGATTTCATATATTATAGGTATGTCGTTGTAGTACTACATGATAAATTACAATTGATACATACTTAAAGGTATTAATTACGAATTATTATTTGAGTCAATATAAAATGTAACCACTTTTTCGAATTATTATATGATTATAATGTATATTCAACCAATATGCCTATCGTAAAAACGTTTACTGATTCTACTTGTATTTTAATATTAATAGGTAGTAAAAAATAATAATAATAAATAATGTATTTACTAATTGTATACATGTATATGAGAATTGATTATTGGGGATTAACTAATATGAATATAGGGCACATTTCAACATTTGTACTATTGTTAAACTAATACACATGAAATAAAATGTATTAATATTCAAGTATATAGTTAATCTTTAGTCTTAGATCATATGTATTACGTAATTTAAAAAGTCGATTATATTTTAATTAGATTTCGTTAAGATAATATTTATATTGAAATATTTAGGAATTGATAATATATAATATAATTATTAATATATTATGACTATTTGATAATTAGCGTAAATAAATTCTAACTTATTATTAAACTTACATTAAGTTTAAATATCAAAATATGATAATAATCACAAGCCTTTATTTATTACTAGCTGAACCCATGCACTTTGTAGGTCGTTTAAAATCCTACCTCATCTTATATGTCTCAAAATGTGTGTTAAATTCGTGTCCTGTGATTTTGCTTGCAGTATACTTTTATACACATAGATAGATAACGGTTAAAATATACTAAGTCAATAATCTTACACCGATATTCAATTTAGTTTATCATTATATAATTTTATTCGTTTTATCGAGAAAAGTCTGATAATTCAAGTATTCGATTGAATGATATTTGAGCCTATCACTTTTTAATTTAGCCTATCTTTTGCCAATAGGTCTAATATATCTCTGTACCAAATTTCGTTGCTGTCGATCCAGCCGTTTAGGAATGTATAAATGACAAACAGACGAAAATCCATTTTTGTATATATAGTTTAGGGGTTAGGACCTATGTAAATACCCAAGAACTGCTAAAATGTTAACATAAATTACGCTTGTTAAATTGTAACATTGTTTACCACTTTAAAGTAAAAATCTTTCATTATGTACCTAAGTGTTGTATTTTATATAATATTTTATTTCTAATTTAAGTATATGTGATATAATACATAATATAGTGAATACCACAATACTAATATATTCTATGTAGTACCTATTAGACTAATCTACATTTGGAAAGTTGCAAAATGATTTAATGCTTTAATGCCATAAAAAAAAAGAAAAATGTTCTAAAAAGATACGACTTAGTGCCTTAAATAAATGCTTTAATATCAAAAAATTCACTAAAAATTGCCCTAAAAAACTTTAAAAATGTTTTAAATTAAATAAAAACTAAATTTTGAACTTAAAACTTTAAAAAAACACATTATTATGAAAAACATTGAAATAAACAAAAAATTCTCTTGTCTTCCTAATTATTAGTATTAAAGAGGTAGGTTTATTATTTGTCTGTTTATGGTAAGACATTTTTAAAACACCTATTCACAGTTTTTCTCTGTGAATTAATATTTAATTAATTCAAACAGCAATTGATGAGTTGTTTTATATTTATTTCCTATTGTAATTATAATTGGTAAAACCGTAAAATTTATGACTAAATAGAAAAAAATCACAATTAAAATTCTTTCTAACAAAATTCATATAAAAATCCTTAACCTGTTTAGAACACTTTCTCATACAGTGTCCATACCTAATATCGATCTCATTAGTTTACCGGATGCATAGATTGTGACTTGTTAATTGTATTTCACGATGAGACATATTTTTAAAACACAAATAAATAGTTTTTCTCTGATAATTAGAATTAAATGAATTTAAAAAGCAATTTATAACTTATTTCGTTTTTAATTAAATCTTAGTTTCTATTGATTTTAGATTTACTTATTATAATTACATTACTGGTGCAGCTGTCAAATTAAAGACTAATAGGATATATCACGATTAAAATTCTTTATTATAAAATTCATATAAAATACATTATATTATTTTGGAATTTAGGATACTTACCAATCGACTATCACCTATCTCATTAGTTTACCGGATGGAATATTGTATGCCTAGGTTACGACTTATTAATTGCATTTTTTCGGTAGGTAAAACATATTTTCAAGCCACCCATTAGTCATTTTTCTCTGATAATTCGAATTTAAAGAACTTAAACAGCAATGTATGAGGCATTTCGTTATTAATTGAATCTAAGCTTCTATAGACTTGCACCACTTGCCTATAATAATAATTACATTTCTGATTCAATTGAAACCATCAAGTTCAATACTATTTTTCAAATACCACGTTTCAAATTCTTTCTAATAAAATTCATACAAAATGCAAATAGGTATAGCTATATACCTAACTTATATCATATTATGTGAGTTTTACCTGATGAAATATTTTATACGTAACGTATGGTTATCGTAGTTATCTGATCAGTATTTATCCACACCAATGATTAAAAATGAATTAGTAGGCAATGAGGAGAAGACATTGTTTCATTTTTTACAAAAACATTATTACTATTTAAACAAGACACTACAGGATACA
The DNA here is from genome assembly GCF_037042655.1 of Diuraphis noxia. NCBI lineage: Eukaryota > Metazoa > Arthropoda > Insecta > Hemiptera > Aphididae > Diuraphis > Diuraphis noxia. The sequence goes on from NW_028301711.1 coordinate 24,590,538, forward strand.
TGGCATTTATACAAATGACAAACAAATTGATTGTAATGTGAACTCACAAATATTTTCTCCATTTAATTAAAATCAGTCATACTGTTATTTTATAGTGGTGTAATCAATACTACGGTTTAAAAATCACCAGGATAGATGTTTATTAGAAAGGAAGAAATACAAAAGAGCATGTAAAGTGTCCGGGTATAAACTGTTAATCTGGTGATGTGTACCTATATATTTTATAACTCTAGTGCATATCGAGGAATAATTCCTCGAATTATTCGACTGATTTAATTAAATTTGAAAAAAATGAATTAAGTATTAAAAAAGTAAGTGTCATGCATAATAATATTATATTGGCATACATAATAAAAAGAATAAGTTCAAGCTAAAAACACATTATTTTATAGTTCTGTATTTGAATATACAGCTCATGATAATATAATTATTGTATTTCAAATACTATAGTGTTTTCTATAGTTATATGCTTAAATTTAAAGTATTGTAGATTATAATGTATCCAATTCAGCTTATAAATAGCTAACTTGATTGCCAACGTTCAATAATGAATACGGCACTCGAGAAAAAAGAATTCAGCTTATAATAAAGTTGTATGTCCACATTTGTCCACAATTGTCCAATAAAATCCACACATTATACGTTTATTGATACAATAGCATTTCGATTTAATGTATTCAAGGTATACATTAATATATCATGTTTCACCGTCCCCATTTTGGAAAAGAGTTACAGTCTATGTTAAGTTATGTACCTATGTATTGTTATTACTAATTATAGCATCAACGAAATCCGTTGGGTTTCGAATGGTTAAGCGCGCTAGTATAATACTATATTTTACGAAATCCGTTGGTTTTCAGATGGTTAGGTACGCGCGTGGTTATATGTAAGTATATACATGTGGGACTTATAGGTACCTTTATAGTATTAAACGTATTGTTTTTTCTTTAAAAAAATAAAAATTATCGTCAAACGATACTGTTGTACACATATAAGGTATATAATATAGATAGAGGGCATATTATATTATATCTGAACACAATTACATATTATCATATTTTAGTGTGCAGTTATTACTGTGTGCGTTCTACAACAGAATTATCGCGATATAATACGTGTGGCGGATGAAAATTGTGTAGTTGATAAGTCAAATAAGCATAGGTATAAAATAAAGTATAATAATAATATATAGGTACGCAAAAGATATGTATATGTCCCATTATATAGTACGTATGTGTGCAATTCCAAATAAAATATCAAATTCATAATATATTATGTAGGTACCTACATATATTACGACGTCAAAATGTTATTATACTCACTATAACTTAATGCGCATAAACGCGGATACGACGGGAAACCAGCTGCTGCAAGAGCGGCGATGTGCACGGTGTGATGAAGATTGAGACGCTCGGTGGTCGTTGGATGATAAAATATTGACGGCAGTGTGATACGAATCTCAAATCTGACGCGGACGGGTTGGTTATAGGTACCAATAACGTGGTTATTGGTCGATACCCTGTGTACCGTTTCGAGCCGATGTGGTGTGCCAAATTACTACTGTCTGTCGACGTGAAAACGATGTATAGCAGAATTCGTAGAACCGTACTGTACGCGAGTGATACAACTCATACAATCGTACCTAAATCCTGATCGATGGACACGAACTGGTAAGGCAGAGCTGTGTCCACACGACGACGACCGCGACCACGTACGTACCCGAACTGTCCGGTATGCGTTACTAAACACCGGCGCTCAGAGCGTGTGTGTCCGTCGTCCGGTTTGAGTATTGCATCGGCTCGTCTCGGCCCCCCGGTCACAGGCAACAGGTTGTTTTGGTGCGGTCTTGGACCGTGGTGGTGGGAGATCGCGGTGGTGGCGCGCGCGGCGTGGTGCGAAGAACCACTGGCCGGTAGGGGAAAGTGCGGTTTCGGATGCATTTTTCGGAACGATTGCATAGGCTAGCATGCCGTATTTTATTGTAAATCATTTCATGCACGACATTCTTTCGGTTTCGAAGTAAATCGAGAAAAATCTACTCGAAAGTTTTATTTATAATCGCTCAATCCGTTTTAAATATAAGATGTTATTATTAGGGTATACATCCGGGATTCGATCAAACCGTTTGTTTTTACAGCTTCGTTAATTTTATATTTTTTTCCATAATATTATTACGGATAGAAATATTGTTAATACTGAATATATTCATGAACGCAGACAATAGCTTATACATAGATACACACATTAAAGCAAAACTGGTTCCTGTTAGGATTTGACCCAAAGTATCGTTTCAGGTCTGATTCAAGTTTTTATTCTAAACTTGCTGCAGCTGCTATAATCATTGATTTATTTTTTACTGAGAAGTAATAATATTTATTCAATAATTGCACTTCTTTACTCTAAACTTACAAAAGATATTATGTCACGATTAATAAGCTTGACTATGGTTGAAATTATACTCAAAATTATAATCAAACTTAATTCTAATCATAATATTATGGATGTAAAAAATAAAAATCTTCCTTTAAATAATTTAAAATTCCTTTTGATTGATTTTTTATTACATAAGCACATGATCAGTGGCATACTTAGAGGGGGTGCAGGAGGTGCATTGCGCCAGGGCCCTTTAGCTGTGTTTTATAAATAGAGCCCTCGAGCCCATAATCGGCCTAATCAACAAGTAGCAACTGAAATTTTATAAGGGGTCCGAAAAATTAGGAGCACCCCTGTGCTTAAATACATACATACGCCACTGCACACGATGAAAATACAACAGACTCGAGATAGCTCGAATCTCAAAACATTAACTAGGTATTCGAATTTTTTCATAAAGTGTTTACAATAGTTAGGTATATTTGAATTTTGAGGTATTTGTTTAACTATTAAGAATATTTTATGCCCCTTGAGATTCGAGTACAACGTATATTGTTAAATTTATATGATTACCTGAATATATTATATACAATTAGGTACCTCAAGCGTCCTGATTTTATGTTCTGTTGGAGTGTGTCTACATCCTCGTGAATTTAACTTATGTAAGAAACTCGATTGTTAATTGATTAACTCTTGCTGTTAATTTAGCATATAATTGCAACTTATTTTAAATACTGGATAAATCGAAGTTTAAATAGGATTTACAATGTTTAGAAGTGGATATATGTGACTTATATTACTCTACACTATTTTTATACACTTTGATTTGACCTAATTTAATATAGTGATAATTTTATCTCAACTTATTTAATATTCATGTTTAATCATATTTAATAAATTTATAATTAATAAACGTAGACTGATTTTTTTTTATTACCAAGACTTCCTGTTCAAAACAAGTGAAAAAATAGTATAGGTACCTATGTGATTATTGGTAATACAGATATAGGTATTACATAATTCTTCATATTGTTAAAATATAATTAAGTTGGTAGATATAATGTATACAACAGTTAAATGCATTATATACGTAAAAGTAAAACGATTTAATGTTGGATGCCCTGACATATCTTGGGTAGGTATACGAGTAGGTAGTTTGTTTGGAATTGTTTGACCCTGTCACAATGGCGCCAGCAACCCCAGCGATTAAAATCCACTATAGGTATTTTTGTGACCGGAGAGGATACAATATACAATTATTTACCTGAAATGGTATTCATATTATAGTGTCCACCATTCGGATTATGCGAGGTCCCATTGAATAGTCATGGTGAACATTTTATGGAATATTAGTTATACAACAAATTTGTTAAGTTACATGAATGTTCTAAACAGATTACTAACATATATAAATGATTTCAAAAATATTATCAAAACCAACAAATATAAGTATATAATACAATTTTTGTAAGTAGTTGTGGTTTAAATACGGTAATTTTTACCAAACTACAAACAGTACAAAAACCATAATTATAATACTCAAAACAAGTATAAAAGGCAAGAAATATTATTAATAGTTCTAAAACAAGAGACAATTTCTTTCAATTTTTATAAAATTTTATTTATTGAGATTATAGACATAGAAATTTATAGTATATAATTATAATGTTTCATATTTTCTTCCAAAGAAATTATTATACACATTACGACAATTATAATTTATAGTTTTCTGTTCATAAAAATTTCAGACTACCTTATTTTAGGTAAGTTTGTAAAAATAAAATACAAAATATAATTATTTTGATTTATTGAGTACCTACGAAGCTACGAGTCTACCTGCAATTAATTACATAACAATTTCATGTACATACGTTTGAAATAGTTTACGATTCGTAAATATCTTTTTACATCAAGGCATTATTTAATCTGCTCCACGGATAAAATTAAAATAATATTATTTTAATGCAAAATAACTAAATATAAAAGAAAATTAGTGAATACATTGAAGATTCATTATGAAATAAATGTTGTATTGTAATTTGTAATACCAGACTTCTTAATTCTTCGAAGTACCTACCTACAAATGATATTTGCATAATATGAACAACTCAATATTTTTTGATTATTTTTAGATTAATTGTAAATCTGTAAATATTTGTTAATATTATTTTATTAATCTTCTATAATCTTCTATATATTAAATACTACTAATGTTATTGACCAATAACTGTTTTCATAATAGTACCTACCTACAACTTGGACCTCAATAACTCAAAGTGGACCTAATTCAAATTAGTTCATAGTTTTTGAAGTGTTTGTAAGTTATGTTTCATACATATAATTCAAAAAACATATAAATCGAATTTATTTTTATTCTTTGAGAGATTCGATTTATTAAAACTTGAATAATAATAATTGAATATTTGATCTGCTGACCGTTGTGAATTAGGTATGACTCCCTCGATTTAAAGGTACCAGAGGCGTGGCCTTGGGTAACGTTGGGTACTGTCACTACCTGTGACGAACTGGTTTTTTACATTATAGTAGAGATCTTGGTAGGTATTTCAAAAGAATATATTTTCCCGAGTTCCCGGCTTATAACAAAACAGTTTTTACACAACTTCCTTTATACGATTTATTTTTGGTTGGATTTTTATTAATATCAATAGTGAGATTCTAACTAAAAATTATCGTATTTTGGTTATTACAATAAACCTAATGGATAACAATAGGATTTTTAGTTTTAATAAACACCTGTGACCTGTATAGAATATATATCAAAGTATTATATACATTATATTATCATCATTTTAATACTTTAAATAAGGTTTAATTATTTCATTTAAAGATTCATATCTATATATTATAATGTATAAAATACATTTTCACTTTTTTAATGATTTTAAAATGTACGAAATAATGTTTAAAAATGGTCATAACTTACTAAAAAATAATTTAAAAATAATATCAATAAAATCTTCCGTTATACCCTGGATAATATTCGTTCCTTTTAATTTATAAGTGATGAATTCTATAATATACCTACTATAAATTGAAAATAAAATCATAATTAAAATTGATTTGTTTTTATAAATAATGTCGGTACTTAATGGTTAATAATTTCCATTAAAATATATATATCTTGATATGTGTTATTATTTATAAATTTATGAGAATATTTAAAAATCAAATGTATTATTGTATTATACATGACTGCAATGTAACTTATAATGGTTTCCTAATTAAAAATATTAATTATATGCCAAGACAATGAAACGATTATTTTAATAAAATAAGTTCATGAATAACTTTTTAACTAGTCTATCCAAATTGTTACTTATCAGAGCCAAATTTAAAAATTATAATCATAGAGAAATAAAAAAAATAGGAAAAAAAATATAAACATTAAAATGTGTAATATTGTAAGTTAATTATAAAACTAAATGTTAGAAAATAGTATAGTAAGAAGTATGAACTAAGAAATAACTAATAAAAATCAATGCTCAACTTTTTTTAAACATATCTTCATACAAAGTATAGTAAAAACATTATTCACATTTAAAATTAATATTTAATTTAAAAAAAAAAAAACTTTAATGTTAAATATCTAATGCAATCATATTTATTTGAGCTTAAATGAATTTATAAATACTAACGATAATAGGTAAAGTCTATTAACTAATAAGCGACTTGTTAACTCATATTTAAAAAAGATGGTTATAAATTCAGTATAGAGTTGATGTGGTTACCTATGTATATAATTTATAAATGTGGTTAATTGCAATTATTTTAAATTGCAAACATTCACACGTTTTTCGTATATGCTTATTTTAGTATATTACTAATTAATATAAACTACTAATAACGTCTGTATACATTTTCAAAACACATAGTGCTCTAATTAACGACATTTATCTTATAAAAAAGGTACTTTTTGAAATCAAATGATGTTTACTCAAATCATTTTTCAACATCTTTGACTTTTAGCGTGTTAAATGATTCATTCAATGCTCTAGAAATGCATCACTCAATTTTATGCACCGGTCAAAAGTTTATATTAGTTATTAAATATTAACTATAATAAATAATTAATAAGAAACCTGCTTTGAACACGTGTTTAAAAAAAAATTAAACATAGCTAAGTGGTACATGGAAATGATGGGAAAAATATCGTGTTGCATAAAAGTAAAAAATTGTATACAGTTTATTGAAATTTATATAATGTTTATGATTTAAATGCAGTAAATTAGTCTATAAATGATTTAAATAATTAGTGCTATTCTAGCTTGATATACATGTTATATTGCAGGTTATTTATTTGTATTTCATTAACTTATTAAATGATAAAATAATAATAATAATATTAACAAAACAAAAAATAACGTAGGTAGAACAGTTTTTCAGTTTTTAGATAATCATCTTAATCAAATTAAATCTTATTTCTTTTTGGAAGTGAAACCGAAATTATAAAAAAATGTTTAATATAGGTACTCGTATATTATATTACATAGATATATTTATAAAATATGATATTTAAGTGAATGTAATAATAATGTATACAATAGTTATAGCATCGGCAAAAGTACATTACAACCAACGGTGTTAAATCTAATTTATAAACGCAACCCAGTAAGCCGGATTCGTGTTAAATAGGCAAACCATTTTACATAAAGGCTTTAAAAACAAGAAACAGTATACATCGATCCGTATTTTGAGAAAGTAAATAACCGATACGATAAAATAAAGGATATCATCCTCACACATACATCACTTTCTAACATAAATATTATCTATGATATAAAAATAATAATGTGGGATGGATAAATTTATTAGTGGGTATCTTGCGGCTAAACTTTTCGTTGAAGATTGGACTTAAAATAGTTGTACAAAATTCCGTGGAATAAAAGTAGATATATCAGTTATGTTTGACATCGCGTAAAGTGAACGTAATTTCTTGGAGATGACATTTAGCGAACAATTAAACTGGCGTGAGAACATAATGTGACAATTAATTAATTAGCCGAGGCGCATATATAGTTATATATATATATATATTTTTTTTTTTGGCGGCTTGTAATACACCCTTTTTCCTCCGGACGTGACGCATATTGCCGGATATTATACACTGCTCACTCATCTCGTTGGTCCCATCACATTATTCTGCCCGCTATCCCACGATTACAATCGACCATTTTAATAATCATATGCAACGGACCCTCGGAATGACAGATACTGAGGCTGACTTAAAAAATTATCAACACACTCGCGTGATCGTGGTGGAGGTGGAGTCGTGATGAGACACGATAGGGTCTTAGTTGAGGGAGTAGATAAAATGAGCAATAGGTGCAGGCAAAAAAAAAAAAAGAGATTGCTGTGATAATATGATATTATAATATGTATACGATAAAGTGTACTGCAGTTCACTAACTGTGACTGTAATAGTTGTGATTGAGGGGGGGGGGGTAATTGGCGGACAGACGATGAAATAAGCGTGAACGCATTATATTATCGGCATTATAGAATAGTTACAATGGCATGTAGTAAAACGGTTAGTAGTTGATAAACGTGTCCCGGATGGGTTTCAACAGTTAACCGCTGGAACGAATAGGTCCCAACCTATTGTACTGGAGGTCAAGTACTACTCGACATATTATTTATAAAATTAAGAGCTACTATATTATACAATATATACTATGTATATAGCATATTATACAAGTTATCGTTATTAAGTTATTAATGTAAAATCTAAAACACAACTGCATTGAGTATCTCATCATGCCAGTCAAAAAATCAGTGTCAATTATTTTAAATAAAATACACGCGCAATAAAACGTTAAATAAATAGATTGTACCTACCTATAATCTTATACAAAAATATCTATTTTTTTAAATTTAAATATATATTTTTTTTTACATTTATAACATAAAATAAAATTTTAGGCACACATAATTTTTTTTTTAAATCTTCTATATTATTGGGGAAATATATATTAATAATCTAGAAAAAAGCAATTTAGTAGGTGTATATATATATGTAGGTAGGTACGTAGTGCTGAGAACAGAGGGGAAACTGCTATTAGTTGGTATTGCTTCTCCCTGAAGGTAGATATTTGATTCTTCCAATTTGTAGAAGGGCTGCAATATCTTAAGGGTTAAACTCCGATTTTGCATGTCGTTTTAAATTGATTTTTAGAAAATACATAATTAAAATAAACTAATGAGTATATTCTCAATGATTATAGATAGGCAACTTTAACCATTATATATTACGACATCATAATATTATACAAATATTTATTGTATTAAAATGTAGTAATTTATTTATTATAAGTATGCATATGCATTAATAATACATATATTATATATAATTGTACAGATTATTATTTTGGTATATAGTTAGGTACAGACGGTACAGTTCAAAAATACAGGAAAATTAACAATAAAAAAACTAACAAGAACCTTAAAAAGCTAAAATAAAATACAGGGGTGCTAGTGGTACTACCCTTCGCTCCCCTCTTGAATGCCACTGTTAGACATTGACTCATTTAAATAGTTATAAAAGTTGAACTTAATAGTCTTTAACTAATAAATACTTAATGTATTTAATTATGTACTATTTAATCATATACATATTATTATGTATAATATGACGTATAATTACCATCATAAGCCATCAATTTACTATGTAATTCATAAAAGATTCTAAGAATATTAATTTACCTTCTTCAGATAATAATTAAATACAGACATTTACTCTAATATGTTGAAATATGAAAGTTTTTGATTTATATAAGAATTAAGAATACATTTTATATTAAATAAAGATATTTTTTTTTTTTTTTTTTTGATTACACCAATGAACTTTTAATATATACTACCTAGGTACTTTGAAAACGGTTATTACTAAATACTTATATCATCTATAGTTTAACATGATGTTTATTTCTATTAAAATTTAAAACTATAAAAAAAATAGGTTATCGATTTTTATAATTTATAATTCTATAGGTAACATATATTTAAACTAAATTAAATGATATAATATAGCAACTGCCACATACCTACCTAAAACAAATTATTTTTATAGTGCATTTTACAACAACACAAGATGAATAGGTATTCACAAATATTGAAAAATAATTACCTTACACAAATCATGTTATTATTATTACTATTATTATTATATCAGATCTATAGATAATCGTGCAATTTAAAATCTCCTTTGTGGAAATTTTGATTTATTAGTTATTATTACACGTAAATCGTTTAGCATAAATCGTTTGACTTTATAACAAATATAATTTTTAAACCGGTTTCCATATTATATTGTACAACTCTGTAGGTAGTTATGAAATTGGTAGTTCTAAAATAATATGAATAGTATAAGCTAGCTATTTGTATATTAGAAGCTATATCATTTTTAATTCATTTATAAAAAAAAATAACCTTCTACCTAGATTTTAATGAAAACGTAAAGTTATTGTGCCTATGTTTTTCTTAAACAACTATCAAAATAATTACGAAACTTCAGGTTTTTCGTGGGACGCAAATAACTTATAGCTATTTGACCAATATTTATACTAGAATATAAGATTTACTTGCAAAATTAAGATAAATATTTTTAGATAGGTACGAATAATGGGTATCATAAAAAAGAATCATTGAGGATAATCACACACCCTAGCAAATAACTGAAGCTCATAAATCATTTTGTACAACAAATATTTACCTACCTAATATGTACTTAAAACATAAGTATTCAATTTTTATATTGTAATATAATGTGTACTTGATTGCAATTCGTAATCTTTAAAATAATATTTTATATGTCGATAGAAATGTGAAGTGCTCATATTATTATAATAGTTATATCATATAAATACAAAATCAGCAAATATATTACACATAATGACATAAGTGTTAAATAAAAATCACACGAAATTATTTATAAAAATCAGTACTATAGGAGATATACTTAACAATCAAAAATAAAGTTAAATACGTGGTGAAAATTAAAGCTATTGTGCACTTTTATTAATTTACAATGCGAATACGGGAGCTCAGAAAACAATGCACGTTTAAATTTTACTGTGTGTCAATATTTACCAACTATATCTCAAACCTTGCGTTAAAAAATAAAACAATGTATCATAACAAAGATGTTTTGTAATCTACAAGCACCTATACAGGCAGTTTCATTATAAGTATATTCGTTAAACTTAATCAGTATAGGACATAGATATATAAATGTAAAGTAGTTTACTTACATTTCTGATACACGATCGTCGAGGTTCATTTCTCTACTGTAACATTACAAATAAAGTACTATTAAATAAAGTTGATTTCATTTCTCTAAAATACCGTGGAACAAGTGACAGTGATTGCAATTTATGTTAATTATACAGTAAAGTTAGTGTGTTTATTTCCCTAATCAAATACCCACGTGCTGAAAGAGGTTTGAGGTACCGAAATTCCAAATCACCACTATATAATATCAATGAAAATCGTAATAATTCCAATTTTAATAGGTAGGTATAATACGAGATTTTTTAAGTTCAGTAAGTACAAAAGTTTTCGCAGTTAAAATCTGTGAATGAATCTAAATAATCGTAACAATAGTGATAAAAATAACTACGAAGTCGACGGCGCAGGTTCCAATCTCTATTCATTACCTACACTGGATTGTGGTAGTTTGTTGAGGAAAAAACACGCGGTATATTATTATTAAGAATGAATATAATGATACGCGACGTACACGTTCTTTAGTTATGAGCACAATATAATAAATTCAAAATATAATAGGTAAAAAAAAACTGATCGAGTGAAATTAGGTAAAAAAAAAAAAACTTGGCAGTCGAAATGAAAAATTAAGAATAAATAATATATATTATATTACACGGTTAAATATGTAACGAGAAGTTTACTTACGTTTCGGTGTAATTAATCCGCAGTGAACGAGTGTTAAACAGTGGTGATGTATCGCCGCGAAGAGTTCAGGACGACGAGGAGGACCTTGGAGACGGCGACGGCGTTAACAGTAAATAGGTGCGGCACTGTTACTTATAGTATATATTAAAAATAGTTTTTTTAATGTTTATTTCATCATATGAATATTATACTATTTGCAAGAAAACATTGTTTTTTAAATTATGTATACTATATTATTATTATTATTATTATTTTTACACTTATGTGTGTGTGTGGATGGTACACCGGTACAGTGTATAATAATAATAATAATAACAATAATATGTTTCAGCGGTGTTGGAGTGAGCTAGATATCCTGACAGAAAATGGAAAAGAGTTGGGTAGGTATATAGTGTGTGTGCGTATGTGCGCTCGTATATATGTATATATATATATTATATAGATACTACTATACCTACTTAAATTCACGTATTACAATATTGTGATTATTAGTCGTGAGAGAGGGATATAAGAACAGAGACAGCCTGACGGCGAGAATACGGGTGATGTGTGCGAGAGAGAGAAAGAGAGAGAGCTAGTGCGAGACTGTACGAGACACAAACGCACGCACACAGCAACGCACGCGGACGCAGATAATATGTATGTGCCTATAATAATAATTTACCGGAGAGCGTTGAGCGACGTGTAGGTACCTATGTAATATATAATAGTGTGTGTGCGCGCGTGCGCCGGTGTGTGTGTGAATCGCAAAACGAATGGGTTTACGTCGAACCATCAGCTGCTGCCAAGGACAACAATATATTTAATAATAATTATCATCGTATTTCTAATCGTCGTGGTACGTGAATATAATAAAATATAATATACTAATTTATATATATATATGTGTGTGTGTGTGTATTATAGCCGCCCGCACCACGCACAAACGCTGTTGTGGCGAGAGGGCGCGCGCGCTCGTGTATATATAATATTATTATATCGTTGTTATTTCATCCTCCTTCGACGCATTGCCTCATTTAATATGATAGAAATAATAATTATTATTCGGCAAGAGAGACAGCGACAGACAGCCAAACAGCCAAACAGAGATGGTAAAAAAAAAAAAAAAAAACGTCCTACCACTCCCGTCGTTTGTCACGATTTGCGTGGTCCGCGAAATAACTATATATACCTACCTACAATATTATATATATATATATATTGTGTTATTGTATATGGCAATAGCAATAGACCGTGTGTACCTATATATTATATGAGTGTAGTGTTATATTGTTATAACTATATTGTGACGAGAGGAGACGGGAGAACCCGGGTGGGATTCGGTGAGGGGGGAGGGACGCGTGTGTTAATATATATATATAGGTATTTATATATTATCATAATATATTATATCCATTGTGTTTGGCGTTTCCTGACGAGGGCTTCGCCGGGCGTCACGTGCGCAAATGAACGGACCGACAACCGTTTTATTGTAACATTATTATTAATATAGTGTTATTAAGAATTACGCTAGCCCGAGTGCAAAATTCTGCGCCGACGATACCATCAAAGCTCGTCCGACGGACGATATTATACGCATATACTAGCCGCCACCATGGTCGTCATAATATTTTTACAATATTTAATATTAGTAAGGTATAAACAGTTGCAAAAATAAGGTACCTATGAGTATATTCATGCGGGCAAATTACTGCGATGGGTTACTATAAGGACATAATCACTTAAACACTGCACACGAATTAAATATTAGACAAAAGCACGACCATGATAAATGGAATATAGTACCTAATTTAAAATACCCATATGAGTGTAAATGATTTGCACCCATTTCAATTCCAGTAAATCGAAATCTGCAGTTAATTAATTAATCCGAGGCGATGGCGAATGATAAATATTGATAACGGGTGATTGAAATGTGTAAACTACAACGTGTCATGTTGTACATTTTGCTCAACGTTTCATTATAAGAGCCCTAAGGACCCCTTAGGGCCCTAACCTAACCTTTATAGCACGTGCGACTAGAACTTATTTATTTTGTTTTCAATACTGCAGGTGCTTATAGAACCTCATTGACCGTATAGGTACAGGCGAGTATAACTCGAAGCTCGTCGTTACAAAGTATTTAGTTCAAAACATATTTGTACTTATTTAAAAATATGTAGAATGTTATTTACACGGTGTTGGTGACTGATGCGATTGGTGAGCACTATAGATATTCGGACCGTCAAATTAGCCATAATGATGACAAAAAAAATGATTGTATGATAAAAACGCATAAAATTATATTGTTACGTGACCGCCTATTCAAACCTATGCTAGCCAATTACCATGACGTGTTTGCAGTAATTTATTAGGTATTATCAAATCATCTATTGTTTTATAAAGAATTATTATCAACAATTAAACTATACTTATTAGTATGATCGGTGTCGGTGTGTTGGAAACAAACTTTGGCATCCGGTATCCGGAATACAAGGACAACTAATAGTGATATTAATAAAATTATGTACGTATAATCTGTAATCCAGAATAGGAAATTTTCTGACGCTAAAACTAAAGAGAATTGGAGAATTGGTGTAAATTGGAGCACTGGACATTGGACAATCTCGGCACAAGATAATGGTGTACTGGTGTATAAGTGTATTCATATATTTTTTCTTTACATTTTAATCGCAACAGTTACAATGTGTGTAACATATATTATTGAACATATTCCGTATTTGTCACATTCTCTGTACATAACCACTTAAAATCAATAAGCTTAAAATTATGTACACAATCTTATATCACAATACTTAATACGTTGTCAAACAAACTAGGGAATAATATTGAGCTTAGCAAATACCTACCTATTATGTATACACATTTTTATTGAGTAAATACATATAAATACAATGTTTATAAATTATAATCACAGTCAACAGATATATATAAGATTCCAGTAATAGTCATTAAATTAAAATGTGTTATAACAAAATATATTATGTGTCGAAAATTAAATTCGTATGATTTTACAAACTTATCATCAAATATATAATATTATAAATATTAACGCGCCGTTATCCGCATTCAGCATTGCCCACGCGCCGTTCCGGTTTCGATGAAAATTGGTAACAATATATAATTTTTATGTAATTAAAGATATTTTTTTTATTTAGTGAACTTTGAAAAAATCAAATCATACTACTACTACCACTATAAATCATAAAGAATTACCATACCATACCATTCTAACTATAGTAATATTGTAGTATGTACTGTAGACTGTAGTACATTTCTGTTATAAATATCGAAACACAAATAATCAGGCCATATAAATATATAATTGATAGTTTTCCAAATAAAAACGAATACATTGTGTTGAAATAAGAATGGCTCCCTCAATATAAGCTTTAGGTGTAGAGGGTGTTGACATATTGTAATATTGTAAACTAATTAAATATAATCTAAAAAGGTTTGTTTATTATTGTTGCAAATATTATACTATTATTATTAAGAAATAAACATATTTTGAACAGTTGTATAATAATTTATATATATTAATTAAAGATATATGTACTTAATTTAGAAATATCAAAAATATATAAAGTAAACACGATTGTTTTTAAAAACATAATTTGAGCTACACTCAAAATCATGTGACTTATCCAGTTCTTTTACTTATGATTTCCAAAGCACCGACTAGATCTAATTTTACATCAAAACCACCCACAAAAAATTTGAAATTGATACATTTACTTAGAAAAATGTAAAAAAAAGAAGACCTATACAAAATACCACTACATTTATAGTTCGTCTATTTTTTCCCAGATCCATGCTTGATTTTAAGTATTATAAATTACAAAAGTAAGTATATTTTGTAAGTTGGGCACATCCCAAAATCTTTTACCAAACATTCATCTGATAAATATGGGTAAGCTCTTCCCGTTTTCTCCACTTTTCAACGATGATATTCTAATAGACATTTATGGCACATTTGTAAAATTATCACTTTTTTAAAATTAATGGTTAATAGTAACTATTATTGGTTTGTGTTAACTATAAATATCTGTTTACAGGTACCTATATACTCAGTAGCTCAGTCAAGTCAGTCAGGAGTATCACGCTAATTGTAGCAACACTACAGAAGCGCACTTCTTTATTTGCAGTGATTACCATATAACTACCACTATGTGACGTT
Organism: Diuraphis noxia; assembly: GCF_037042655.1. Classification (NCBI taxonomy): domain Eukaryota; kingdom Metazoa; phylum Arthropoda; class Insecta; order Hemiptera; family Aphididae; genus Diuraphis; species Diuraphis noxia. The sequence continues at coordinate 24,606,019 of NW_028301711.1, forward strand.
TGTCATGTATGACACTACTTACAACCTATTTGATGACAGCTAAAATATTAAAAATAATGATATGCTTCATGGGTTTCATGGTTAAAATGGAATTAATGGAATTATGTATTAATATAAATTATTTAAGATTACATTACTATGACGCCCATTGCTTGCGTAATGCTAGATGTGTTGCAATCAAGGTGGATTATAATTTATTCATTTATTATAATCAATAATATGATAACTATCAACTACGTTACTCGTAATAAAAACATGCAGTTTATACTTTATTGTATATAAAGCTCGGATTGTTATTATCAGATCAAAAAATTTCTACGTAAGCCATAACAGGATATCACTGTAGATATAATAAATGTAGATTAGATACTATTATACAGAGTGTCCTGCGAGAATTTACCCATTGCGATATCTCCTGAGATACTAAATATATCATAAATCTGTTTTTTTTTTTATCAAACCCACATAGACAAGGGCTACTACATGTATTTTATTTTTTGGTTAATAAGTTAAAAAATAATTTTTTAATATTTGAAAAAAATAAAGATACCTATTTTATAAAGTTTATTTTTAGTTTGCTGAAAATTTTGACCTTTCAACATGACTATCGAATTCCCCTTTGCGTAGTTTGTGGGGAAAAGCTTTCTAATATCACAATTGTATCAGTGAAATTAAAATGATATTTTTCATCTAAACATTAGGTACGTCATTCTCTAATTGTTTTTAAATTTTCTTTATTTTATAATTTATATTACAGAAATTCAAAATGTATATTATAAATACCTACTGTTGTATCTTATTTCTGAGTTCGAGAAAATCATATAAAATATTAATCGTTCTGTCATTCGAAAAAGGTTAAGAACTGCTGGTCTATAGATAAGACAGTATAACATTTTATTATCACATTTTAGTTTCCAGCGTTTTCATTACCTTTTCGGGCTTTTTGAATTTCGTTCTTAAAGTAGGAATGTATTTTATATTTTGTCCTTTTAATTAATAATGTCAAAACTTGAAGTGACTAAAATAACAAAACAATTTAAAAAAAATTTATGAAAATATAATGTACTACAATAAAACAATAACGTTCTGACCATTTATACAGTCTATTATTAGGTACAGTTAGTATGATGGGCAACGGTTAAAATATCTTGCATTCCCATTTATTACGTTTCATACATGCAGTTACATGGGCACTTACTACTTGGGTACTTACTTACAATATACTTTAGTGCATGGGCGGATCCAGAAATGTTTTACGGGGGGGGGGGGGCAAAATTGTCCTCATACTTACGACTAATCTGCCCAAATTGTAACATATTACGTAAAAGCAACAAAAATTATGTTGGCCCTTAGCCTTAATTTTTTTTTTTTGGGGGGGGGGGGCGTACGCCCCCTTTGCACCCCCTCCCTTGGATCCACGCTTGCTATAGTGTGCTTATTATTAGCTACCACTCAGTATAAGTACCTACAGCATTTTTCATAACATTTTATGTCTTGTTAAACAGTTTTTTTTTAATGCTAATTGGACAATCTCACTAATATTTTCATTACATTGTTACAAGTAGTTTTAAAGGCTTTATAGATAAACATAAAACATAACTCCATGATTAATTATTGTGCTTACACAGTTACACATAAATTGCAGCCTGTAGGAAATCACATATAAAAAGTAAAAACTAAAGAATGATTTCATTTACGGTTGATTATAATAATATACCTACCTTTATCGGCTGGAAATAAATAATAATACCTACTGCAGCCTTAGCTATAATTTCCATTTTTATTTCTAAATAAAAACATTTAATTAATTTTTTTAGTGTATAATTTCTGAAATATTAAATATTTAGTATGTGAAAAAAAATTTTCGTTATAATATAATCAATATTAACTTTTTGGTTTTCTCTAAAAAATACATCAGCTATATGCGTACCTAATATTATTTCCATTTTTAGATAACTATTATAGTGTTAAAAAAAAAATAATTTAATAAATAATTATATCGTTTCTCATATTATTATTTATCAAAAAGTAAATAATTTAACAGTTTCAGATTAGTTATTTCATATGTGGTATGCAAAACATTGTTTCAACAAATTACAGATTAATTAAATTTACTTCATTTTAATTGTATTATTAAGTAGTTAATTAATCTATTATAGTAGGTACCTACTTTACCTACTGATTGATTTGTATAATTTTGTATATCTAAATCCAAATTAAAACATGTAGTTTTCAGTTTTATTGGTATATTATGTCCTATATATTTCCACCCAGTAAAATAACGGAAGGGGTGCTGTAGCTGTCCCCCCCTTCATTGAATGTTTAAGAAAATTAAAAAATTATTTCTAAATTTTATTATTATAGTCTATGAAAGTTAATGCACATAGAATACAGGTAAACAGATATTGTGTATAGCCGTACAAGACCGACATTTAAAATAAAAACTTCGAAATCATTATCCTAAACTTATAGGTCTTATTTTAACCAACTCTGTATACCGCATTATAAACTCCCCCTCCCCCCTAAAAAAAATCCTGGCTACGACACGGACACTATAAAAGCAATGTAAATAATAAATATATCATAAAATATCCTTAATAGTATATTATTATATTAATATATTTTGACTCTTGACTACATTCTATCTTTGTTCACAATCGTTTTTTGTATTTAATGATTTATCCTTGAATTCAAATTTAACACTTGCGTTACAGTGACTTACTCAATAACGAGATATACTTGATACTTATCATAAAACAGAATGGATACCTATTTTCAACATTTTTGGTTTGTACAAATTTAAATCTAAAAAAATACGTAGATTTTATTTAAAATTGTTAATTTACGCGTGTTTTCTTTTAATAATGTAACTTTAAACGTTTTAATATAAAAAAACTTAAGCTTGTTCATGTTTGATTCATATGATTTAATGCATCGTGTAGGTACGCCTATGCAATTTTAACGTATTAACATTTCAAAGAACGTTCCAGTGAACACTGATTTAGTGATTTAAATGTATATTACAAGTTACAAACTGAAAGTGCATAAATGTTTACCTAGTTTGAATTAGACATAATATAGAATTTATATTATACTATATATTGTAAAATGTGATATTTCAATATTTGAGCAATATGCGATAAAATTCATACTTAATCTAAAATATATTAATGATTTTTAATAGGCATAATAAAGCAAACAATCGTTGTTTGTAGACTGCTTATATCCTAGTAGAAATTTAGCATAAAAAATTATTGAGTATATTATTGAACATTGTCCGTATAGGTAAATACTTAAGAGTATTTAAAATTATTATTTTTAACCAGTACGATGGACTTAACACTTAAGATATGTAGGTACTACCTAGGTGTCTAGGTGTATGCCTATAATGGACTTTACGTTAGAATTAATTATTATTTAATATACAGGTACCCACCTACTTAGTTAATACTAGTTCTAAGAAGTTTGATTATATATATTTTATCTATACGACGAATAAAACAATACTGTTACGATAGTAAAATATATTGGACTAAAAAACACATGTGCGATGATCAACAAATTCGCTTAATATGATGTTATTAACTGATGAACTAGCATATTGTGCGATATCCTATTTAATTAAAAATATAAGTAGCAATGTAGGTATAGGTTCTATAGAAATTCTATAATAGCAGACGAGGTTTTCATGTTATCAAAGTGTGAAATATATTCGTATAATAAATTACTGTGTCTATATACAGATATTTAAATATATTTAATAAGCCATATGAGTCAAATATTCTAATGTTTTATGTTAATTAATTAAATTAAAATTATATACATATTATAATGTTCTGTATCATTAACGAGGATTTCATATCCGTCCACATGTATAATATGCGCTATGTCCATTATAAAATATTGTGCTCTGCAGGACAGGCTGTTGTACATAAGTAGTTTCATTATCCGTTCGTTGCGTGCGAAATTAGCACACGACGATGATACAATGATACAGTTTGAAACTTTTTTTAATGGGCAGTGGTATGTGTTATGACATAATATAAATAGTAATAAATTAATAGAATAACGGTTGGGAAAAAAACGGAATGACAGATGTCCAATGAAAAATAGTGGACACTAAATTAGAAAGATCAAATAGATAATCAACATAATTATAATTCTTAATAAATTAATATCAATTCTTAAAGTATTTTTTTTAATAACTATTACTAATATATTTTTTAAATGCGATTTGATATGATTTGTTCTGTTGTATTTTGACTGTTTAATAATTACATATTCTATAAGCACATTTACTATTTAGCAAACAACAATAACTTCCAACAAGTTGGGGGACAGAAGAAGATGGCACAAAGGACTTATTTGATAAGTACCTACCTACGAATTCACTTTATTATTAATTAAGTTAAAAACACATCATTATAGCTCTGATGAACGTAAATTAAGTTTAAGTCTTCTTATGAGTTATATACTTAGGTAGATATATAACTATTAAGTTTGACATATTCACCGTATGTTATGTTATTCTTAATCTTAATAATAATAATAATATAGAGGTTAATAATTACGATATATTGTACCTATATACCAACAATTCATAGACCATAGTGTTATAAAAATCGTTTTCGAATTTGAATTGAATTAAGGTCAAAGTATTTTCAGTAAATAGTAAATGGTAATAGGTATCTATACCTACATATATTATAAAAAAATCATGTGTTTTTAGTTATTAGTATAGAGAGAAGATTCATATTTTGTTTTTTTTATGTTGATGATGTGATATGCTAAATCTGCACATTATATATTATGTCTAATCGTGATGGAATTAATACAATTTTTTTAGCCCATATGATATTTTAATATTTTAAGCACTTGTTTTACAGGTTAAACTGTATGTTTAATCTTTTATTGCGTATTTATATATGTTTCCAGACATTTTTGAAACATTAAAAAAATTATTGTAAACATATGAAAAGTTATAAACGGTATTTGAATACCGTTCTGTTTTATATTAGGTGTCACATACAATGGATATGGGTATATTAAATTTGAATTCAATTATATAAAAATATAAAATCAATAATCATATTTTGTATTATATCTTACAAAAAACGATTAGGTATGTGTGAAAACTCCAAAAACTTACGGCGTGTACTTATGTCAACCTATACTTTTTTTCTTTTATTTACAATTTCTTTGAAAGATAGGTACATACAAAATATATATACGATAAATGCAACGAACATCAAACATACATTATACCTATATATTGTATACAAAGAATATAATTACTTATTTAAACCTGAGATTAGTGAGATTGTAACGTAGTAGTGTGTGTTAGCTAGTATGTGAGTTCAGTAATACAAAAAAAAAAACCGTTTTTTTTTATCAAATATAAAATATTACGTACATACATATTATACCACAAAATACAACAAAATACTACATTGTGTCATTGTATGTCTTATATATTATTAGGTATTGTATAGTATAAATTGTTACGGTTTAAGTAATATACTAATACCTATATTTTAATACCTATTGGTAATACAGTAGGTTGAATTAATGTTTGCTGAAAGCCTTATTGTAAATGTTATTGTATGTATAAAGTTTAATAACATATTTTGAACGTTTCAAAAACCAATCAATAATATTTTAAAACCGGGAAAAACAAATAACTAACTTGTTGTTTTTCTTTTAAAATTTAATTTGGTAAAAATTTGAAACTAAAATATGTAATAACAATATGGATCATATTTTATTTTCGAGTTTTTGGTTATGGTATGAAATGCTTATTAAAAACCATATTACAAATTTTTATGATTTTAAAGAATTTGTAACAATACATTTTAACTTTAAGTGCTAATATTTAAAAAAATTTTTTCACCGAAAATTATTGATAATTGTTTGAATATTTTCCAAAAATTAAAACATTTTTAAATATTATAACATTTTTGATCTATGATTAGACTTTAGAAATTTTAGTTTTTTTTTTTAATTATTGTTGATAAATAATTTTTTGTGTCATCATAAAACTTCAAATTTCACAGCTTCTCAAAAGTTTTTGTCAGTGTAAATAGGAAAAAAAGTTTAGAGTAAATTCATAATACTTTTTATGTGCGTCTGGAGTAAACATTTTGACAAAATTTTGTAAATTCGTTCAAAATTCATAAAAAAAATGTTTAAATCTCTGATGTTAAAATTAAATACAATATTCCTCATTTGTGTTTCTAATTTAAGCAAAAATGAAAAGTTTACGGGAAAGAAAAATGTTTGTATAAGCTTTTACACTCACGAAATAATTTTCAAAATATTTTAACTCTTGTAGGTTAGATTAGCGTACCGATAACGATTTATCCTGAAACGATTTTAAATATTTGTTATTATTCAAAAAGTATAAGTCCTAGATACTTGAAAATTTTACCAGTTATTAGAATTGGCATTTTCTTTACATGATTTAATTTTCAAAATATTTTGACTTTTTTTGAGATATTTATAGACGACTGAAATTTTCAATTTGTCTGAAAAATTTTTTTTTAAGTGTCGATAAAAATTTTTTGGCCCTATCAAAATACTTGAAAATTTAATACACAGTTCCTCATAAGTTATTATTATAGTGATTTACAAATTATAAGAATACATAGGCACAATTTTTTTTTATTAGTATTTGAAGTTCAAATATTGACTTAATACGTAAAAATTACGGCAATTTTCAAATTATCTTAGATCGAAATTCATAAAAGTTTTTCTTTTTAATTCTAAGATTTGAGAATTTAATACAAGGCTCATAATATATTTTTACAACAGCAGTTGAAAAATAAAAGAAATATATTGTCACAAATTTTTTTTATAAGATTTTACAGTTCAAATTTTGACCAAATACATAAAAATTACGGCAATGTTCAAATTATGTTAGATCGAAATTCATAAAAGTTTTTCTTTTTAATTATAAGATTTGAGAATTTAATACAAGGCTCATAATATACTTTTGCAATATCAGTTGAAAAATAAAAGAAATATATAGCTACATTTTTTTTTTTACATGTATTCAAATTTTAATTTTGACAACATACGTAAAAATCACAAAAATTCGTAAATTATTTTATCCTAGAAATTCATAAAAAATTTTCCTTTTATACCTAAGATTTGAAAATTTAATACAAGGCTCCTTACAAGTTTTTCAATCTTTATCACAAAAAAAATGTCCACCGGAAATTCAAATCAAATTTTTATTAGCATTTGAATTTCAAATATTGACAAAAATTCGTCAAAACCATGAATATTTGCAAATTATTTTGTAGTTCAAAATTCATAATATTGTTTGTATTTATATCTAAGGTTATAAAATGTAACACCAAGTTTTCCACAAGTTTTGCTTCAAATAGCTATAGCTATTTGAAGTGTCATTATAGGAAAAATGTTTTGAGCGTTTGAGTTTTAAATTTTTATGAAATCGCGTAATGATAACGATTTATCCTCAAACCAGGTATTCGTATATCTATGATAATATAAGGTATTTTGAATTATGATAACTACATGCAATGTTTTTTGAAAAATTGAATAACCATGCCTTATGCAAAATGCGTTCTAATTGAAAAATAAAATATTTGTTTCAAAATAGAATGAATGACAATATTTAAATTTAAATATAATATATTATCCAAGACTGACAAAACATCTCCGATCAGAATCGTTTTTCGTATACAATGATACCTATCATTGCATTCAAATTTAATCCCATCCATTACAGTAACCTACTGTACAGCAGAGCGACATCCACGACTTAGATACCCGCTTTTTTATTTCATATTTTATGTAACATTAAAAAAAATATATTATAAATCCAGTTTTAATTTTAATTATATTATATTTTACAATAAAAATTGAAAAATTTCATCTAATATTGATGATTATGTTCCTTTTTTTACTTATGCAATATGAAAAATATGCATTTATTCATGAAATGAGCTTAAAAATCTTTTTAGTAGGCAGGTAGGTACCAGCTAGGTACTATAATATAATTTCAAGAGACTACACTTCCTTTTCTTTAATTATAATAATTAAATTCCACAAAAGATGATTTGGTCATTCATACAATTTGTAAAATATTAACTTGAATTTTATTTAGTCGATAGCGCTTGCATTGAATTAAAATAAATATTTCCTATACCAATTCACATTCAAAAGCCAATAAAAAAATACTTAGGTATCTATCGGCTATCACATAAGTATAAACAATTATATATTATATCTACAATAAATATCATGAAAAATATTATTGATTACCTGCCAATGTCTCGAATTTTAATATATTAAAATAATATGAATGCATAATTTCGTAAGTTAGTTAAGGAACATTTTCCTTGTGTTATATTTATACAATGTAAATTAAATAAAAACATTATATGTATTAATTATCAAGAAATTGTGAAATAAGTTTTTATAAACAAACTAAAAGATAGTAGGTACTAAAATTATCTTTGTATTATCGTAAATAGCCTTGAATTACATAATAACTATGTAACCATATACTATACTAAATAAATAATATATTTATTGAGTTGTTATTCATTACCTACTGCATTTTTTCTCCGTGAAATATGCTGTAGTGTAGGTATAGCTATTATTTGAAAATTTTAACATGACATTATGCTATTATTAATTAATGTGAAATTTGTATGATAATAGTTTATATTGTAAAATTTAATATACATTTGTAAAATGTACTAAATAAATTATCTATTGTCAGCACATTATGTGGATTCATTGATGCCTCATACAGTCATACCTATTCTAAAGTTATGCTAGTGAATAATAATAATAATAATAATAATAATAAGGTATGTAAGTAATAAGTATCTAATATCGGTAATAGTGATAATTTCCGAGAACAATTTATTTGATCTATAGGTATCTCAATCTTTTGTCCATTAATAATTTTGAATTTAAGTGAACAAAGTCAAAGTTTTTATAGTTAAAAAGGGTGGTTTAAAAATATAAAAATAGGTAATATTAATTATGTGTTTTTTACTTTTTTGATATATTAGTTGTTAAAAGAGCTGAAGACGAAAAATTGCATGATACCGGTAATGGCTAAATCTATAGTTGCGCCTACATACAGCTAGGGTATCCTGCAGGATTTGCCCATGCGATATCTCCTGACTCCTGAGATAATAAATACATCATAAATCTGTTTTTTTTTTTTTTTATCAGACTCTCATAGACAATGGCTACAATATAAATTTTATTTTTTATCTTGTCAAATTTTTGGTAAAGAGTTTAGAAAAAATTATTTTTTATTTTATTAATTTTTGAAAAAAATAAAGATACCTATTTTATAGAGTTTATTTTGCTAAAAATATTTAATTATTATTATAATTATATTAATATTAATATAAATAAATTATTTATTTTCATTAATCCCATAGTTTTTAATATTTTTTTTAGTTTATAGATAAAATGGCAAAAAACTGGTTTTTGTCTGGGATGCGAGTCCCCTTCTACGGTTAATGGGTATATCCTCTCGGGACACATGAATAATCCAGAAAAGTTGATTAAAAATAATAATTTAGGCGTGGTATGATTAATTAGGGATAGGATGAAAGTAGACCCAGATAAAGTTCAGGGATTGAAATTGAAGCTATTATTAACAAGTTGAAAGAACCTAAAATTCAATTATAGAACTACAAAAAATGATATAATTACCAATAAATTTATTTTAATCAAATACTTCGAAATTATTAAATTCTCCATGAAAACGATTAGTATAAAAAAAAATATGTTTTAGACATGAACTACAACGTCATTGTGAAGAGAAAAAATATTATAAAGTAGCCGATAGTTATACAGTTATTAATCCGTTCTAAATCATAATGATCTAAATATAATATAATAAATCTACATTCAATGTGTAGTTCTAACAGAATTAAGTTGCTTCTTAATGCAAAATAAATTGTCAGTAGCAATCGCTTCTTGAAGTTTAGCAGTTTAGCTGATTAAAAAAAACAGTAGGTACTTAACTATACTATACTTGAATGTATATAAACAAATGCTAAATATAATTATTTATGAATAAATTTCATAACAATAGTATTTTAATCTAAAATAGTACCTATATATAATGAATTTAAGAGTTTTATATATTATGCTATATTATAAATCGTCTAGGTATTCTATAGAATCTTCTAACAACATATTTAAATTCAGAGTTTACCTGAAAACCGTTTTTTTTTTTTTTTTAATGAACCGTTACGACTTAGGTACGCTTTAAAAAATTTAATATCAAGAAATTAAAAATTTTAGTATAACATTAAATTAAAATGCGAGAAAGTCAATTTCAAGTTAACTCCAATACATTTTTAAATAATTACCTATTTAGAAATGTTATTGAATAGAAAAATATTGATATTATATTAGATGTAAAAAAATAAACAATAATAATATATGTTTGTGAAGTGCATTATTGACATATTATGCAGCCATACAAGAGCTCTCTGCTATTTATTTTACAATAAAATACGCTTTATTCATCCTCATTATCACATACTGCGCATACATAGTTTACTCTACAAGCACGAGAGTACTAAGGAAATTGCCTATATTGAACTCCTTTAAAATGGTAAGTTTAGTAAATATCGATTAAATTAAATGAAATTAATATTAATCGAGTGGTTCATGGCGTTCATGCAAATGATTAATATAGAAATATTAATACAGTACAGTCAGTGGCGTATTAAGGTTTTTCCGCCTCTAGGCACTTTCCAATTCGCCGCCTTCCTCCCCCTTCATCCTTCCAACAATTATTTCTAAAACGTATTTAAATATACAATTTATTATATTATAATATTACATTAAAAAAATACATTGAGATATATGATTAATTTTGAGCGAACAAAAATTAGTTAAGTTTGATTTCATCAAATGAAAAATAATTTTTCCAATTTTGTAAAAAAAAATTGTTGAAATTTGCAGCCCTCCAATGTTGTCGCTCTAGGTCCGGGCCTATAGGGCCTGTGCCTAAATACGCCTCTGAGTACAGTGAAACCTCTATATAATGGACAGTCATGGGGAATTAAAAAATATTCATTTTAAGGAGTTGTCCACTATTGAGAAAACCTCTACATAATGGATATTTGCGAGAAAATACTATATGTCCACTATAGGGAGACGCTATAAAGATTTAGTCATACATTTTACATTTACACGTACATACATTGAATATGGTACATATTTATTTATTATTTATTATATACACCAGCGGCCCCCAACATTTTTAGTTCTGCGGATAACCAACAGGTAATTTAAAAAAAAAACATTGAGGCCCACTTACCTAACACACACGTATAAAATACAAATACACACAAATAAGACGATAGAAGAAATATCGACGTATATAAAATCATACTAAAATATCGGTATTAATTCAAATCAAAATTTTCTGACTGTTTTCATCAACCAGCATCCGCGTCCTAGTACCACATATCTCGCAGCCCACGACTGGGCCCCGGCTAATGGGCTGGGAATCACTGATATACACAGTATGTATGTACTATGTATTTAAAAGTGGGTATAAAAATTCTTATAAAAATGTATTATGTTTATGTACCTAAATTTAAAAATATCTTTAATCTGTTTTGTGTAAATGTTTTCAGCTCTTTGCAATTATATATACAATGTACATGTATTGTGTCCATTTATGAGTCAATTCTTAATTTTGGTACCAGTTTTTAGTTCATGCCCACTATTAAGAGATTATAACTCCTATTAAATGCATACATATTCGACTGGGAATTTAAAAGTGATTTAAAAAATCTTTAAGAAGAGTATAATGGTGATTATGAAAATGAAACTATACTTGAGTTTAACAATTATATTCCTGGCTAAATAATTTACTTAAACATTATAGTCATTGAGTATTAAATATAGTTAGGTAAATAAAGAAGTACAAGATATTAAGCCAAAGTATATTATTAACAAAATGTAGTTCAACTGACCAGAATATCTCCGGTCTAATGTCAGAGAAATCAGTACAAACTGGTGAGAATTGTAAAATTTAATAGAAAAAAAATTTGACTTAAAACAAAGTAATTTTAGATATACCACATGAATATAGATATAAAATATAGGTAAGTTCTACGCTTTTACACAACTCTGGAGCTAAATTCTTAATAAATCGAGGCGTCAAATTGTTTTTGTGGTTATTGCGCGATAATAGCAGTATACTAGTGATACAGGATATTGTGAATGAAATAAGTAGAAATAATAAATTTAGGGAATCACAGTACTTCTGAAAAATGGGAAGATATTATGAAAACAACAATAATAAAAAAATAATAAAAATACAAAAATAAGAATAGTTGAATTATCAAATAAATAAGACATAATATTATGATCTGATTAGTGATTATTGAATTAAAATAATTGTTTAATGTTTTTATGTCTTATAACTTAATTATTATGAGATGATTTGTGTTATTTACAAAATATACTAATTATTATATTACACTATTACAGTAGTATTACCAGATTACCAGTATAAGTTGTTTAATTATGAGATAGTTTTGAGTTTATAAATCATAAATATTCCATACTAATCTTGTTATGTTTTAGTTGATGATATATAGTGTGTATCATGAGACTATTTGTATATTATATGTGACAATCCCTATAAAAATATATAATATGTATTATGTATATAAATATAAAATATATTTTTTTAAAACGTATATGAAATTACTCGTAAAGTTTAATTTTTTATTGCATTTGTGAACTGAAATAATACAAAAAATTGTTTAAATCAAAATTAGGTACAAACAGCTATAAAATTTAAATTTGTAACAAAAAAATATATAATGAATATTATATACTTTTTAGAATAACTTAGATAGGTAGGTATGTATCATTATTTATATTTGCTTGGCTGATTAAAATTATGATTCTGCAAATGTACATTGAATTTGTTGACGATGATAACACCTCTAAAACTACTGACTGCTATTTCAAAATTATTGACATTGGTTCCTATATCAGTATTGGTACTAATAGTGACATAATTAAATGTGATGTCACCACTATTTTCTGCTAATCTTCCATCTATCAATTTGTAGTCATCTATAATGTCAATCACAACTTTCGCTTCATGGTTTGTGGAGAGTATTTGCCTAAAAATGTATTTAAAAATGTTACATATTACATAGTTATAAAATAGAACACTAATTGTATGATCTAGATTATGAGTGTTTTATGTAAAATCACTTCCCTCCTCCACCATACCCTGTTTTAATTTAAAAAATAATGTTTAAAAAGAACAAGATACTGATTTTAGAAGCTCTGCAGCTAATTTCAAACATAATTAGTTTATTAACATGATTTATCATAATCAAGTAAATAACATTGCTCTGATACATATAAAGCTTATATCAGACAAACAACAAAAACAATATAAATTTTCTACAAGTTTCTCATCTTAACTTTCCATTATAATATTTTATCAACTTTTTTTTGTTTAAATCATTTCCATGAAATTTACTTAACAGTTTTAAATATTAGCGTACATTTATGTAGACCATTCAATTGGAGAGCATATATTAAATCTCTTTTAAAATTATTTACGCAAGTGGTAATTGTAAATTTGTCTCGATTATATTAATTATAATTTATTTTATCAAGAATAATTATCAAAATAATTATTACCATGGAATGTGGACATGATAATATGTAATAATATAACAATGATATCTCAAATCTTAATTTTATATTTTTTTTCATCAAATTTTGAAAATAAAAATGGTAACCTTTTTCATTTTCTAAATTTGATAATTGAAATTTCACTATCCTATAAATATTATTATTTCCAATTATTTAATTATTATTAATCATTTAGTTTTATTATTATTTTTACTTAATTACATACCTATTAATGTTTTACCTCAATTACTTATATTTATTAATTATTTTATTGAATATTTTTTTTTTTACATTTATTTACCCACTCATTTCAACTCAAAATATTCACATATTTTTTACTTCTTGTTTATCGATCTTGAAATTATTAATAATTTCTGCTTCAACATCTGAGGCCATTAGCATTACATTTAACATTATACTAGAAATTTTCACTTTTTTATCTCAAAATAGTTCCAATATTCTCAATTAACACATAACATAGGACTTATTCAAGCACTTAAAAAAAATCTGAAATACCTATTACAAATTATTTACAATTTACAATTCAATTATTATCATTAATTATAATCACAAAAATAAATATGTTTTCACTAATATATATGCGCACATTCACTAAATATTTATACAATGGTCAATGGTCTTGGGATACCATATGAGATGTATAAAAAAAAAACATAAAATTAAAATGGGTTGAAAGTGTTGTCCAATCCATTGGCAAAAGACTTTTTGTCATAAAATTTATTAAATATTAATCAAAGTTCAGATCTTTATTATAGTAATTATAGCCATGTAAGATTTTTGTAATTGAAAATGAATTACTAGAGTTAGAAAATTTGAAAAAATTAAACCTAATTTTGTGTTGTTTAGGAATCATACTAGACCAAAAAAAGTGTTGAAAGAAAATAAGAAACATTGTAAAAGATTTTACTTAAAAGTTGAAATTGAACTATTCTATACTTGAAAAATAAGGTTAGGTATAAAAATATGTTTTATTTTTTTACAATTAAAATCTGGTGGTGATTATTAAGATATTGCATTTTACTACTATGATATTGGTTATAATAAATAGAGCAGATACATAATTTTTGTGGTTATTTCATAGATCTAAGACATGAAAAAATGGTTAATAACAAAAAAAAAAAAATATGCAGAGATTCTAGATATTTTACATAAAAATATTAATTTCTTATAAAGATTAGTTACGTCTTAATGTATTTGAAATTATGATGTGGTATAATGTGTAGCTAATGATAAATGGGTTATTTGTTTAATGTTAGACATACTCATGCTTTTATGATACAACCAAATCATCACATACCAAATGGTTTTTAAAAAAGAAATAAATAATCAACATATTAAAGCAAAACTAAGATAAATTCCTTAGCAAGTTAAGTTCTACATTTCAAAATCAGTTGCTTTGTGAACTTGAATACATTCTTCCAAATGAATCACATGCATATCTTCAAAATTGTCAACATTAAAGTTTTCCATATTCCAAAGACTGCATATTTAAATCACTGATTTTCATTTAAAAATCCATAAAAAATCCAATGAATCAGCTAAAAAGTATTAACAAAAATTAATGAGTTATATTAATTTATAAAACGTTAAAATAACTTAAAAATCATAAAGAACAACAGCTTACTAACTATATAGAAAAAAATTATCTAAACAACAACGTAACTATTGTTTCTTAAATAATATCAATTTATTCAAATATCTCCTTACATTTTTATAGATGAAAGATAGTGTATGCATTTTGATAAGTGGTTCTACTATAATGTAATATAATAATTAGTACTGGATCAATTTAAGAAATTGATGATTTTCAAGCATGCGATGATTTAGTACAAAATGGTTATTATTTCTAAATAAAAAGTTCTAGGATTTAGGCTGACCTCATTCATTGTTTTTAAATAAAATATTTGGTATACATATATATATATATATTAATACGACTAAATAAGAATTTATTCATATAACTGTTGCTAAGAGTGTCTTATAGATATCTGATAACGTGTTTATTAATTTGGTAGTAGTTCTAAAATCCATCAAAGAAAATTTATTGATCAATATCATTTGTATCATATATTGTAAATAGCATCCGCATTCATAATTTTATTTGTAAATACAAACTATATATTTTATCATCATTATTATTTTGTAGAGTAAAATTTCCATGAATCTATCTACTAAGTTAAATGTTGAACAATAATCATTTTGTATGCTCATCTAAACTGTACCACATTTAGATTGTTTTTAAGAGGACGTGATACCAGCATGTGTTGTCTCCGTCTTACAACTACGTCACATGGCAAATTTTATGCTCAGCTCCGTTAGTTTAAAAATTAAAGTGAATTGATTTCCTATACAATTTAAGGGTAAGAATATTAAATAACCTCATGGGCTTTTAACTATATTTTAATTTTGAAGCAAAATATAAGTATTTTTAAATTGTAAATGTTTTGTACATATTAAAATACTTATAACTTGCTTCAAAATTAAAATATAGTTAAAAGCCTATGAGGTTGTCTAAATTATAAACTTACCTTTAAATTTTATAAAACGCTAATTCACTCTAATTTTAAAATAACAAAGCTAAATGTGATTGGCAGAGTGTAAAATTTGTTATTTTACACATTTGTAAGACAGAGACAACACATGCTGATATCACATACTTTTAAAATCTTTTCAATTTAATGAGAATTTGGAATTGCTGTAATATACTTCTCAAATAATCTAAAAAACATCAACTAAATTGAGTATAATTATGTTTTAAATTAAGTTACTTGTTTGCTTATTAAGTTACAAGTTTAAATTGGTTACTTTTTGAATATTTTTAAGTATTTTTTTTTTTTTTTTTTTGATACGTGTCATAAATAAGATTAACATAATATGGGTATAAAATTATTTAATTAAAATTGATTACAACTGTATGCAAAAAATATTCAAAAAGTAACCAATAATAAATAATTATAAGTGGTTGTATGCATTTTATAATGAATTGCAAAACTGTATTATTGATTAAAATTTGAATGGCTCTCATTTAGTTAATTTAGGTTTAAGAGCCATGGTTAATTGGTCAAAATGACGTAAAAATATTCAGTCTATCCGAATTTGGTATCAAAAATAACAGGTTGCCATTAAAAAAAAAAAGTTGCGTTGCGCATGTGCGTACCAAGCCGGTTAAAAATGTGAAGTTTATCTGAAAATGTGTATTTATATACCAACAGTTTGTAAAAAAAATTTGATTTATTCCAACATAATCTGGCCGAGAAATTCAGTGTTCCCTAAACTGGTGAACACACGGTACATATAAGGGGTTACAAGTGTACCAGTGATATAGTTACATGTCATCACAACGTTGACATACTTTAAGTTATTTCAGATATAACAAAACAGCAAAAATGGTAATAAGTATACTGTGGGTTGCCATTAAAAATTCTCTAAAATTGATTGTCGGTGAAAAGTTTAGGAACCTCTGTACCAACAGAGTACAGTTGTCTACTTGTCTATTTACCTACCAATATATAATCATAAGTATCATCAATTTAATATCTAAATTTTTAAATAAAGCTTTGAAGTTTGTTAGCTTGATTTGAATTCATCTCATTTTTTGATGTAATACATTGATTTTTTTATTGATTTTGATTTTTGCTAATTTAAAACGATACTTTGCACGTCGTGGAGTATCCAGGTCTGATGTTGTAATATCACTAACAAAACATTTTGTAGAATTATTTTCCTTAAGTATTTTTAAATAATTTGGTACTTGTTTGTTATCGCCCCGCCAGTACACCGTATAACATTTATCTCCCCGCCACTCTTGTTTGTTATCGCCCGGCCATAAATAAAATATATTATAATACAATACAAAAATGTAAAAAAAATGTATTATTATTATAGATTTAAAAGGAGGCCATTTAAAATTAAAAAATGTATTACAATTATAAATTTAAAAAAAAAAATAATATAAATAATAATACTGAATACAGAACTCAGAAATAACTTTTTATTATTACATTTTATTAAGCCAGCAACGTACTAATATAATATTATTATTTATTTGATATTATATTAGTATGATATAAAATGTCTCGCAAAGTGTAGTTATTTCCTAAAATATTTCCCAAAATAGATCATCTATCATGAGCTAAACACGATAACTATATGCGGGCCGATAACAAATAAGAATGGCGGGGAGATAAATGTTATTTGGTGTACTGGCGGGGTGATAACAAACAAGTACCAATAATTTTAATGAAAGAATTAAGTACATATATCACATTATTATATATAAATATATATAATTTTTAATAAATATAACATACCAATTAAAGAACTTTGTGTTACAGCAAATAATTCATTTATATTAGGACTTAACAACAAATCCAAAGGTTCTTTTGATTCATAAATAGATATAAGATTTGGAAATGTAGGCCACAATACTTCAGGTTCTAATACAGATACACCACAATCCTCTGTGATTATAATTTTAGGTCTGCAACTAAAGAATTTAAATATTAATCAATATAAAATATTTATTATTTAAATTTAAAACTAAAAATTACTTACAAGGGTTCTGGCAAGTTTAATATAAATTTATTTCTACATTTTAAATATAACATAGGTCTTGATTTAAGCTCTTACCGTTATTTAAAGGCATTTACTGTTTAATATTTTCAATAAAACAATCTTCCTCAAAATTCCTGGAGCACATTTTTCAATTATATCCATTATCATTAATTAGAAATCCATAAATTTTGGGGCCAACTTCTATGTTGGAAATCTGTTCAATAAAAATAGATAATTAATTAATTTAGTTAACACAACCGGTTTTTTAAGTTGATTTAAATATTTTTGGTTGACGGTTAAAATTGAGTCAACACAACTAGTTTTCTAATCAGCAACACAACTGGTTTTTTAAGTTAATTCAAATATTTTTGGTTGACAGTTAAAATTAAAACTTCATTAATAATAACTAAAATACAATAAGAATATTAGGTATATTTAGTAAGGCAATCATAGGAAAACAATTTTTATCATCTTCAGATTTTAGGGATTTTATTCATTAATGGGTTTCACTGTATTAACTTAAAATAACAAGATCAATTTAAATGATCAAAATAATAACGAATTATACTTACTTATGCAATAATAGACCTAGGTGTGATTTTGATGATTTCAGGCAAAATAAACATGCATTTGCTATGGACTAGCGTCCCGCATTGCATAGTTCACGGTCAACTAGGTACCAGCCGCATCAATCTAGGGAAGGGTGCGACGATCCTTGTAAATGTAGGAGGGACAGCATTTCTGGAAATCATTAAAATTAGGGACATACTAAATCATGGGAGCAGACGACTATAAAAATGTCCTCAATAAGGGTGCACAAGACGTAGTTTTATGCATCATTACAAAAGTTCAAAGAACCAAATGTTTAAATGTAATATTATAATATATACTCTTAATGTTAATTATAATATCAATCACCAAGGTTTGCAGCTGCACGGGATGCACATTTGGCTTGTATGTGGGCGAGTAACATTTCCGTCAGTCTAGATAATTATACCACATCCGTGAGAACAGCGACAAGAACGAGTAGACTATGGGGAGTAGAGGGTAGCACTATATAAGGGACCCCGAAACGGCCTGTATTCAGACGCGACTTGACCAGACTAGCCAGAGCACCTTCACGCCAGTCTGTTGTTTAATTTAATTCATTGGACTTAGAAAATTTCTTATAAACAATATTTTGAACTTAGAAAATATTCGAATCAAACCGAATTTATTCTATCATTCAGAATACTTAACTTACATTCAGCTTTCATGTTATAAATAAATATATGTTTTATCACAATAAATAAACAATTAATCTAATTAAGAAGAATTCTATGTTGTGTAATTAACTCAAGAGTCACCTTCCAACCATCATCCTTGACTACTGATACCTGTAGGTGACGTGATCACTACACATTCAACATGTTGTTGAAGGTAATAAAAACGGTTTTATGCAATAAATATTAAATTGTAATACAAGAGCTAGAACGAAAATTACAGTTTAAATTTATAATCCAATATAATGGTTAACTCTAAAAATTTGAAATAGTATTTTACAATTTCTCATAACAGTATACTTAACACATTAATTTCGTTGTGTAGACTGATAGGAGATAACGTCATCATATTTTACTATCATTCATTCACGCACGTGCAGAAATTATTATTGCTCTAGGATCACTAGTGATGTACAACGGTAATATAACTTTGGTAAAGTATTAAAAAGTAAGTAATTATTTATCGGTAAAGTAATAAATATAAATTACTTTACCACTTTGTAAGTATTTTATTTATTTTTTTTGTTGATGGCTGAGTGGTGTGGTCGGTGTTTACCATAGAGATAGACATTTACAATTGCTATTATTATAAATTAATGTCTATGATGTTTACGTGTGGTACTGATTACTGATTACTGGTAAATAAAATTTTAAATTATAAACTAATAACTAATTTAATAGTAATAACCATAGATATATTGTAATTTGTAGTTGTATATACCTATGGTAATAAGTATATAATTATTTTAATGATATAAACATAGGCTATCAGAATATTATCACAACGAATATTATTATTATTTATTATGAATATTATCACACATCGTGTTCAGAATTGTTGATATCTCTCACGGACCGCGGTTCAAACTCCTACTCAGAGAATATATTTTAACTTGTGATATAATATTATGCTGAATTGTTGATCATTTTTGAAATTTTGAATTTTTAGTTCCTTCTTCAAACATTGTTCCATGTAAAAAAACGTTACACCATGATGAATTAATTGTCTGTGTTGCGTGAATGTTTAAGAACAAGAACACATAACAAACTTATTATTTCGGGTAAGCTTCATGTTTATTTTTTTGTTTTTATAGTTATTTTTATAATTTATTATTAGTTGGCTTTTGTAGAAGTATTGATGTTACAATTTTATTTTTGATTTGAGAAATAAAATTTTTACATCATGAATTTTACTAATTACAATCCTCTTATTTTATTGTATACTACAACTTAAAGTAATTTTGAAGTTTTTTATAATTTTTTAAATATTGCTTCTATTGAAGCCTATTTGTTGCTTTTATATGGCTATACTCAATTTTGATATTTCAGTTACTGATACTTTGTAAGCTACCTAATCATATTATTTAATAGGTAAAGCAATGTTTATTATCAGTGGCTAGTGCAAAATTGTGGAGACTTTGAAGCATAATTTATATTTTAAACATTTTTACCACAACTAATAAGCAGCAGTTGCCAAAGGTCTTTTAGACAATAAGCAATTGCTTCAAATAATTCTATATATCCCGTCGCCATTGTGTAGTATTCTACTTTAGTTGGGATATCTGTATCATTACGTATTTATTTATTTTTTTAACCACATTTTTATTTGTTCTTTATATCTTCTAATGATGATGTTATAAAATAAATGCTGTTCAATAAGCACTAAAATTTTATAGTACATTAGTACATAATAACTGTTCAGTTGTTTTATAATTATTTGTTTTGGTGTATTTTATAATTGTACAAGTCACTTTTTAACAAGGCTAGGAGGGGCTTTTGATAGCGCTAAAGTAATAAAGGAAGAAAATAATGTTTCAATGTATGATGAAAAGTTATAAAAGGGGTAGTTTTGGTTAGAAGAAGTACTTTGAGCGTATGATGGTTTATCGGAATTGGGGATCGTAGACGGCTTGGGAAAGTTAATTTTGGTCTCAGTAGCAGTATTGACTAAATAAAAGACTATTATAATTATCTACACCGTTGTACGTCTTCCCATAAATATTGTTATTGTTTTAGTTTCATCATTTTATGTTCTTATCTATCTTTATAATCATCTTATAATAATTTTGTGTACCTATACTACTTTATTAATATTTACCAACATTATGTTTATATATTTTATTGTCACATGCTATATGCATCTCCTGTATTCACATTAATTGTTGAGCTTTAATAGTTTATACTAAAAGCTAAATAAAAAAATTAATATATATATATATATATACAAGTCACTCTGGCTATTATAATAGATTATTCATTATAATTAACATAGTTTTAAGTAAGACATTAGGCCTGAATCATTTATTAATGTTAAGGGTTTTAGATGCTGTATGTATTCGGGTATTCAAACGCCAAGATTAATAATTTAAACAAACGTTTGGATTATTATTCTGGTTAATATTGGTTAATATGAGTGTTCTAGTTCAGTAATTTATTAAAAATATAGTTTTTTTGTTTTTTTTTTATAAGACTAGCTGAACTCAAATGCATTTTGTAGCCCATTAAAAATCCAATCTCTTGTATGTCTCAAACTGTGTGTTAAACTTGTTTCTTGTGATTATGCCAGCAGTATATTTTTATATACATAGATAGATATCGGTTAAAATATACTAAGTAATAACTAATAATCAATAATCTTACAACAATATTCAAATTAGTTTATCATTATGTAATTTTATTTGTTTTATCGAGAAAAGTCTGACAATTCAAATATTTAATTAAATGATATCTGGGCATATCACTTTTCAATTTAGCTTATCTTCTGCCCATAGGTCTTATATAATATCTCTGTACCAAATTTCGTTGCAATCGGTCCAGCTGTTTAGGGAGGCATAAATGCCAGACAAACCGAAATCAACTTTTATATTATATTATATCGAATTCTTTATTGTTAATTCCTCCCTTAAAAAAAAGTTAAAAATAGTAACCCGCAGAATTGTCACTGCAAATACTATAAATTATATTATTAGTATTTGGTTGCTGACAAAACATACTTTATATTTTGACATCAGAGATCAGACCATACCCAACCATAAGATACATGTCAACAAGGCAATGTTACGTATTGCTATTGGCTATATTAATTATTTTGGAATTTGGATTTATTCTGTATTAATTAAGTAACTTATTGTAACTCAAATAATTATATATCTGACTACTAGGGAGTACGATATGTTGGAACTAGCACCAGTAACAAGCTTCATTAAGGACCAAAGAATTCAATGGTTAGACCACATAGTGAGAAGACGAGAGAACGAAGCAGTTAGAGCCGTATTGGAATGAAAACCACAAGGTAAAAGACCTAGAGGAAGACCTAAGAAAAAATGGATTGACGTGTTAGAGCAAGACCTAAAAACCCTTGGAGTTGAGGATTGGAGAGAAACTGCCCAAGATGGAGATAAGTGGTGAAGGGTAGTAATGGAGGAAAAAACTTGTAAGAGATTAAAAATGCCATAGGAAGAAGAAGAAGAAGAAGAAGGTTACACGAGAAATTAAGAACTACTTAATTGAAAGAATCAGATATTGTGTTCTTTGTTACTTTAAGAAAAATATTTAGAGTATTTACCTCTAATTGATTGTAAAATATTCTAATTATGCTATTATTAAATAAATAATTAACTACAAAATCAACCACATAAAAAATGAAATATATGAAGATTGTAAATTTGGGTTGTGATTAATTTGATTGGGTGTTTTGAAACTAGAATCATTGTTTGATCAGTGTTTGAATTTTTAAAAATTATTAGAGCTTAGGGTGTTACAAGTTTTGGTTAAAAGCATTGATATAAAATTTTATTTTCTTTCCTTATAATTAAGGACTGGATTTAATAGATATTACAACTGTTTATTAATATCAGGTAAATCAAATCTTATCAAATATTGACATGAATTCCATTAATAATGTTCATTTTTACATTAGGATTTTATTTTTAATAGTAGAGAAGCATACAATTCATGCTGTCACATACTCATAATATGAGTTTTGTGATATAATTAGTATATCAATAATAATAATTTATTTGCCAACATATTTCAGGTTCTAGGTTCTAATGGGTTAAAAAATATATTTAAATATGACTCAGAAAAAAATTAAGGATATAAAAATGATAATTTAAATCTTATGCCAAATTTTAAAAAATTTATAAATATGCACCGATAAAAAGTGTAGATTTTGAACATACTTTAAGTAATTTTCAAGAAATCAATTGAGAAATATAATATATATATATATATAATTATAAATTTTAATTTAGAAAAATAATTTATTTTTATTTTTTAATACCAAATTTAAATTGGAAATTCATAATTCTATAAATTGTTTATGTCTATAATGTTATTAAGTAAAAAATTAACAAATAGGTATGTATTTTATGATTTTATTATAAAACTTTATTGTATTTTTCAATGTATTTGAACATATTTATACTGCAATTTTGATATAATATGTTTAACACAATTATATCTGGCCTTTACTTATAAGTTATAATTTATCTGCTGGGTATTTTGAAACCCAAAAATATAAATTGTCTTATGTATTTGTATAGGAATATAGATTATTGATATTCTTAAAAGATTTATTGTATATTGTATTCCAATTGTATTGTTTTTTTAGTTATTAGTTGACCACTGATTATTGGTGGCAGCATAGTGGGAGAGTCTATTTAATATTCACAATTATCAAACTTAAAGTTAAATTAATTAAAAATTAAAGTATATTTTTGGTTCTCTCATTACAATTAAAACGTGGGAGTATTTTCTACAGTTGATGGTAAAATATTAATTGTATTGTCTTGTGTTCAACAAAAATGTGTCTATACTTAATGTGTGCAATACTTAAAATAATTACATTATTTTGAAAAAAATTAAATTAATTAAGTTGATTTTCACAAAACAGATTTCTAAATAATAATATGATGTTTTCGTCAATTCTACAAACGTTAAAAAAATAATCATAATAAATAATAATATGTCATACACGCTGATCACTTCCGACGTATACCATAAAAACACACAATAATTAAAAATATAAACATGTATTACTGTTTTGCCTTACAGTGTAACAGTGATCGCGTCAAGCGGTCATTCCCGAAAGACCTATATTTGTCTAGTTCTATCACATATATTATAGCTCAACCTAGTTACTATTTTGCTACATCTGCTAAAACTTACTAACTAAAACTTAATACTAAATATTGATACACATTACATACATGTTTACCTAACCTAGTTAATAGTTTTAAAATTAATTACGTTTTTGTTTATATTAAATTATGCATGATTCAACAAATGAATATATTTTTGTGCGTGGTAGGTATACCTTATTTGTATTTTTGTATTTTTATATTGTGTTTTATGTTAATGTGTTATTGTATAATGTAACATTGATTTTACATCTTGTTCACAGAATCATATGTTTTCCGTATGGTACGTCGAACTGGGTTGGGGATTCAGCGATTGATACATTTGTTCTCAAAGAAATTGTTTGCTGTTCCGCTGAAAAATATGGAAAATAATATATTACACCATTCTATTTCAACTATTCGCAATAAATCTGACGTCGGAGTACAATGTTCCGCAGTAAACGGTTCAGAATCAATTGACTCCAAAATTGATGAATGTTCGGCCACAGACGAAGAAGAGCGTCAAGAAAATTCAGACGTATTACAGTTAAGCAAACGCAAACTTAACGGTCGGGCTGAGCTTGCGAAGAAGCCTAAGAAAATCAAACTGGATCCAGTTATAACGCGTCCTGGATACTCGGACGAGAGGTTCGATGAAACTTCATATTACATCGAAAACGGTCTGAGGAAGGTCTATCCTTATTACTTCACGTTCACCACCTACACCAAAGGACGATGGGTGGGCAGGACCTTGATGGACGTGTTTGGCGAGGAGTTTCGCGCCCATTCGTCCGACGAATACGAACGGCACATTGAAAAAGGATCGCTGACGATAAACAACGAACGTGTGACACCTGACTATGTACTGAAACATAATGATCTCCTGGCAAACGTGGTGCACAGACATGAAGTTCCGGTGGCTAGCAGTACGATCGATTTCATACACCTGGACGACGATATCGTGGTCGTCAACAAGCCATCCAGCATTCCCGTGCACCCGTGTGGACGTTACAGGCACAACACCATGATATTTGTGCTGGCGAAAGAGTACGGTCTAAGAGACCTAAAGACTATCCACCGACTCGACCGGTTGACCAGTGGTGTTCTGATGTTCGGCCGTACACAGAACAGGGCGCGGACACTGGAGGCGCAGATACGGGACCGGTTGGTGAACAAACAGTATGTGTGCCGCGTCGAAGGCAAGTTTCCTGAGTCGGTCGAGTGCGAGGAGCCGATCGAAGTGATCAGCTACAAGATCGGTGTGTGCAAGGTGTCGCCGAACGGGAAACAGTGCAGCACCTCATTTCAGCTGATCGGGTACAACGAGCAGACGAACACCAGTGTTGTATTGTGCAAGCCTCGTTCGGGCCGCATGCACCAGATCCGTGTCCATTTGCAGTACCTGGGACATCCAATCCAAAATGACCCGTTGTACAACGACACGATATTCGGCCCGGAGAAGGGGCGATACGGTAATTTTGGCAAAACCGACGAGCAACTTATCCACGACTTGATAAACGCTCACAACGCTGAAAATTGGTCGGTGGCCGATAACAGACTTCCTGTTCTTCCAGCGGCCGAGGACGGACTTCCGGTTTTACCGGCGGTCGTGCAGAATAACAGCATCGATAATCTGGCACCGCCGTTGCGACAAGCCACGAATGGCGAGTTGAAGGGCGGTGTAATGATCGATGCTTCCATACAAACGGGAATCGACGTGCCGGACGTCAGATTTGATAAAAAAAAGCTTACCGTAGATGCTCACTGTCAGGAGTGCAAAATTCGTTACAAGGACCCAAAACCTACCGAGCTGATCATGTATCTGCACGCTTTAAGGTACAGTGGACCGGACTGGGCATACGAGACGCCTATGCCGGCATGGGCAGATGTCAATTGGAAAGAGCCATGATGTTATTCCTCTTGGAGTGCATGCATAATGTACCTTACCTATAGTAGTTCTGTTCTTGACTTATATTATGATTTGTCGGTTTATTGCTGTTGTCCATAAACGTTTATAATCACTTATTGTTTTCTATTTTATCTTACATTTTTTTAAAGGATGACTTCCCCATCATGGCTGTCTTTCAAATGCTTAGAACTATGATTAACTAATTAACTTCACCGAGAAATTTAAATTTACATCATAAATTTAATTATCCATAATTTTTATTGAAAAAATTGTTTAGAATGTGTTCTTGACAATAATTCAAAGTTGAAACAACTGTATAGTGTATTTTATAATCATAAACCTAATGCGTCAAATGTAGCAACGAAAGTGAACTATTATTGTGTTATTATGAATTAATTTGTATGTTAAATTTTACATTTTTAAACGTACCATTAGCAATAAATAATAGGCAACAATCATTCTAATAAAGTGATGAATAAATTCAGTACAATAATGTAAGAAAATCAGTCGATTTAACAGAATAAACATGGCTTTTGTTAATTAAAAAAAATACAAATTTTAATTATAAATTTAATTTATTAAGGTTATTTAGTAGACCTAATAAAAAAAATTTTTATTTCACAATTTGTTAATTACATATAACTAAACATGAATACATAGTGCTATGAGCTAACCATTGCAATCACTATTACTCATTGTTATTATTAATTTTTATTTAATTGAAAAACCTTTAAATTCCATTTATTAAGTTCTGTTACAATATTAGTATTATGATTTAAACTACTATTGAAAGAATTAAATAAGTAATTTATTGTACTTATTATTGTTACTTAATTTTTTTTTAAAAAACATTTATGTATTTTAACGATTTTGTTTAGAATAATTTGATTAATAGAAATACATTTTTACATTTAGAAATCACTATTCAGTCTAGTTGAAATTAAAATATTAAAATAGTTAATATTGCAATATTTGATGTTATTATTTATCAAGTGTATACAGTAATATGACCAATAAAACTTTTACATATCAGGATCATAACTAGTGGTGTAATGTAAAGTATTGAACACGAGAGTGCCATAAATTAGAAAATATCTATATTTCAGTTATTATATAGGTATATAAAAATTTTATTGATTGAATAATCAAATATTTATTTATTTTCATATAAGTATGATCAATATTTTACTAAAAAGTATAATTATATTATGTATAAAACTAGATATAAAAATATATTCAAAATATAAATAAAAAATGGAAGTTGAGAATTTTAATAAATATAATATATAATATGATAAAAATATGAATATAGGTATTTAATTTTTTTTTTTTTTGTACTGCAGAAATCGGATAACGAATAAATAACATATTAACCACCATTTACCAGTCACCTATTTATTTTAGGTTGATATTTTTAAACCTTTTTTAAATAAAACTGTAAAAAATAAAAATAAAATAAAATATCAATATCAATATCTTTAATCAATATTAATTGAATAAGATATATACCTATTTTATATTGAGTTAATAATATGTCTAAAATTGTATATCAAAGTATAGGATTATCATACAACATGAAAAGTGCTAACCAAGGGCGCCCGCAGGGAGGGCAAGGGGGTCATTGTCCCTACTGGGAATATTTTAAAACTATCGTTAATTTAATGCCACACATATTAAAGACATTGTTAAAAAGCAAAAATAAAAAAATTGTTGAAGACATTATACAATTATTTTGAGAGTGGGACTTTTCGGCGCGGGCGATTCGGCGATATATCAATTCAATGATATCCGTTTTCGGATAGCTCGTTGTCGCATACTCGTTAAAGCTGCATGTGTCTGCTTCTATTCTAGCCGCTTCAGAATCATGACAATGTTTTTTATCAGAACATTTTAAATATTTAAAATCATGAATACCACTAATACCAGTATGTATTCGAGCCGGACAAGACAATTCTTTGCGACGACATCGCCAAAACCGTTTAGTTTCGTCCTCACTAAGTTTATCGAATATGTACATAAAACCATCCACGGGGATCACATTTTTATTTCTTTTTGATTTTACTTTTGACATAATAGGTACCTATTTATTTACCTTTTTCGAATGATAAAAAAAATAAATCGCGATGACGGTTACACACAAAATACTTGACATGTACTCCACTTTCTGCCGACTAACTAAAAATTATAAAATTACCAGATTCCATATTGACTATCGTAACCACCTCGTGTAGTAATAGTAACAATAATTTATACTAATAAAGATACAATTTCTATACGCCACACACCATAACAATAACAACAATAACTTATAGTAATAAACTAATAAAGATAAAATGTCTATACCACACCGTATGGCGATACGACAATGTATAGATATTGCTGCATCGCCGAAATGGTCACGCGCCGAAACGTCCTAGATCCAATTATTTTGTATACAACCAAGGCATAGAACTTTTATTTGATAATTAATATAAATATAATTAATTTGTGACATCTATATTAACATGTACCTATTTAAAAAATATTAATATTGTATTGTAAACCTACACATATAAAAGACTTATGTATGACATAATGTTGTTTTTTTTTCTATTTAGGTTATGCTATTTTAGAACGAAGACTAGAAATATATTAAAGTTTAAAATAATCTTTTTGATTTGGTTTTAGAATTTTTATCTTGCCCCTGGTGGGATTTTATCCTGCAGGCGTGCTTGTAGCACTATGATTGAAGCCTGGGAACAATCATATCAACTCCCCTTTACAATGTGCCATTTGATGCGATTTACGAAGCTAAGTTTTTACATATACTTAAATATATACCAACACCACTTAATATGTTCAGGAATTATTGAACATTTCAACAATTCATTTTACG
This sequence comes from Diuraphis noxia, assembly GCF_037042655.1. Lineage (NCBI taxonomy): Eukaryota > Metazoa > Arthropoda > Insecta > Hemiptera > Aphididae > Diuraphis > Diuraphis noxia. Next base: position 24,635,449 of record NW_028301711.1, read on the forward strand.
TGATTTGTATGGAAACCGCCTAGTTTTTACAAAACATATTTATTATACGACTAAGATTTAGAAAATTAACTAAGTGCCTTACCTTGTATAATTTGATATTGATATGGTAATAATGGAATATTGGGTAATTCAGTTTTAAACAATAATGTACGGGACGATGTTTTTAATCAAAATCTGTTCCCGCTATGAATTAAATTATATTTAAGAATTTAAGATATATCATGTATGTAAAATAAAGGGGAATATTTTAATGTTAAAATAGTTAAGGCTGGTGAAGCTAAAAGTGGTGAGACAACAGTATTTTCCTATGTAAGGTCGCCGCAGGTGCAGGCACGAGCTATCCCGTGCCGCTGAGTGATCTGGCAAGAACGTAGGTACGATTGTGAGTTCGAAATGATGGTTGTAGGACGTGTTAAGTTATGAAATACTGTTTGAATTTATTTTAATTTTTTTTTACACCTGAAAGTATTATTAACCTAAAAAATCGACTTTGAGTATTAATTTCAGTCGATTTTACGTTCTTATCTTTTGTAGGAATAGCGCCGGAATATATGTACCTACTATGTGTTAATTGTCACTCCATATCATTCCAGCTTAGAAGGAATAAGTATAGAATTGGCAAACATATACCATTACTTCCGAGTTAACAATGCTATTCTAATTTATTTGGGGAGTGTAATTAGCTAGAGAATACGGGGTTAAGGCGTTTTAGGTTTTATTGTGTGTCAATTTAAATGGGTGATACCATACAGCACTATAGAGGCACCTGAAATATAAAATATAATTTTCACATTTTATATAATTTTTAAAAATTTAGAAAGTCAGCATCGGGCTCCTTTATACAAGTGAACCATCATAACACATATATTACAAAGCTATAATTAATCCCCCCGACAAAACTCCATTTCATAATTTATTATTGGGAATGCCGAGGATAAAACAGTTCTATGCATACGAGTCTTTGGTTGAAGGTCTCGACCATGACATTGATGGCTAGTTCTTACAGGGGTTAGGTTAGGTTAGGCTAATCCTATGTGCAGTATATATCACAAATTCCCGCATTACCATATGTCATATTTTTATTTTCGTGAAACCGTGACACATCCGCACATAAATAGATTTAAATGTGGGTTTTCAATATTATTCCATAAGAAAATTATAATTAAATGGCATGAACATTGCATGATAATGGGCAGCTGGGTGAGTGATATTCATTGGCGCAAATCACAGAATAGCTTAGGGGACTTAGCCCACTACCAAAAAAAAAGTAATAATTAGTCCTCCCCAATTTATTAGTGTCCTTCAAATTATTAAATACTCAATGAATAGTCAGGGCTTAACCCCCCCCCCCTCTCAATAAATTGAACCAATGGCGATATTGGAATTTTGGGAGAGTTACGTCTAAAAATAATATAGTGTATAAATATATTATGCGACGTGGACACACACCATCTACTGGGTGTTCCTATCTCAAGTGTCACATCTACTTCTGCTACGGGACGATGAGTCACACTCTGGAGCTGCAGGCCTTGTCCTTGACTGGTGTTCGGGTGGCGAGGACTTGCGGCGGCGGCTTATGCCGAACGAATCGTTGAGGCCAAACGACATTAATTGGCGGTTGTCCGACGACGACCACTGACGCCGTCCCGACGTGTCTCGTGAACTGCTGTAGTCGTCGTACGTCGCGGGACTCGGGATGCCCAATCCTTGCAAGTCAATTGAGCTGTGGTTGTTCAATGTCAGGCCCCAAATGTCGGGGGTCGTGTTAACGTCCGACTCGTCGATGTGAACGTACGGCTGACCGGGCAGGGCCACAGCCCTTGGCGCCACCATGTCGTAGTTCAGATGGTTGTCGAGGTAATCGTCGATGTCACCGTCAGTGTCGTGCAACCTACTGTAGGACGATGACCGGCCACGCGGTGGCTGCCGCACAGGTGACAGTCCTTGGAATCCGTCAAGGAGCTGAAAGGTGCCGATCATCGTGAAAGCCTTTAGAGCCTCCGAGTCTTTAAAATTGGATGCTCGTGATGGAAGTGGTTGCACGTCATTACAAGTATTTCTTTGGAGTGCAGTGCACGGTTGCGACACACCGTAAATGCCCCTCCGGTTGTTTTGCTGATGTGTGATGTACGAGTGAGACACGTCATAAATGCCACCTCGATTGTTTTGCGACTCCGGTTCCACGTCATAAGTGATTTGCTGGGGGTTTTGATCGTCGCTTGATGGCGTCTGTACGTTATAAGTGCTGCGCCGGTTCCGAGGACTGCGTGATGATCCTGGTCGGTTAGACACGGCTAATCTGAAATTTGTCAACAGATCCACCGATCTGTCCAGTCTTTTCGGCTGTTCGGGTCGGTACGGACAAGCAGAACGCACAGATTGGGTGGATTGCACGGCGTTCTGAACCTGGAACCCTGGCCTCCGCGACCGTCCATCGTACGTCGACTGATTGTTACAGCGTCTACAACTGTGGGACAAATTGCAGTGGTTATCGCTTCCGGCGTTGCACCGAGCGTAATAACTATTATACCGTTTGATTAAGTCGGTGGGGCATGAGTCCATACCTAACACCTTAGTGATTAGTGCAGGACCGTGTGTGATGAATACTGGTGTAGAATATATTTTGTTCGCCACAACGAATCGTTTGTCCGATATTGGTCGATATTTCATTTTGTCAATCGCCATTATTTCTTTGTGTTGCATATGATAATAAGAATATAATATTGATATTTCAATACAAGTAAATTAAACCTATTAGTGTACAGTAGTAATTTTAGTGATTAGTTAATATTATTATTGTTTTGCAAGTTTTTAGTGATTAGTTTGGCTTGCTGTTTGGTTTAGAAAACTAACAAACTCTATACCTATGATATAAACTAATCGTGTTTTTAGCCAACATTACAATATAAAGGTACAGATACAGAAAAATAATTATACATGCTCAATTTTTAATATAGATTAGTATCTAATGTGTAAATGTACTTTCTTGGTTTAATTGGCCTGCATGTGACCTGTTGTTTAAATCAAAAATACGCCTTATAAGAAAAACTCTCATGCTTCAATTTGACATATTGATTTAATCTAATATAATAATTTATTAAACAATATATTTTGTTATAATAATAATATTAATAATATTATGATATTGAATGTAATAAAATAAATTATTGAATTTCAATATTTTATAATTGTGGGTATCAAAATATTAGTTGATCGATGTAGAAATTTAATTTAAGGAATTTCCCGCGCGTTGTCCATTCTATTTTTATAGTTTCTAGTATAATGTGTCATATGTTGTAGACAGTCGTCACTACTCACTGCAATATATAAATAATATAGATGGGAATATTTCTATTTGTAAATTGTTAAAGTAGGTCAGGCCAATGAAGCAAGATGTGCTGAGGCATCAATATATTTTATTATATAACACCGCGGTCGTGTCCAGTTCGGGGTGGCGGCTGAGTGATTCGGCGAGCACGTAGGTACGACGGTTGTACGTGTGAAACGTCAATAATAGTACGGGATATATAGGCAATCTGAATTTGCCAAGTGACTTATTTATTTATGTTTGTTTTATATCTGAATAAAAGTGTTTCCGACCCAAAACCCTAGTTTACAATTTTTTTGTCATTCTTAAGTTACCTTTCATCGGAGCAGCGCCGGGATATATGTACTATGTGTCAATGAGGTTTTATTAAACTGAATAGTGCCAGGTATTTGTAATCTTTGAGTCATTTCACTAGATAGGAACGAACTAAGAATCGACAAGCGCATACCATCGTACCTCAAAGTTAACACGTTGGCTACCATGAGTATCACGGTTGTCTCACACCATGATACAATAGACATAATTTTGACGATCTCTGGTTATGTACCACGAGAGTCACGGGGGACTCACAAATCGTCATTATGTGTGTATCGTGTGAGTTTCTGGTGACCCTCAGGTATTTCGTTTTCTTAAAGTTATGTAGAATTAAATAACCAAGAAAACTTATATTTTTTGAGAGTCACGGGTGATACTCATCGTAAATTAAAAAATATTTTTAAAATCAAGTCTGGTGGCCAACGTGTTAACAGTGATATTCTAATTAATTTTAGAGAGTGTCATTAGCTAGAGAATACGAGGGTAAGGCGTATAGTTGCTTTACCACGTATTATTCAATACTGGTGATACCACAAATGTGTAATGTGTAGACAGATAAGATACGATTACATACGTTTATTATGTTAACCATAATATTCTAAATATATCTTTGATAGATATCTGGGTGTATATGTCGTAACAACTTCGTGAAATCGATCTTTTCATGAAAAGATAACATTTCGTGAAATGGAAACACGTTTTTTGCACTTTGTGAAATTCAAAAATATTTTATGAAATGGTCACTCAATTTTAATATCGTGTAATTTTTTCACAAACTGGTCGCTCACTTTTTGTACTGAAATACAACATTTAACAACTTATTCTACCCTTATAAATTTAACTTAAATAATTATATATATAGTAATAAAGTTTATTTATAGGTATCATATTAATTTATTAACCGTATTGTGAACATTTTTTATTTATTAGAGCAGGAAAATTAATTGTGACAACGACTGTTACATTTTAGACTACCTTTAAAACAAACACATATTTTGGTTTGACAAGCACTGTTTCACGAACAACTTAACGGAAACGTCAAGACTATTATACTGCAATTACTATAGACTATCTGAAATGTATAGATGATATTTATTGGTTTTGATAAAAGTCATAATCATTATGATGATCATAAAGAATTAACCTTCCTTAGAAGTTTTGCTCTTTAATATCAAATATAATAGAACAAAATGGTTGATAAGAATAAGTTGATGGTCTATTCTTAAAAATTATAGACATATTATTAATAAATGGACCTGCACTTAGAGAGAGAAATCATGAAACCAGTATTGAATGAGACCGACAATTACAGTTAGAGCAACCCATTAAGAATAATTTTTATTCATTTTATATTTTTTATTGGTAATTATTAAATTTTTCTATTAAATTTCTATTTTTTATTAAACTTTTTTCTTATCTATTCCAATCTTTTATCTATATTACTTACTTTTTTTAAAAAATGCAGGTTCATTTATTGCTATTATATTTTTAATTATTTAGGCATTTTATTTAATTTAGAATATTTAATTTATTATTATAGATTAGAAACCAATTTGCAATTAATTTGCAAAATATTGACATAGTTTTGGAAGCGATCGGACAAAGTCGGGGGACTGCGTGAAGTTGGTCCCCCGTAATGGTTTTTTGATTATAATTTTTTTATGAGTAATTTGCAAATTCTAAAAACCAATTTGCAATTATTTGCAATTAATTTGTAAAATATTGACATAGTTTTGGAATCGATTGGACAAAGTCGGGGGGCCAACTTCACACACATTCTCTATAGTCTCTATAGTGGTGGGCATATAACAGCAGTATATATTATTTTGTTAAAATGGATTTGAATAAAATGCGAAGTGAATTTAATAAAGTGATAAAAAAAAAAATATATTTAATTTTTTATTAATTATTGATCATTGATTATTTATTAATGTAATAGCAGGGTTATTAATTATTGTGACAGATTAAATTAAAATATCTAAGAAAAATATATATAGCATCTTTGCCTGTTATCGTTAGGAAATGATAACATGAACTAGGCAATGATATAATTTCCTTCCGCTATCAGGAGTTGTCATCATTTCCTAAATGTCAACATTTCCGGTAACATATACATTTATTACATCAAATTAAATTACATAAATACATTTATCATGTAAACATCGTTAGAATAATGTGCAATTAATGTATAGGAAAAACATATAATGAAAAAAAAAATAATAAATAAATAACAACAAAATGTATAAACATATGAATTTCAACGAATTTGGGTATTATTATTATTATTATAGAATTTCTTTATAAGCTATATTCATTGTATCTGTTTTGTTGTTTGGTATTATCCTTGACCAGTTATAGATTCCAAGTCTAAAGAATGATCGTACATATTTCGTACAATAAATCGTGTGCCATTCATTAGATTGGAGTTGACATTTAAATTTATCAAAAGTATTACAATAGTACCTTTCTTTAGTACCAAACTGTGCAGTGGTAAACCACTTAAATGTTAACTATCTAAAAATTCTGTAGGAAACAAAAAATCGACACAGTCTTTTGACACTGTATTTTAACTTAAATACCTACGTTTTTTCTGGCCCTGGTAACATATTGACAATTGAGTTATTTATTTCATTACAATGTTCATTTTTAGGTGTAAGAATTGCAAATTGTGAAAAAATAAACACATTTTCTAAATTAAAAATAATATTTCCAAATACGTTTTTATTTTATTTTTGAAAATAACGATGGTTTAATTTCAATAAAATATTCGTCCGAATAAGGATTTATTAGCGGATATTCACCATTTCTAATTTGTAACAAAAACTTGGAAGATTCAATTTCATTTTGGTTTACTGAGTACCTAAACTTTACTCTCATATTTATAAATAGTTTAAGAATTTTAAAATCTGGCCAAATCAGAGAATGTTTTATGCAGTGAGTGCACATGGCAAGCAACGCGCGTCGTAACAATAGCGCAAATTTTATACTTCCAATAACTATTTAAGTAATTATTTTTTTGGACTTTCTCTTTTGATGGCTCATCTACACACCGAGTACTTTCGTTTAAAAAAAAAATCGTGAAAATCGGCCCGGTAGAACTTCAGATATAATTGTCGCAAGAAATCGCCTCACGTTTTAATAATATAATAAAGATAAAGATAAAGATTATTGTCTAATGCAGAGGTATTCAAACTTTTTCAGCACGCGGCTCCTTTGGGTGTTCACAATATGTTTACGGCTCCCAAATTATTATGAAAAAATTGAAACAACACACGGATAGGTACAATATGGGAGATATGTTATATGGGTGATAATAACAGTGACTTTAGTACTAGAAATAAAACTTCAAATGGTCGAATCCTAAGATGTGTCATTTTCATTTCCATAATGATTGCAGATAATATTTATAATAATTATACAGGACCTAGGTATGATGTTGATTTTCGGTGCTTTGACGCGGCTCCCTTTGCAAACTCTCGCGACGCCCCTGGGAGCCGCGACTCACAGTTTGAATAACTATGGTGTAATGAATTCATTCAGAGTGAATCTAACTTAGCATATAAAATGAAAAGGAACCCGAGGGAATCGAACCTACATTATGAAAAACGGGAGCCTATAAATTGGCCACTCAAAATGTTTATTTAACATTTTATAATTATTAATTAGATATATTATAACCAGAGTCCATATTATAATAATCTATGAGTTAAAACCTTATATAGTATTCCTATTTGAATTCAAATAAAATAAAAATTTTATATTTATTAAACCCTTAGTATAACAGTATTATTATTTATTATACCTAACGCGGTCCCGCGTAATATCCGTTTGAATTCTTATCGCGCGTCGGTATTGTCCGTTGTCGACTGGTGGTTGAAAAGAGAAGTACGAGTAATTGCGCGAAATTCCACATAAAGGCCGTTTGAATTCAAACGGATATTATGCGTGACCGTGTCATACCTAATTTATAATTTACTGCCTATAGAGCCAACATTGCACAAAAAAATGGTAGGTAAAAAACGTATAAATAATACATTAATGTACACCAGGGGTGGTGAACCCACGGCACGCGTGCCAAAAGTGGCACGTTTATAAAATTTCAATGACACGCAAATAATTAAAATTGTGCAAAATTATGACATTCGTAAATTTTAATTCTAAAAATTTCTAAGAAACAAACTATAAACATTTAAAAAATTATAATAATTCTATGTAAAATTGATTATGTTACTATATTTATTATGTTCTATTTAGTGTTAACAATCTTTCAGCACGTGAAAAATTGTCAAACTTTTGATTGCAAAAATGTGCAAAACTATGTGCCAACTAGACCTAAAAAAGGTTCGTCACCCCTGATGTATACGATTCTGTACGCAATTGTTTTCTACCTGAATATCACACCTTTTTTGGTTCTGATAACTGATTACCTGACAATACTAGGACCCCATCCGACGGTGCGCGCATCGGTGGTGATACATCTATTGCACCGCTATAAAAAGGTATATTAAAAAGGTATACATTAATTGCGCCGGAGCATTTGACAATGACACAGACTGTTTTGGTTAGTTTTAATTTTTGTAATAATTATATTATATGATAATATATAAGTTAAATATTAATTTATGTTATTATTAATATTAATTATATTATTTTTATAATAATTTGAACAACAATAAATAAAAATATATACATTACACACAATTTAAACAATTTATAATCTAAAAGTCGATGACTGTAAAATTTTTAAAACATTTGATATAAAAGTGACTTATCTGGAAACATCAGCTTCATCATGTTGTGAGGCAATTAAAAATATGTCGAACAAAATATGGTCAAATATCATATTTCATTAGATACACACCTAAAAACCATAGTTGCAAAACCTATTTGTAAGTTCCTTATTTACCAAGTATACAACAATGCTCATCTTTAAGTTTTGTAATTAATAGAAATAATAGGTATTACCTACACATCACACATGTTTATATAATGATGTATTTAAGAATACCTTTTTCCTATCCCATAATTTTTCTTTTTTTACGTGTGATTTACGGCGCAATTGCCCGCGCGCATACGAGATTGACAGGTATATAGGTTGAACGAAGAGGCCGATGATGGTAAGAGCTATCTTTGAACAACTAGAATAAATTAATATAATTATTTTTAAATTCAATTATACGTAATTAATATATTTAACTCATTGATAAACCATTGACCGAAATCAATCTGCAGACCGGCAGCCATCGACCATATTATAAGCTAATAGACGCGCCTTATAATATGCTTGTATAGGCACAATTATGTAGCTATCAGGTTTAATGATATGACGTCACGTTTGGGCAAAACAATTTCAAGTTATTATTAATTTGTTTATTTGGTGTTCATTCGTTCACAAGCTCACAGCATTTGCCGTTTGGAACATATTTTTTACTGTCGTATCATGATAGTTATATCATGTGTATTGTGTCGTATTGCACGTCTCAAGTCTGTCCATTGTCGTCGAAAATTATTTTATACACCTGTGAGGCAAATACACCTCACTATTTTTATTTTTTATTTTTTATTTTTTTATTAGGACTAGGTATGATTAGGTAATGGTGTAATTAAATATTGTATTATTACTATTAATTGAATAATATTTTATATAATATATTTATATATTGTGTAACCAAGTAATTATATTCTAATAAATAATGTTTATTATAGTTGTGGATCATTTACGTTAACAAATACATAACAATTATTTTATTATTTTATTGGATTTCATCATTGATTAAAGTACCTATAATATGCAAATATAAGTACCTACAGTAAATAAATTTATTACATACATTTATTTAAAAAGTTTAAGACATTTATTGAATTATTATGTTATTTGTTAGCTTAAAAAAAGGTAGGCAGTATAATTATTAATTGTATACTAAAAAAAAGTAACTTATTTTTAACTAAGTTAAGTTACTTTTATTTCCTAATCAACTTGTAACTTTTGCAAGTTAAAAAAAATAGAGGTAACTTTTAACTTTAAACTGAACTTACTTTTTTCTATATTAACTTAACTTAACGAGTTAAAAAAAATAGTTAACTTGCCCAGCCTTGCTATTTTATGATTTCAAGTGTATATTAATTTTAGAGTTTACAATGAGGTAACAATATACTAGTTCTAAATATATAATTTTAGTAAATTTAATTTAATAATTATATTTTAACTAATAAATAACTCGTAAAATAGGAAAACCCGAGATGCACAGATAGATAGATAAATAGTAATTAGTGTTATAGTAAAGAAATAAGAAATTAAGAATTAAAATTTTTAAGTAAGCCATTCAATCATATTTTATTGGGATAGCTAGAATACTATCTATAGTCCTGCCGCCGGCCGGCGTTATTGCCCAAACGTGACATCACACGCTACCTGATGTTGGCGTCAAGATATTTACCGTATGCCGCGTCTATTAGCTTATATCATAGAGTATTATTATTATTATTATTATTACTCTATGGCTTATATGGTCGAAGGCTGCAGCCATGGCGATAACTGATAAGTGTCGATTGATAACAATTAGCCACACACGGACCACTGATAAACAATTTTTTGTTAGTTAAAGTTTTTTTTTTTTTATATATAACTGCGACTGTTTTCGCTGCGACAGAACTTACGATAGAATGCAGTTTTCTGCCGCAACTTGCGCAGATGATAGACAAAGGACCGGGTGACCAACTTATAAATATATACAGAATGCTCCAATTTTAAGTATAAAAATATCACTGCAACGTCTAGCGTACAGTGTATATATATATTACAAATAAATTATATATATGAAAACATTTGTAATTAATAATAAGTAATTAATATGCGGGCGCCCAGAACATTCGTAATACCTATACAATAATATAATATAATAAATTAATAATAATAATTGCACATATAATAATATGCGCTAATAAAATATTATGGTTCTAGGTCACTTTGTACGGTCGAGCATTAAAAGTGCGAAACGCGGACACTTTGTACGGTCGGGTAAAAAGGTACATTGCAGAACGCGGACACTTTGTACGGTCGGGTAAAAAGGTATATTTCAGAACGCGGACACTTTGTACTATTATATACATAAAGTATATATATTATAAATATAAGTTATATACCTCAGTAGTAAGTATATATAATATTATAAATTATAAGATTATAACGTAAATTATTAAAATATAAAAATTAAAAGTAAATTATTTCATCGTATATTAATAATGATCAAAATAATCAAATAATCAATAATATTATTATAAATCTTAATTGTATTATAATATTAGATATCAGTTTTAAAGCAAATTAAAAATGTGTACAATATAAATATGCCATAATGACAAATAAAATATAAAAATGAAAAAAAATCATTAAAAACTACATGCATAGTACCTATAATATGGAAATATCTCAAAATGACAAGTAAAGTATAATATTGACAAAAATTTTAAAAAACTACATAATATTGTATAGTATAATAATATGAAAATATGTCAAAATGGTATCAAGCTTAGATAAAAAGTGCACATACATAATTATTTAATATTAAGGGTTTAATAAATCAATTTTAGAATAATTCGTCAAAATGAACGATCTATAAAATATAAAATTTCCATTCTTTAATATTTAAAAAAATCTTTAAAAACTACATGTATAATATATGGAATTTAAAAATTCCATATTTGTTATTTCCTTTTTTTGATGTTTGTTACATAAATTTAATAGTTTATTATTGCCAGCAGTATAGGATTTTTGTCTCTTATGAAGTCTATTGACACATTCATCCAATTGTATTGCTCACAAAACCGTCCAAAAACTTGAATTTGTTGTTCCTACTAATTTATTGGACGAACTATTCCACCCTTCACTAAAATTATTAGTTCGATGAGAATTAGACATAGTTTGACGTCTTACATTCCAAATATAAGGAGGGTACCGTGCGTTATTGTTATTACCACTAATATAAGTTCTATCAAAGTATGAAATAAGAGGTAGTAATTCTTGAAAAAATGTTGTATACATATGACTAATTTCGACCAAAATGTCGTTAATAGGTAAAAACGCCAATGAAGTCATCACTCTACATTCTTTGGAAATCCGTTCATTTTCTTTATACAATTTTGCTAATCCAAGTTGCTGAATTTGTCGCCATACAGACTGGCATAAATGAAAAAAGCAACCTTGAATCTGGACGTCATTAAAAACTCGATTTATTACGTTTATTACACCTAACTCAAAATCTATAACAATTCGCTCAGGCTTAAGGGGAGTTGCGTTTCGTACAGATGCTATAACGAGATTTAACAACATTTCATGATACGTATTTTCTAATTTATCTGGAAGAAAAGCATAAACACACGACCTAACATTTCCTTCAAATTCTGCTCGTATAATGTATAATTGAGCAAATATACTGGAACATTTAAATGTGCCATCCATGAACCACATATTTGATGAAGATAAAAAAGAAAGACCTTCATTTGTAGCGAAAATTAAAATACTATGCTCATTTCCATTGTCATAAATTAAAAAATCAGTTGACTCGCCGCCCATTGTAGTTTTCCACTTATTTGGTAGTGAAAAATTTAGATTTTTAGGCTCATCAGGAATATTTTTACGTCGTGCACGTCTTATAGTGCGACGTAAAGCATCAGGATTTCCCAAATTTGAACAAACTTGACCTACAATGAAACATCGATGTAAAAAATATTTTACTATACCTAAAAATATAAAAACCTATAAAAAATGTATATTGTTCACTTACTACTACATCCATGTGCGATTGATAAAAGAATTTGATTTGTACTTTCTTTGTTGTTAATTGCGCATTGCTTCATCTCAGTTTTCGCGTTGTTAACGGCACAGAATGTTAGTTCATCCAATGGTTTTGGGTCGTGTTGATGTGATACAAATTTAGTAAATACGGTATACTAAAATATATATATATATATATATTTAAGTTAAATTCATATTATTTGACGTTCACAAATAATAATACAATCGTAATTTATATACAAATAGTACCTATAATATTTATAATAAATATTTTTGTATAACAATAACTATAATATATCTACACAGTTAAGAAATAAAAATAAAATATTTATATATGAGGTACTTACTGGTTCTATAAGATTTGTAGAAATTCTTCCTACACACGTGATGACTGAACATTTCCATCTTATATATTTCAAATTTTTTCTTAATACCGTATATTCAAAACGATCTTTAACAAGTTTTGGTCTTAATTTACTGGAACTTGTTGTTGCCATCGTGAAGATTTCGGTAGTGACAGTGTCTTAGTGAAATGCATTTCAACGATAAACGCAAATGATAAGTATTTAACGTAGATATCGCGATTGTGAAATATATATAATGATAAACTATTATCGATGTGTATGTACCCATGAGATTCCCCAGATTATATAAAATGTATTTATAACATTTTTAGTAAAATTTGTCATATATAATATATAGTATATATAATATATAGTAGGTATTATTTACTTGCTAACTTAGGTATATAACTTATATTTGTAATATATATACCTTATGTATATAATAGTACAAAGTGCACAGTTAACGTCTTTACTGGCGCTAATTTGGTCTTCGCTCCAAGAAAAAAAATACATTTATCCGGCGGGGCATCAATGATACGTACGTACGCTACGGCCGCGTACCCGAGCTGTGACGCGTCGCAGAAACCTAATAATAAGCATGGTGATCCTTGTCGCGTATTTACGTACCGCGGTACCCGGATCGTAAGTAACGATGCTAAGTCAGCGACGAAAGCGGCCCAGTCCGCGTGGATATCATCAGGTAGGGGCGCATCCCACGTTAACCCATTACACCATGTCCGTTGCATTATGGACTTCGCAAGAAAAATTGCGGGCGCGAAAAACCCTAAAGAGTCATATATGCACGCGATTAGTGACAATAGGCCTCTTTTTGTGAACACCGGCGTATGATCAAGACGGAGAGCACAACAAAATTCATCGCGATCCGGATGCCACTCGATCCCTAGCATCTTCGTGCTAACCTATCGCCTGTATCGAACGGGAGCGGTCCTGACGCGCGACTATCGGCCGAAATTAAATTTAGAACAGATGGTGTGTTAGACGACCACTTTTTTAATTCCATACCGGACATTTTTAAAACCATAATTAAGTTTGATTGGAGTTCGAGAGCCTTCTGCTCTGTATCCGCCCCGACACAAATATCATCGACGTACGTTTGGCGCTCTAGTGCCGCTCGCACCGATACAAATTGATCGCAATCTTCGGCCGCTATTGCTTTTAACACGCGCAACGCGAGAAATGGCGCGCAATTTACGCCGTATGTGACGGTATGCAGTTCGTAATCACGCAGTTTATCATAAGGTGACTCGCGCCACACTATGTGTTGATATTTTCGGTAAACTGGCAGCACAGATATTTGTCTATACATCTTTTCAATGTCAGCCGTAAAAGCGTAACGGTACAACCGGAAACGCGTGATAATGTCGACAATATCTTGCTGCAATTTTGGACCAGGTGATAAGCAACTATTTAACGAGGGCCCGCGGTGATTACCCGCTGATTCATCGAACACCACACGTAATTTATTATTATCGATTTCAGGCCGATATACGACGTGGTGGGGGATATTAATACGTGCCCGGCGATGCGGCGATCGACATATGACTTAATGATATGTAATCGCGCATAAAATTAACATACAGTTCTCGGAGTTTGCAGTCCCCCGACAACTTACGTTCTAAAGATTCGAAACGTCGTACGGCGGTATCCCGTGATCCGGCGAACGTGCTGTCGGATACGGACACACGAAATGGTAGCGGTAATGAAAACCGACCTGACGGTAAACGTGTGCATTAGTCGCGAAAAATTGCTTCGCAGCTCCCCTCGTCAGTAAAACTTTCGGGTGCCGTGACCGGCTCTTCCACGTGCCAGAATTTATTCATCAACACTTCGATGGACGCGGCAAGAGAAACGGGCAGTGAGTGGGCGGGGCCTATTTTAAAATCAACTACCGGACCAATTAGTACTCAACCAAAAATGGAGCTAAATGCGGCCGGTAGACTATCATCGACAATTATTTTTTTACCGTACATTATGGACGGGTACATATCACCCCCCAACAATATATCAATAGGCGCGGCGACGTTAAAAGTTGGGTCGGCTAACGCCAGATCTGAAAACCTATCTTTCATAGCAGTTGGCAACGTAGTACGCGGCAAGTCGGCCGTGATCGACGGTAGGACCCACGCGTGTACAGCTAATAGTGTTGGCCAACGATATAATTTTCAATATCGATATCGTATTTTTCCCCCGATATCGTATTGCGATATCGGAAAAATACCGATATCGATATCGAAGCATATTAAAAATTTAAAACATTAAAAGTATAGAATGCATATTATATTATGAGTGTATTGAAAGTATATTAAAAGTATAGAATACATATTGTTTTAATATTATATTATGAGTGTAAATTAATTATTAATTAACAATTATATATTATTTTGTATAAACTGAAAAGTATCCAATGTATTTAATCAAAAAATTTCTTTTTTCTTTTTATTTGTATAAATAATAAAATTAATAACGAACATAATAATTACGAAAATAATTACGACGTCTCGCCGTGAGTTAACAACCGATACTGAATTTAGATTAAATTGTTTGGTGTGGTGGTTATTTCTTTGGAACATATTAATATCGCCTCGTATCATAATCTAGTAGATTAAATCTACGTTTTTATCTTTATTATATCTGTCAGATATAATAATTTATTATAATCTGACAGATATTTTTTTTTAATTTAATTTTATACTGTGTACTCAGTTTAGTGTTTAATCATCCGTAAAACCGCAAAATTCCGAGCCCCGATTAATCACACCGATATTGCGATATTTTCGATAATTATTTTTAGATATCGATATCGAAATTATTGAAAAAATACCCACGATATCGATATCGTATCGAATTATCGATATCGTTGGCCAACACTAACAGCTAGTATACCGGTTCGATCGCGAACCGAGGCTGAATGGAAATATCGACGCGCCCTTGTACGTTTACAACGGGAACGCCGGCTAAACCGGCAACCGGCGATGTCCACCGTGTATATTTAAATTTTAAACGGTCAACACATGCCGTCGTTACGGCACTAATTTGCGACGCCGAGTCGATTAATGCGCGCATTGTCAGCCACTCCCCAGCGCGATCGCGCACATGAACCAAAGCTGTACCCAATACAACGGAGCTGCCGCTAGACTGATGTAGCGCGGCAGACGCGCATAACGACGTATCGGACAGCGGAGCTTCGTCGCTATTGCGTTGTTCGGGTGACTGAATGTGAACCAGGTGGTGGTGCCTGCGATTACATAAGTGACATCGGGTCTTAGACTTGCATTGGTTAGACCAGTGACCAGCGCTAAAGCACATAAAACATAATTTTTTCTCTCGGGTCCAACGGGTACGGTCATCGACTGTCCAGGACTTAAATCGGGGACACGACTCTAACAAATGAGACTCTGAGCAACATGGACAAGTTTTATTCGACGTGGCGGTAACGAACGACGCAACATGAGACGACTGTTGCCCTTTATGCCGATCTCCCCCCTTGCGCAACTGATCGCCGTAAAATGGTTTTGACGCCGAGGTACCTTTGTTGGGCCTACTCGACGAATCGCCGACGAGTTCTAATAGAGACACCCGCGACTCAACAAAAGTTAGCAACTCACTCATTGACGGGTAGTCGGATGTCACGGTTGATTCGAAAAGTTTACGGGTGGAGATAGGGAGCCGGCGGAATGCTAACGCGAATAATAAAAATGAACCGAGGTCCGGAATGTTCAGCGCATTCAATAATGACACGGATTCGCTGAACTCTCACAAAAATCTTGTTAACTCCGGGAGTGACTCTTGAGTGGACGACGGGACGTTCAACAATTTGTCGACTAAAGATGTCGCAACCATGCGCGGGCGATTGAACCTATTAGATAACGTTGTCCATGCTAAATCGTAGCTGTCAGACGCGACCGGTATGCTCCGCACGGCTTCCGCGGCTGATCAGCGTAGACAACCGATTAGATAGTACATCTTATCGATAGGCGTTAAATTGGACCTACTATCAACCAACGCTTTAAATCTATCTCGAAAGGTAGGCCAATACTTGAAGTCCCCATCAAACTTGTGCAACGGTATCTCCGGCAGACGCGAATTCGAGTTATTAATGACAGTCGGTGGTGCTAATGGTGTCGGAACATTTCGAGATATAAAGTTTGAATTGATGTATGACATATCAACGGCTTCCGCGCCTTTTGGGATGAGACTATCAGCGATCGCTTTTGATTCGGTGATAAGTGCACGGACTTCGGCCGGTAGACCTGACGTGTACTCGTCGGTCTTATCTAAATTAATTAGAAAGCCTAAAACCGCCTCGTCTTCAAGTTTAAATTGAGTCCACAGCATATCGAGGTCGGTGACGGCAACTAAAAATTGAGGAACTACATTCGGTTCACTCGAGACCCGTAGCGCAAGTTCGTGAACCGACCTGATGCTGGCTATTGCCGTTGTACGTAGTATTTCCGCGCGGCCGCGCGGGCCTTACCACGGGTTAATCGTTCCAGGTCTTTTGTGTCAGTCATGATGACAATCTACCAATGATTACTACGATAATACGTGAAAATAATAATGATAAAATAATACACGAGCATTTGTCGGACAATAATAGATCAGATAATCAAACGCGCATAAAATACGTGACCGCGTAACAAATTAAATTCAAAATAGTGAACAATATTAAACTGACCTGTTATAAAAAGTGAATCTAAGTTGGCACCCAAATAAATACCTAATTAAAATAAACGTCTACAACCTACGCTCACTGAACCTCCCCGGGTCCCAAAAACCACGCTCTGCTACCAAATGTTTTCGCTGCGACAGAACTTACGATAGAATGCAGTTTTCTGCCGCAACTTGCGCAGATTATAGACAAAGGACCGGGTGACCATTTATAAATATATACAGAATACTCCAATTTTAAGTATAAAAATATCACTGCAACGTCTAGCGTACAGTGTATATATATATTACAAATAAATTATATATATGAAAACATTTGTAATGAATAATAAGTAATTAATATGCGGGCGCCCAGAACATTCGTAATATACAATAATATAATATAATAAATTAATAATAATAATTGCACATATAATAATGTGCGCTAATAAAATATTATAGGCGTCTAAGTACAATGACCTTCAATGCCACAGATATAAAAAAAATATACTAATAGGTAATTGAATACGAATAATAATAATTGGGCATTACGGTCATAATAATATACAATTAATAATTTTACTGGCCACTGAGCACAAGTGGACCAATATGAGGTGACTGATAATATATAGATGACCTGATGGCGACAGCACTGGATACCTTGGCTCGTTATTGACGCGGACGACGACTGCTGCTGATGCGGACAAGCTCCCCGTACACAAGTTCGACACAACAGTTCACTGGAGGTCGTTAAACACACTCGATTAAACCTTCGAGGTGGCAAAACTGACACCTTGTGATCACACAAGGTTGGTTGGGTGCGACACGCGAAAAAACCAACTGTTGACAAGCACGTTGCTCTCAGGTCAACTGTTGTGAAAAGACAGACACACAGACGCCGAGCTGGCTAGCGCTTTGGCCGTCGGCTGACGAACCATCACCAGGCAGCGGAGGGGGGAGCTTGCCGGACACAGCTTTATCTTGTAGCCGGACACCTGTGGTGTCCCGACTAATATATATATAATTTGGCCCAACGAAAAAATCGTTCCGCGGTCGAACAGCGACAGTAATTCGACCAACATTTTGGCCGATTTGTGCTTTATGACTACTAGCGACCCATCCAACGACGTGTGTATTCGAGCTTTAGAATATTGTTGTTCACCGTAGGCCCTGATTTGTTCAATTTCACTGTCGATACAATATCATTATTATTACGAGGATCAATTGGTAAAACACCTTTATTTGTATTGAATTTTGATATAGGCCACTTAATCTTTTTTTTAAATATATCTAAATCTTCCACACATTGTTTGATGTATCAAAATCATTCGATTTTTTTACGTATTAGATTCTGAGCGTAGTAATAATGTATTGATTTTAAAAAGATGTATGGTTTAATTTTACTTTTTTGTGTTTATTTTTTTTTTTGTAAATTGTGCCCTTAATATTTGCTAATCATGTGTAAATAGTAAATTATTTTAGTAATATTTCTCAAAAATCAATATTTTCCTTCAATTTCCAGACTTTAGAATACGCATTCATAGCTACATCGTTTTATTGATCGAAGTAACAACAGTTACAATAAATTAGTAAGCATATTGACTTAAATTGAGTTGTTGTTAATTCTTAGTATACACGGTTGCAACTTGATTTGGTTAAAATATATAATGTAATAAACATTTGTATGGACTTATGATAAATTACTGCATACAATTTTAAATGAATAATTGTTTTTATTTGCAATTATTTAATTTTTTCTTGTATACAATTTATATATTATGTAATGTAAAAAATATATTGACTTTTTATTAACTGCATTTTCAAACAAGTATTTTATTTTTGTGTGGTTTTTTTATGTTCTTATGTTTAATTTAAGTACGTTTCAAAAAAATTTGAGCCGCAAATTACGTAGTATATGAGTTACATGACTACACCTAACCATTTTTCGGGCAATTTACCTACACCAGTAAAAAAGTAAAGGGGTAAATCGAAATACCTTTTTTTAATGCAGAATATCTTAGTGGAATCGTTAATTCCAAACATTTTTAGGTTAGGTTAGATTTTATTTACTATCCGATGTATAACATGTAAATTGAAAAATTTTGTTTGACCTGTAAAATATATGTTACTGATAAAGTGATAACGAGTATCTACTATATCAATATATACTTCGCAATTATTATATTGAATAATAAAATAAATAATTTAAAAACAAATACATTTAATTATAACTGATGTTACAAATTACAAACATTTCCTAAAATATTCTACATATACCTTCGTAGCAGTACCGTGCTAACCATCAGTGGCACCCTAGGGCAATTAAATTTGGCGCCCCTAATCTCAAATGGCCGTAAGAGAGGGGAGGGGGCATTAGACATTTTCCTAAAGCCCCCCCCAAAAGTCAAAACTATTCAAAATGTTATTATTATCTGGTCACTTCACATTGAATTATTTATATATATAATAAATTAACAAGTAAAACAACTCAATTAATAAACAATGAATTTAGTTAGGAGACAGTAAGAATAAATGTATAAAAACATGAATAACAACAACATTATTTTTTTATTATAATATTGAATAACGATTTTATAAATAACTTTATACAAATTTTTTTTCTAGCTTTAAGTTTTGAGAATTTTTTAACAAGACTTGTCCAACTGATATTCTTGACAATTTCATTTTCAATACATAATATTGATAATGCTGATGTTTCTCATTTGATAATGATGACCGTAAATAGTTTTTGACTCTCTTCAAAACAGAAAAGGACCTTTCTCCACTGGCATTAGAACATGGCATACAAATAAATAATTTACGAAAGTTCGTAGATTTATATTAACTATTTATTTAATATTTATTAATTTATGATGATTTTTGGTTAATGATAGTTGCTAATATAGGGTGGTTCATTAAATCTGGAATATTTATTTGAAGTGAATATTACTATTTTTCTGTACTGATTTGTTTTGAATTTTACCTATTACCGGTTATAATGTCTATATTATGAATAACACCACATTTAAAAGGATGCTACATTCACATAATATGTTATATCTGTTTTACAAATGTACAACATAGTAATAGGTAACTGTTTTATGTAGAAAAGAATTAAGAATGCCTCGGTCATAGCTTAGAAACGAATACTGGAACTACGAAAAATATAATTATGTATAAAAAACACAAAAATAATACATTTTGAAACAATTATAATTTATTTCGTATAAACGATATCAAAAAATTAAAAACGTGATTTCACAGATTACATCCTCAACTATATTAAGTATATACTTTATTGTATACCAATTTAGAATTTTAACCATCACCATATTCAGAGTGGTTCTATCACGAACAAAACAGTATTTGCTGTTGTATATTTTAGATGTAGACAACCATTGCGGGTGTAGCGTCCTCTTAAAAAGATTTTAGTGCAACAATTGTTTTCTTTAACAAGACCCACGCTCAACATAGATTAAATTATATCACTTAAAATTGTTGTTATGGGTTCTTAATAATTTTTAAGTCAAATAACCTACGTATTACAATAATTATAGAGGATAATGTTTTATGTTTTTAAGGATATAATAAACCGGGGTATTGTTTTTTAATCACTTTAATTTGTGTAATTTAAGCTTTTTAACAGTATTGACAGTAGTTGCAGTATATTGGTTTTTAGCATATCACCGTTGAAAGTTAGATATCGTTCTAATAGTTACATATTGTAAAGTTGGCCCACTTGATCTGCAACATAATGTCACCAATGATTTCGTGTAAGAAAACGATGCATGATATTACGATAACGATGGTTTTCGTTCTTTTTGCTCCAGAACTCCTTTACTGAGATAACTGGCGGCTTATGCCCCCTTTCCAACAAAACATCTCATACTTTTATGTATCACATTTTTAAATAAAAATAAAAACGCTTAATGTTTAGTAAATGCATGTTTTAACAGACTCAAATTTAAATTTTTCTATATACTAAATGAAGGTATAATACGATAATACGAATTACTTGATACTGGTGTTTTTTATTTTTCCATTTTTCCGCATCTGAAAGCTCATCGCCTCCTCTAACAAAACAAAATAGCCCCAAGGGGTGGAACCACCCACGTTAAGAAATACTGCTCTAAAACTATTTGTATTTTGACACGTCACTGGCAGGTTCAAAAAGGTTAATTCGTGAAAATGTTTATAATATGTACCGGTGAAACCCGAAAGCGCAAATCAACCTTTTTTTTCGATGACTCAAAAGCGCAAAATGAATTTGCGCTTTTGTACCTTGGTAGTGGGATAAAAGCACAAAAGAAAATTGTATTGTTTGATACAGTTTCAGTTTCTGAAGCATTTTATGAACTATTTTCTATTGCTCCGGACAATCAGAAGATATCAGCATTCTCAGATTATATTTTAGCGAATTTTATTGAAAATGACAGCAGATATCCACCACATCTCTGGGCTGAGCCACCTTCGAACGAGCCTAGGACTACCAATGGTCCAGAATCATATCACCGTCATTTTAAAGATCAATTTTATAACCCACGCCCATCTATTTATAATTTTACTGAAGTGATTAAAGAACATCAAGCAGAAGTTTATTTAAAATTACAATCAAATGGTCAAAAATCTACGAATCGAAAATCAAAAGTCATCTCCAATATAAAAACTTGGACCTTGTATAAAGAAAAAAAAATTTATAGATTGGAATACTTGAAAACAGTAGGTTTCAAGTTTCAAATTTAAGGCGTTTAAAGTTAGGTTAAAATAATACTTAAAATTGTATTTTCTATTTTTACTGAAAATGTATTAATGATTTTTTTTTTGATACTTGTTTAAATAATTTAAAATTATATTTTGATTTTTTGATTTTTTTGAACTAATTAATACCACTGTTAATGCTTAATTTAATATTAATAATAACTAAAATTTTAATTAAATACGATTTTTTTTTATAAATTTGATTTGCACTTATGGGTTATTTAAAAGGTAATTTTTTTTGCGCTTATGGGTAATTATTTTTGCGCTTTTGGGTTGCGTTTGGGTCGTATTTTGCGCTTATGGGCTACAGTCTATATCTTTTGACTATGTCAAAACAAAGAATTGTATTCACCAAAAGTGTTGAATGTGCACGAAGTGACATTAAACATCAGAAATCAAACTAATAATCATTGTGATTTATGAGAATTGAAATAGCAAATTAAAACATCTGATGGATACTACTATTCTGCGATATGCAAGTTAATTGATAAAAATATATGACAAGAAATAAGTATTGATGTTGATAAAAAGAACCTGTCGAACAACTTTTATGAAGTATAATTAGATTCATATTTTGATATAGGTTGTCAATAAGTAATAATTACTATACTGTGTCTATTGTTTAATAATTTAGTATTTACATACTTATAAATCGTTCGAAAATGTAATTTTTAATGCTTTTCATTTATTTAATTATATACAAACACGAATATTTTTCTTTCCTCTGAGATTGATATTCGGCCAATTTACTCTCACACTTAAGCTGACAACACAAATTTGGTTCTACTCAGTGTTAATCATTACTTGGATTAATAGTTAATATAACCATATTATTTCATTTTAATTAAAATGGTAAATTAGAATGTGGCGTTCACGTTGTATAATGTAGGAGCGGTGTCTCTCTCCTATTTTTGCAATAAAGTAAGTTGATTTAGAAAATATTTTAACTATTCGAACCTATAAATATGTTTTGCAATAGTTATGTGCTTATTAAAAAATTAGATAAAATGTTGTTAAGGGCCTGCCATTGATTTGCCTATTACCACAGTAATTTAAGTTACATAAGATGCGTGTCTAATGAGGTTACTCAAATATAGTTACCTAGTATCTATTCATCTTCACAGTTGCAATACCAATCACGGGATGTATTGTAAAATTCTACACTTATCGAACATTTTTATTGTACCTACATATCTATGAAACCGACAAAAAAATACCTAAAATAAACAAATATATTTAGTAACTAATGCAGATTAAAACAATATACATTTTTTACGACTTAAATTAAGTAATGTTATGGAAATTTATTTCAAATTACGAAGATTCAAATTATGAAATTCAAAAGTTGTTTTTATTGTTAATTTGTGTAAATGTTCGTTTGTTTATGATACCATTTCACCTTTGTATTCTGAGTGGTGATAAAATAATTGTGTTATAATAATACTTAATAATGCTGTAGCCTTAATATAGGAAAAACAAACTATAAACGGTTCGCAATAGGTAATATTACCCATGAGATAATGATGGTATTACCTGTATGCATACTGTAAATGCATAAGGTGACCAAAATGTTGATGAACAACCTTGTCGCTTTATGAAATAATAATATGTGGTCATGTGGACTGTATACCTACTTTTTAATAATTTAAATAAATAAAGATGAAATAATAACAAATACCTATACTGCCTCGTTGAGAATATAATTTAATAAATATTCATTGCCTGTTTGGCACAACAATAAAAAAAATTAATGTAAATATTATAATATAATATTCCTCAGTTGACCAAATTATACAAATGAGTATAACAATTACATGTATATTATAATAAGATACTCACAGTAGCAACACAGACGGTACCTTTGGCGGTGGATTTTATCCCACGCGACCGTGCCGGGAACGTATTTAGAATAATAATAAAAACAAATATAATACTGAGAACAACCACACACGTGCGACCGCTTAGAGGTAACCGTTGACGAATAATTCACAGGACAACGCGCCACAAACAGAACATATATGACCACCTACAGGGAAAAAATGTAATATAATAGTTTGAATGATTGATTCTCAGAACGATAGGTACTTTAACAAAGGAAACCTTGAAACTTTGATGGTTATAAAGAATGAAACACTAGGAAAATGTGTTTTGAATATACAATGTAATGGACAAACCGATGTCTTCGGACCGCTGGATGATGAAATAAATGCTTCGCCCAGACTCGGCTGCGACAACAACAACAAAAAACGTACAACTACCTTCACTAGAAGTATAACAAAAGCATGTGGTTTTGTCCAGACTCGGCTGACAAAAATCACAAAAGACAAAAAAGGAAAACAACTTCAAAGGATGTATTCAAGCAAACGTGTTAACTGCTCGGCAGTTGCAAAAAAAGAGAGCGAATTACGAAATGATAACCGACGATCAAGACGTCGGCCGTCTTTGCCAGTGGACAGTGGTTACCACACAGCTGTTGCTGCTAAGTCCACTGTCACCAACATAATAATAATAAAAAGGTTTGAGCGCAAACATATACCATATAGCAAATTTTACGCTTAGCAGATCTCGTTTAACTCTGTTAGCTTAAAAACTAGAGTGAAGTTTAGTACTCAACAACTAACTATAAGTACATAATATAGTAACAATAGTTACATAATAATCCCGGACCTAACTTGCACCTATAACAATTTTTTGTTTAGTACAACTAACTCGTATGCAACCCATTAAATATTTTATCCCCTTAACACTAAATTAGGTACATATAAATTATGTTTAGTTGGAGTTAAACACTCATCTACATAAGCACTTAACTTCTAAAAATCTAGTTACAAAATTATAGGTATAAATAAATTAAATCAATGTTACAGTAAAACTGAAATCATGTATATTTTTTAACTATAAGTTTAAGTACACAGACATTTAAATAAGAGTATAAGTAATAATAGCCATACTACAATATTGTAATACCTATATATCTAATTTATAATAATTTTACATAGCACATGTTTTTTGGGAATGCAATAGATTTGCTATTTGAATCAATGATCAAGGGCGTGTTTGTAAGAAGAACTGTGGTAAAAAATGCTAAATAGGTCATAGAGATAAAATTCCTCCCAACAGATATTTTTACTGATGTATTCAAAAGAAAACGTTGCACAATATATTTTTTAAATACTTATTCTTTCGTATTCTTATTTGAAGATTAAAGTCCAAGTTGATGTGGATTATAAAATTGCGCTACATAAATGTTTTTAATTATGAAATAGCTAGTCTTATAAATAAATTTAATACAGCACGTTACGTGATGTTGGTCCATAGTCCAAATTATCTACAACTTGGAACAAAATTAAGAACTGTGTGATTAATAAACGGCATGTACATTGTGCAACAATAGTACGAGACTATTGTTCTCTCTCAAGCACGCCCTGTCACTGTAACAATAAATAAGTAAAGTATATTATATAATTATAAAAAAACAAAATGTAAAGCATTACCTACGCTGAATCCATCATGTATGCCATCAAGACTTATTGTTATTGCTTTCCAGAGATACTATTACAAAATCGTTCTAATCGTCAAAATGGTATTTATGAATTTTAGTAGGTACTTAGGTATATTGTTAATCTACCACAAAAACATATTTTACTATGTACTTTATATAACTAATCTAGTTTTATAATTTAAACTTTACATAATACATAATACAAAATAAAGTATACTATGAAGTAGATACAATAATAGGTACCTATCGTATAAATATATAAATAATAAACTACCAAACAAATAATGAAATTAAAGAAATTAAAGAAAATTATAAATTATAATATTTTTATCATACACCCGAATAATAATAATTAATAATATAAATGGAAGAAAATGGTATAGTAAAAAGGAAAATGATTTTTTTTTTATCAGTCATTTTCCGATTTATGAATTCCAAGACTTGACATTAGTTGGAATAAAAAACAGTAGCACTCCAAAATATAAAATGAGCTTAAAACATCTACATAATATTTTATTTTATTTTCAATGTTGTAACACCTAAATTCAATACATTAATAATGGAAATTATTTTAGGACATATTTGTATTTCCTTATAAATTTGATTTTAAGTTTGGTAAAATAAAAATGGTATATAATCATAGTATTATAATCAATAAATGATTTTTGGTCTTAGAATAAAATATAAAGTTATAATACATTATTTTCATTATTTTTATTAAGTTCTCAAATTAATTGCAAATAATATTTGTATTAATGAGACAAGTTGAAAAATGGAAAAGAGTGAGTACCCGTACTTTAAGGTAGTGTTTAAAATTAAGTTATAAACATGGTCTTACAAAAGATTTTAAGAAGTTTGTGAGCTAGTTTTAATAACACAGGTAGGTATTTCAAAATGTATTCGAATCACACCTTTTGATCTGCATAACCAATATAAACAATACAAAATTATATAACCCACCCATCGCAAAAAAAGTTAATTCAAATAAATTGTTTTTGTGTTATTAACATGAAAAATAATATACTTAATAATTTGGTACCAATGGACAATAATTTCTCAGTAGATAACACTTATTGTTTATTTCCTACTACACAGCTATAAGGTATTATATTTAAAAGTTGAAATGGAAAGTTTAGTTAGGTAGATAGATGATATTAGTTCATTCGTCATCATCTTCGATGTTTATTACTTCTTGTTGTCTAAAAATGGTTTAATTAATTTTATAGGTAATTAACAAATAAAAAAATGAAAGAAACAACGTAATAATCAATAATATCATGATACTAACTTATGTTGTTCGTCGAGTTCGTGTTTAATCTTCGTTAATTCTTCCTTTAAACTTGGATTTTCTAAAAGATTTACTCCTGCTTCAAAAATCACATCTACTAATGAACGGAGACCGTACGTATACTCA
Source organism: Diuraphis noxia (assembly GCF_037042655.1). Lineage (NCBI taxonomy): Eukaryota > Metazoa > Arthropoda > Insecta > Hemiptera > Aphididae > Diuraphis > Diuraphis noxia. The sequence goes on from NW_028301711.1 coordinate 24,662,572, forward strand.
AATTTTATGCAATCGCTCCATAACTCTATAAAGATTAATTTAAAACATTTATTTATTTTATATCTTTATGTATTTATTATTATAAAGTTATTATAAAAAATGTCTTACCAACGTCCATGTGTCCAAATAAATTGCATGCTTCACTGTATAATTTTCTCATGTACTTAATATGTTTGCTTCCTTTAGAAATTATGCTCAATGTTTCAAGTTGTAACATTCTTTTATACAATTCATGAGATTTCGGCTCTAGATTTTTTAAGACGTTGAAAATTTTACGCCCACTTGCTATATCATATGTCAGAACGCGCCATTCTAAATATTCAGGCCGAAATCTTAAATTAATTACTTCATTAACCACAACTATCGAGGACTCTTTGTAAAATTCTTCGACCTAAAAGTAAAAAAAAAGGTTATAAGAATTTTACACAACTACTTCAATCTAATACTGGATGAAACATTTAAAAATTCTAATAATTTAGTGTAGAAAAATCTTTTATTTAAAAGGACAGTTTAGAATAAATTATAAATTATTTTCTATATTATGTATAAAATAATAGGTAGAAAAGGTACATACTTGTAATTTTTAAATTTAGACAAAACATGAGCATTCTTATAATATAACTGTAGAAGATATTGATTAAATAATAATTTATAAAAATTTATATTAGGTACTATAAATATATATAACTATATATTATATATTATTATATTACTAATATATGTATTATTATTAATTTACATATTACAGTATTACCTATATATAATACATTTTATACAACTTAAAATTTTATTAATACTTTCAATATTTAGAACAGATAGTACCTAGGTAAATATTAAACTTTTTGGTTTGATTTAAAAGAGAAAGATACAATTCTGGTCGTAAAAGAAATCAACTTTTTTTTAATTTGGTCGAAAAGTGAACCGACCAAAAAGTGGAGGGATGATTTAAGTCGAAAATGGTCATGTCTCTAGACCAGATACATATACCATATAGGCGGTTGGCTTAATACAACAAATTATTAATCCCAATAATTTAGTCTGATTATAACCAGTGGCGCAACTAGACTAACTGCCCCCTAGTGTCACTTTTAACTAAGGGGCCATAATTAAAATTATTTATGCTTATTATTGTGAACAAAATTTGGTCGATAAAATGATAAATTGCCAAAAGGAAAAAATTAGGTAGTGTATTTAATGATATAACTTATACTTGTACAATATTGTAAGTTGTAACAACTGTTTCTAATCAGTTTACTGAAATGGAAGTGGTAATTACTATTCATTATCAATACCACATATTAAAATTAAGTTAATAGATTTATTAAAAGTTTTACCAACCAAATAACAACATAAATCATAATACTCTTATAAAAATTATAACTTTTAAGACTACACTAGTCATTTATATACTATAAATTTTAATATTTTATATATTTAGAGTAATATAATGAAAACTATGTTGTTAAAAGTATTTTAAATTTATTTTCACTTAAGAAAAATGTATTTGAATTAACACTGAAACCAAACATATTTTAATTTCACTTAACAATGGCTAGGTATATAAGCAGTGGTGTAGTGTAGGGTACACGCGGGTACACCGCGGCGTATACTCACCTCCCAATTTTAGATTAATGCGTCATGCGTGTACCTTTAACGAAATTCGCGGGTACACTGACCATGAAGGCATGAACCATACGTATTAACGTTACCCAATTATACCTAGGCAATAAAATGTATTTAGGAAATATTATTGGATAGTATAATAATATATTAAATTTTGATATTCAATAACAAAAAAAAGATAAGCGTCGTAAATTGTTTACTATTGTCATAGAACAATATAGAAGCGAATCTCGATCAGTTGATTTGAGTTTACGTTTACCCATGATTTAAAGATACCTATCTATAATATGCTCGGGCCGCAATTTACATAAAAAATTAAAAATGGGCCGCAATTTACAGCGACCCCTTAGATCCTTGTTTACCCGTATTCAAAAAATGAGGTTAAAATATATCAATCATAATTTATGAGGTTCTATTGTATATTATATAGACAAATAGATGTTGGATTGCACAAGTACCGAATAATGGTGGGGTGACTGGGGGGGGGGGGGGGGGGGCGTAGGCCCCAAATTTTTTTTTACAATGATTAAGGCGTTTACCCATGATTTTTTTAGGACTACATCACTGTATATAAGCATTCACAAAAAAGATGCAAAATAAATGCAATAATTTCACTGTACTAGTCATTATATATAAATTATAAATAGGTATATAATTAATATTAATGATCAAAATGTCATGATTTTTATATTTATAATGAAACTTATTATCAAATATGGAAATAGATTATTTTATTTAGGCTTGGGCCCAGGGGCCCCTGCAGTCCCCCTGGTAGTTGCGCCACTGATTATAACTCGTGTAAAAGTTATTATAAGAAAACATTTTTAAATGTAAGTATTATAATATTTTAATACATTTTATGATTTTAAATTCTGAGAGAACGATAAAACTCATTGTGATGAAAAAGACATTTTATCTAATAGGAAAAATCGTAGTATAAGGAATATCAAATTATTTCTTACACTATTGAGAAAATGTTAAATGTTTAACATGTTTAAGATGTGGTTTTACTCACGTACGTTTGACCAGCCACCCACCCCACCACTAAGGCTAGTCGCTGACTGGCAATTTTCAGTTGCGCAATAGTTTAATTGCATGGGTGACTTCCACAGTGATATGTGACAATCAGCTCACATGCAACTAATCAGTTTGACCAACTAATTAGTTTGTGTTTTGCCACAAATCGTTCGATTGCGTGATTACTATCGCGCAACTGAAAATTGACAGTCAGCGACTAGCCTAACGAAAACCTATAAACAATCTATATACAGATACTTGGTATATACAGATACTTGGCATGTAATTCGCACGAATTCGCACGCCTAGTTTGAAAATTCGCAAAATTTCCACGACCTTCCTTCCCATTGAAAAACAAAAAATTCACGGAGGGGGGGGGGGGTATCGACACGTCTCGACAGCCCCTCCCTCCGGTGGTCTAAATAAGCATTTTCGGAATTTTTCTTCTGCAGACATTTAGCGCGTAATTCGCACGTAAACGCATTCCTAGTTTGAAAATTCGCACGGGTACATTCATTTATAAAACTATTCAGTCTTGTAAAGTATTAGAATATAAGTATTTGAATATTTGTAATAAAATTCTTGTTAAAGTATTCTTTAAATATTCTGAATACCTACTTCTTAAAAGTATTTTTAACAAAATTTAAATACCATAAGTTTTAATTTGACATAGTAAGTAAGGAATTACAAATTTTAATAATGTTTTTAATAATATTGAGAAATACTTATTACAATTAGGTACCTATGTATGTTGATAATTCATTAAAAAAAAAAATTAACAAAGTTTTATTTTATTTTTAATCATTCTTGATTCATTTTTATTTTTTATTGTATTAGTTAAGCACTATTAAGATTTGTTTTACTAAATCAAGATTATAATGTTAAGTTAAGAAAAAAATTTTATTACAAAAGTGTGTATAACCCAAAAAAAGTCTAGTGGAATAAAAGATCTATAAAAAAAAAAACGTTAGTAAACACCTATAGTTAATAAAAAATAATCTATTTTTAATAAACGATCTATATTAAAATAAAAAAATCTTGATTGAATTAAACAAATCTAAATAGAAATAAGAATTCGTCTGAATTACGTACTAAATATCTGTATAGATTGTTTATCGATTTTCGTTGGGTGGGGGGGGGGGGCTGTTCAAACGTACGTGTTTCACTCCATGGCTGACCATGGATGCATCATAATAGTAACCTGTCGTACAGGCAACTACAATCTGTACCTATTATACAGAAAAGCGATTGACTAGTTTTTAATTAAGAAGTAGGTGCTTATGAAAATTGAATTTATATAATAATATACCTTTTATTTGAGATGTAATTCGAATATACCTACAAAAAAATTTGGAACACAACATACGGTATCTTTAAAAACAGAAACTGGAAATATAATTCTGATTGAACTTTGGCTATAAGATGCAACTACTATGCAGCCCAAAAATCTCACAACATATTTATGTCTTCATAAAAAAAACTCCGTCAAACTTCAATGTTTTAAATACGTCGGATAAAAAATCTGTTTTATTTAATTTTAATCGGCTGGTCAAAAAAGTATTGAAAAATATGTTTTTCTTAATTATTAAATAAACAGTAATATTAGTATAACAAAATCGATAGAATTTCTTATTAAAATAAAGAAATAGAGGCAATTTCTGAACATAATATTTTTGAAATTTTTTCTTCTCATCAATATTACTTAATGTTTTTATTAAAGTATATCTACAAGTACTTCAAATTAATAGTAATATAAATATATTTAATTTACATAGGTATAAAATGGGCGTCACCCGCTTGCAGACCAAAGTAAACTTTTTACCTTTTCACCTAACCTCCCGATTGCAGCCCGTACATAGCAAGTATAAGAAATACTATTTTCAGTAATAAAAATTAAATAAATATCTCGATTTAGTCCAATACATATTTCGACATAAATATAACTATCGTATTCACAATTTCCAGTCTATTAAAGATAAGTTAGTCCATTCGAAATTCAATTCACTATTTTATATATCCAATCCAAGGATCTATAGTTTATTTTTTGGATAACTGAAAGCAATGCCAAACAGATGATAAAATAATAATGCAATCTAATGTTCATACTCCTTAAAAAACAAAAAAAAAGTTAGTAAAAAAAACTACAAACTTCAAACTACAAAATTAAAAAACTTGGAAATATCTAATTTTGATTTTGTAAAAATAGTGAGTTTTAAGAACCTGCCTCTATCACTATAACCATTTATTATTTTATTGACATAATAAATTAATTGTATTTCATATATATATATTTTTTTTTGTAAATAATTTATTATTTGACTATTTTTATATTATTTTACTAGGTAAGAACATTACGCCTTATAGTATTTAAAATATTAACCAGATACTTTTTTTATTAATTATAAGCTATTTTGTGAACCAATGTTTGTTTGGACGCAATCAGGATACAAGGATACTTATATTTGGGATAAAATACAACTACCTGTATTCGGGCCGCAATCGAGAAACTCCGTATAAAACATACCTTTTCCCTCTCACTGCATAAGGCATATAACTCCACTGATATCCATAAAGGCAATGATTTGTCTTTAATTATTTCAACACATTCAGTCAAAACATCCATTGCATTTCTAAACATATCACGGCCAAGATAATATTGAACCAACTTTAACCACATCTCAGCATTGTCGGATGAAATTGTTAGTCCTTTCCTCAATATCGCTACTGTAGCGGCTTTGTTATTACGACGTTCTGCCTAAATAAATAAATAAATATGTTATTTTAATAGATATATAAGATTAAACTAACGCCTTACCCAAAAAGTAAAATGTCTGGGCTGTTTCATGGTATTAATGGAAAATGCTTTATCAAACGTTACATCAATTATTTTATTTACAAATACATTATTGTCTTTATAGTCTTGATCAAGTGAACTATATATATCTATGATAGTATCCAAAAATAAATCCCATAAATTTTGTTGGTTTTCAGGAGGTAAACCATCAGTTAATGCCTCATTATAGGTATTAATACAGTTCCTAAAACTAAATATTTTAGTACCAAATAATTAAATTTTAATAATAAATTATATTCTAACCTTATAGAAATATTTAGTTTTATGTTCTCCAATTTGTGTAAACTTTCTGTGTCGTAGTTGTAAACAAAACCCTTTAAATGAATTTTAGCTAATTTTTGCCACATAAGCTCATTTTTTCTGTATTGATTAACCATATCCCTATACAGTTGATTATTACATACTGATCAGTTTTAAGTTAATAATTTGTCTATACCTGATAACTATACACTGTAATTGTGTCATTTTTATGTGATTATCTAAAGTTATGTCCACTAAATCAAAATGTAGATTTATGTCATCTTTGAAATGCTGAATGATACAGTTATATTTATTTAAAGCGGTTTGAAGAGAAGAGCCTCCTGTTTGGTTTAAATGCTTAACTTCTATCCAAAAATCTTCAATATACAATTTTTTGAAATCTTCATGAAATTTCATTCCATTAGAAATGTATCGCCTGGCAGATTCTACGTCATTACAATCATTAAAAGCATGTTGTGCACCAGTTATGTATATCTCAGGATCACTATGAGATGAATCCATTATACCATCCAATACAATTTTGTAGTTTGTAGTTAATTTTTGCTGAAATAATAAATATTTTAACCAGTATACTTCTCATTATATAATTTCATAACTTAATTGTATAGGAAAGTAAACTAATCTAATACTTTTTTAAAAAAACTTAATAAATATCTAAAAATATAAGTACAGCAACAATTTGATAGCTATTTCATAATTATTTATTGTATTTATTTATTTTTAAGAGGGGGGCGGTCTTATAAACTTGAAAATTCTTTTAAGGCCTAATAGAGCCTAATATAGATAATATACATATATTGTAATACAATGGCGCCACTTATTTTTATTAATGATCTCCCTCTTATTTTACATAGTTCAGTGAACATTTTGATGTTTGCTGATGATGTTAAAATTTACAGTCAAATCAAATACCAAAATTTGTTGCAATCTACTTTAAATAAATTTGTGTTATGAAGTAAAAGAAACTGTCTATCCTTAAACTATGATGAATGTAAAATTATAACTTTTTCATGCTGTAAAAGTCCTATTTTTCATAAATTTTTTATTGAAATCATTAACTATCCTCTTGAAAGATGTTCTTCTATTATAGATTTAGATATTTGTTTTGAATTTGATCTATCTTTCAGAATAAATCATAAAATTATCATAATTAAGACGTATAAAATGTTGAATTTTATTACTAGAAATACTAAGGACTTAAGAAATTGTATAATTTTAAAAATTCGTATTCTTCTCTATTTAGATCAAACCTAGAATTTGGCTCTTTAATTTGGTCCGATAATTATTCAGCTTACTTAAATGAGCTTAATAATATTCTGAAAAGAGTTGGCTTTATTACTCATTGTACAATCCCCAGAGACTCTTTCCTTTTGGTTCAAGACTCTATGTATATTGACTCTCTTAATATCAGGTTTGATTTAATAGATTTAATGTTTGTCTATCGTATATTATATAATGATTTAAACTGCCTAACCTAACCCACACGAAATTCTGATTTTTTCCATATACCTACCTAATTTTAATACAAATATTGGGAAAAATTCATTTTTTTCAAGAGCCATTTTTAACGCCAATAGAATCTTTACAGTCTAAGATTTTTTCTTTTTGTCTCGTCAAGTATTTAAAACTAAATTTTTGTTATTTTTAAAACACAGTGCCCAATTATTTATTTTTTTCAGTTTTGTTTAATAGATTAAAATTTTGTTTTTGTATTTCTCGTTATTTTTATTATTATCACTTGTCTATTAGTTTTCATATTATTGTGCCAATTCATAAATAATGTTTTTCCTCTTTTGGTAAAGGGCTTTGGTCCGTTGATTTTATATAAATATATTATATATATTCCAGGGAATCGATCGCAAGGAAACTTAATCTTTCAACTACTGAATCATTTGACTTAATTTGAGCATTATAGTTCCTATAAATGACTCATTCCTACTCATAACTCAAAAACAACTATATAATGAACAAAATTATACTTTATTTTTAGTAAAAAAAAAGTTCCCACGCGGAGTCGTACATTTGTGGCTTAAGCATGTGCGTACACAAAATTGTACGTATTCAATCAGAATGTTTATACATAATATGGACTTTTTATATTCCCTTGCTGTAATGAACACCTTAAAAACAAACCACTTACAACTCTTTTAAATTAAACTAGAGTCAAATATTTGTGACTTAAAAATTATTTATTTTATTTTCAAACATAAATTAGTCAATACTTAAGGGGCCTCATAAATGAGTATTTTCTTTGTGAAAAACTACTTTTTCTAATTTCAACGATACGTATCAACATTTATCACGAATTTCATTTTGAAAAAATATTCGGATTCTCCATAATATGTAGAAGAGATCGATCTGGCCACATTTAAAATTTTGTAATTTAGATTGCAATAAACGCTGTTGAAATTTTCGAAATGTTGAAAAATTTCAAATTTAAATATTTAATCAACTAAATAAAATTATAAAAATGTGCCTCGTACATGTTTTGGAGTATAAGAATATTTTGTCAGGATGCAAATTGAGGTAGTCGTTTCGACGTATTATTGGATTTAGAATTGTCTGTTTGTATAAAAAAGACAGAATTTTATCGCGATCACAAAATTAATATCTGACATTGCATTTGTGCGAGTGCGTGCAAAATTGCCCGTATCTCTACGTAAGTATCAAAATATATATTACCGCCGTGTCGCGCCGTTGCATTCCTAGGAAATATCAAATACCGCATCTATTTTGTAATTTGAAAATAATACCTAATAGTAAATGCATATATTTAGATTTAATTATATCTTAATGTTTCTTAGATATATGGGTATGATAGATATAATAATTGTTTTTCTATATTATTATCCGCTGCAATTGAATGTTAGCATTATCATTCTACAGACGACAAACATCCTTCAAGTTTAGTTTTTTTTAGACAACATTATTTAATTATTGTTTTAAAATGAGTCCAAGATTTGCTGCAAAATCAAAAATTCCTCCATCAAAAAGAAACAAACAGAGGATTTATAAATTCAATTAGAAACTCAATACAACTCGTAACTGTTCCTGCCGCCACTGTCATTCGTATGTGTGAAACGGTCCTGGTCTCTCGGCAAACAGAGCATATACTCTATAGCTCTTTTGTCTACTTGTCATTATACAAATGATACCATTAGTCTATATGTTAGTTAGTAATATAATATAAAGACATCAACATACGAGACGTTTCCAAATGATAAGTGCATGATTTTATTTTAATTATTCACACGGAAAAGGTGTGTTAAAAATTTTATGATACCTAAAATATTATTTTATTACCATTAATAAACGGGACTTATTCCAAGAAGATACCGCGCGATCGACGTCTAATTATGTTCGGTTGGTTGGTGAGTGGTAAGTGAAATATTGTACTATGCGGGTTACTACTAATAATTATTATTTACGACTAATACAACGACAAGGCTGATTACCGAATGTATAAGAAGTTGCCTATAAAATGTTCCTTTGAATCCAGTAGTATGGAGGCCCCTTAATAATACGCCTAGAAGGTCTTTTCTCACAATTTTCCTCAACAGATTAAATCCACTCATAATAATAACTATTATTATTATCTCCGTAATTTAGTTAATATTTTATAAATGATATACTAATAAATAATATAATTAGGATAAATATATGAATCCCACTTACGTAATTATAAGTCATATTCATAAAAATATAAAAACAAAATTATTTAAATAAAGAAACTATGGTGATTTCTCATTTCACCGACATCCAGTTCATCAATAATTATAATAAGTTATTTCAATAAAATTAATAAAACTATTTATTTGTATACATACAAAATATCTGATGTAATAAACATTAATATAATGTAATATTATATTATATTGTGATATGTACATAGGTAACTAAGTTTAAATATTGTTCAATATTTCACAACCAATATAATAGGTAATATTAATATAATACCACCGCATTTCAAGCATTTATACTTTATAATAATATTATTCGTTATCTCCACGTTTTTAGTCTATTCTGTAAATTCCAACTATAATTTATCGTTATAAGTAAGTCCAGATTTTTTCCTACTTAATTTTAACTCATAACATAACGATGAAAAAAATTAAATTAATAACATATATATCTGACCCTTATTATAGTACAAAATGCTTAAGTTCACGTTAAATTAGGTTATTTGATTTGTATGTTTTTTAAATTGTATTGCTGGGTATGTCAAGAACTTGTATAAAATCATTGTTGTCGACGATTTAGGTATTTTTTCAAAAACCATTAATAACTGTTTTTATGTTCAATAAATCTGTCGCAAACTGGGCATAAACCATAAATATATAAGATTAAATTAGAAAAAAATATCTTAAGTAATAAATTTCTATTAATTCAATAGTATAATAAAATATACACTGTACAAACTACAAAATTAATTAATAAGCGTTAAAATACACAATTTAATTTTACTTACATTTTTCAAACAAAATTGAATATATTTTGAAACCAAATTTACATCAAATTTGAACGTCTTAAAAATTAAAATGTACATATCGTGTATCCGATTGGATAAAATAGTTTTAATTTCTGATTTGAAATTCTTAATGTCAGGTTCTTTCATTATTTGCTACACATAAAAAAAAATAAAGATCTTATGTTATTTTAATTGGGAGTATCTTCTATACCAAAGATTCTGAAACTGTAGTACGCGTACTCTTAAGTGGTACTCGACATTTTCTAAGAGGAACGCTAAGTTTTAAAGTGTAGGTATGTTAATCATTAAGTTTTGTATACGTATTTTAGTTTAGTAATTATAAGAAGGAGTACCCAAAAAAAATGTATCGATAAAAAGGGGTACGGTGTTCATAAAAGTTTGAGAATCTCTGTTCTATACTATACACCAATTAAAGCTCCGACGTTCAAATATTACATATTACATATTACATATTTTAAATATTTATTTTACTTGTTTGTAAGTAAATATATTACCTATGTTTTATTTGTCTGAAAATTGATAAAATATCAATAATCAAATTTTGAATACATGGAACACAAATTTATGCAGCATTATTCACCTAATCGCTGTAATCGTCTTTTGTTACTAGACTTTTATTTTTTAAGCATATTTCAGTAAGTATTTTAACTAATGTGTTCAACAGGTAAAAGAAAAACTTATCCTTTTTTGAGTATTCTATTTTCAAATTAATCGTTGGTGAAAATATATATTAGTATATAGAAGAATATATAGAAGAATAATATATAGAATAGTATATGAGTACAAACGAACAATAATGATACCTACTCTATTTCAATTTATACACACTTTACATAATAAATAATAATTATAGTGGACCTCTGTAATGCGAGCTTACTTCAATTTTTTGTTTACAACTATTTAGTATAATCGATTCAAGTGTTATTTGCATCAATAATTCCTCTTTTGTTGTTTTTCCGCTCAAAATGTTCTCGTTAAATGATTTACGGTTGTTGGTGAATTCACTGCGAGACAACAAACAATTATAATTACACCTAAAATATTGTATATAATACAAAATTTAACGTAGCTTACGTAAATTCTTCAGCAGTCATTATTTCGTAGGTGGTTATAAAATATTTTTCCTCATCTATTTGTTCCCGTGATATAGCTCCAGAACCACCAGCCATTGTAAATTTATACAATTTTCAAGTTTAAAATGAAATGCACGTCTATGACGTAAAATTTACGAGAGACTGGAAAAGTTCTTTGAAAACATCGATCGACAAAAAATTATTAGCAAAAGGAGAAACACAACACTTGACGCGAGTGTTTCGAAATGCCGACTGACGAAGTGACGAAGCTGGTAGAAGACCGGCCTAGTGACCAGGTCGGCCCGATGAGAAGGTAAATTCAGGGTGTCCATTTGCTGTCGATCGAAAAAACCCATGGAAGAGAAAATCGACGTGTACAGCAATATTTTGACCGTGTTATCATACACAGAATTCTAAACATTACGAGCGTATGTTATCAATTTTTATGAAATGACTGATAAGGATGTTCTATAATCCATAGGCAAGTATATATTTTTAATGAGCGTTCATTTGTACGAACCTAGCTTTTAAAAAGACTTTATTTAGATAGAGTCTATTCAGATTAACAAGGGCCATAAGCTTGATCAACGCGATCCGATGAAATTGAGGAAATTTAACATTATATCATGCAGTCAATTAGGTAGGTACTATAACGTCTATAACAGTGTTCGTAGATAATTTTTAGTATAAGATAAGTTTAAATATTACCATGTTGTCAATGCTCCAAATAATAAAAATTGTAAAGATAATTTAAATTAAATTGTTCTAATATTTATCAGAATTTGTAGTATTAAACTAACTCATTTTTATACATTGGCAAATCAAGAATATTTGTCGCCCAGGACTGATAAAAAACAGAGCTATTAGGTGTACCTAATATTATATCTTATAGAGTGTTGGATAAAAACTGTGCTTAAAACACCATTACGAGTGGCCTACATACATTTTGAAGTGATGAAGTGTTTACTTGACGACAATGTACAATTAAAATAATCTATATATTTTACCCTGCTATATATATGAGTAAATATGTATGCTCTATGTTATCATGCTTTCGATACACTCATTGCTTGTCTAATAGCATCAGATCTATGGTAAAATATAATGTACGTTTGTATACTGGACGTAGTTAATTACACATCGTAATATGTTACGTCTACCGAAAACAATATAATTAGGTATTGAAAATCAAAGTAGTAAATTATATGACTTGATATCCTTTTATACGGTTTTTCATATTTAAACAGAATAAAAAAATTCTTATCTTTATTCTTTACTTAATATAATATATTTTAATAAAAACAACGTATGCGCGTATTTCAATATTTTAAAAACTTATTTCTCCAGCCTTTGATGCAACCAAGTTCTTTATCATAATTGATTTGTCTTGAAATTGTATGCTCTAATTTTACGTTATACACTTTCACGCATCATGTTTTATAGTAGTTTGTAATTACATGTATATAACTCAATATACAATTGAACTGTGAATAAATGGTGAATGCATAGTATTTTTTTATACAGTTAAAAATTAACTATAAATATTTAAACTGATTATTTTAATTTATAATATATTTTACTTAAAATAATTATATGTAATATGTAATATTTTTTATTCAAATTTGTTTTTTTTCATTTTTTTTTAAATTAACTTCGAAGACTTATTAAAAAAAAAAAAACTAACCCCATACCCTCCATGGCCACTCCATTGAACTTGGTACTGACTGTATGTATCATTATGTAAAAGTAAAATAATAGTGTGATATTTTAAAGCAAATACGATATCCGCATTATATTGATAGATGAAATTTCGTTAATTATATAACTTCAGTTACACTAAATACTGTTGTCTGCAAGCTATAATTCTACCCAAAATGATATCATCTACAACATTAATCACTATACTCTGGTATTTAGTAAAAACAATTTCATCATATACGTCTTTTATTTTTTTATTAAGATTATGACTCAATCCCTTATACTTCTATAAACTTTTATTCCAGTATCTAGAGTAGTTAATGTATGGATAATAGTAGTCACTACTAGGTAATATTAATGCTTCAGGTAAACATAATTTACCAGTTACTAACCACCGTGACATCGACTAATAATGTTTTGAATACAAAATTATATTTTGTTTAAATATCCCGTCAAAATTTGAATTTCAATAAAATTGTGTTTAAATATTTTTTAGATTTCAAGGTTTCACCTTAAAAACTTAATATGAGGAGTCTTGTGTTAAATTTTCAAGCCAAAACTATAAAAGTTAAATATATAATTCAATTGGAATTACAAAAAAATTTAAAAATATACTTAAACAAAATTATAAATAAATTAAAACAATAAAATGCTTGTACAAAAATAATGCCCATCTACTTTTAATTTGTCAAATTTTGGGAACTATTATGAAATTGTAAAACTATTTGACTAAGCCTAATATATTTTCCAGCTATTTTGAGATTTTTATAAACTATTAAAAACTGTGTTTTGGTATAACCTAACCTCATTACTATACTGGGCTATAAGCGGCTTTTTGATTTTTGAATGTATTATACACAGGGCGGACTGACTATTTTTAGCCCGGGATGCAAAATTAATTAGGGGCCCGTACATTTTTTTCAAATCTACTAAAATTAGGAGTGATACAATGTTATATTATAAATATAATAATAACAGTATTGTCAATTCCTATTATAATTTATCTTTCTATTCTACATTACAATAAGAGTTAAATTAAAAAGGGCCCGACAGTGGTAATCGGGAGCCCGGATCATAAATAAGAATGGGGGCCTGGGGTGCTACTTAGTGTATAGCACCCTGGACTAATCCGCCCCTGATTGTAACATTCCTAAAAATTAATATTTACCTGTACTTTGTTTTTCCCCTACATATTATACTTAAATATAAAGTTAATAATGATATGACTTCGCCGTGATCGTCAAAGTTTCTCATCTGACCAAGTGACATGTCACTGTCCTTGTTGCACCTGTGCTCGTTCATCCAATCTTATGGATCGTTTAAATGGCGGCATCGCTCTCTTCTCCAATACAATAATTCCCACACGGCCACCAAACCGCACCCGGCCTTTAACCGGAAATGCTTGTGATGGGTAACGGCCACGCTACGTGGGGTAAGTTCGAATTACACAATAAAAAATTCATTCCTATATCTATATTGTCCTAGTCTCGTTGTTAAAACGCCATTTCCATGTCCCCTAGGAACGGTGACATCGATTAGTTTCGTCAGTGTTCAGTTGTGAACCATGAATGTGTGCGGTGGTAGACCAAACGGCTTCCTTTGAATACAATGCCATCTGAATGGTTTCCTCTTCCCCTAGCTAAAATCGTTATAGGCTGCATGGTTACCCGGCTGTCAAGCCATCTATGAACTTGTGTAATGTATAATGTTATCTCGACGGCGGTAGTTGACTCAAAGTGTAATTATTTTTATTATGTCGAAGTCTGATGGTTATCAGCTGTCCAAGAGTGTGGGTGGTTATTCATATATCTAAATAATAAAGTAAAACCTGTATAGTATATTGCATATAATGTATAATATTAAGTATAACGGGCCATCTAGGCAACTGCGATGACGAAATTAATGTCACGGTAAAAAAATAACATTCAGCGTTATGTAAATAGTATTAAATACAAATATCACAAATAAATATTTACATTTTTCGAACATTTGCATTTAAAGAAATAGCTCATATAATAATATAGATATAATATTATAAAGTAATCTACTTTCGACGATTATTGAGAATAATTAGAAATTATAGTATGATCTTAACTCTGCAATATTTAAATATTCTAAAGTTATATATCATTTAACATAACGAGAAATGTACCTATATAATTATAACCAATAAATAATGCCTAAGTAGCTATTCGGGTAGAAACGAGGTTTCGAATTTATATTTTTCATTCCTATTCTAGAAACTGGTAAGATGATTTTGTACAATTTAAATAATTTTTTAATTATTTAAATTGTATCTCCAATACAATGAATAGTGCCATAGAGATATGTATAAATTAATAAAGTAAGTCTATTTATATATTTGTATGATAGATAAAAGTAAACGTAAAATAAATAATCCTGCAAAATGAAATGTTTTGTATTATTATAATCGTTTTCAATATATTATACTATAGTAGTAATCATTGAGTAAATAATGTTTCAATTTTTTTTTTAAATTATATTATCATCCAATTTTTTATTAAGAATTTAGCTAGTTGAATTATATATTACTATATAATATACATAATGTTTTAAAATTTATTTTTGTTGAACTTTGTTCCCGTTAATTAAATTACTTTTTTTATAACTTAACACGATATTAATTATATTATATAATACAAAATAATTCAGCTTTATTTTACATTTAAATGTTTTACGGCAATCATTTTCATATACCTAGTTCGTAACAATGATTTTCAAAAATAAATTAATATTCAATAAAAACAAATGTATCCTATTGCTTTCAACGAAAAAATAGTAAATATCTACTGAGCATATGTGAAGGTCCTGAATAATATTTGGGTGGTTAAGTTTTTAATAGCAAACAGATTCGTGGCAACATTTTACCCAAACCTCTATCTGTATTACTGCTATAATATTTTATTTTTATATAGAACAATTTGTTATATTAACGAATCTAACCAAACTGGATAGAATAAATAAAATAATTCACGAAACTAGAACATTATATTTTTATTTCCATAAATGTCTACCAGTCATAGTGTAAATAGTGTAGGTAATTCATATTATATCGTAATTTTGAACAGTGCAGGAACTGGGTGGAAGGCCCAAGTGTTAAAATTCATTGTGTGAATTATTTCATTTTTTACATTATATGTTTTTAAATAGGTACATTTTACCATGTCTTGATTTAAGATTTTTGTATAAAATAAACCTTGTATCTTATATGCATTGTACGTTCATAATTTTACACAATATTTTAATTTTTTGCGTGGTAATAAGAAAAATTATTCAATTGATGAGTTTTAACAATTATTCGACAAATTTATAGTACCTAACTATTATTCATATGAGTATGAGCTATAGGCAAATATAATAACATAATACAGTTTCACTACGTTTTTAATTATTTAAATAAAATTATTTAAATTTTGTATAGTATTTTATTATGTATTTTAAATTACCTAGTTATAAATTGATTATTCATTTAAAAATGATTTTAAAAAAATGCAATAAAATATATCTCCTTCTAAACAAATGTTTATTGTAAAAACCACAAAATAACTGGCATAGCAAAAGCTATATAATAATTTCCAGTACTGAATCTATAGTCCCCCTTTGTTCTAACATGCCAGCTGCAGGCTACGGGTCTTGTACAAAGATATAATCTATGTTGTGGTATGAGACTATTGTAAGACAGTAGAAATATTGTACACGAAAATTAAAATGTGTCGACCCTATCGTTTTGCTTTCCATTCAATGCCGTAAACGTCAATTTTCACGTAGAAAAAAGTTTCTCGAATACGTAAATCCTCAAATAGCTTCGTTATTCGACAAGAACGATTCTTTAGTATTTACTTTGCATATACAATTAAAAAATTACCAACACATTTTCAACCAAACTTCTTTTAAGGTGATTCTGGGTGTGTGAAATATATGAAATAAATTTGTGTTGTAAAAAACTGGAATACTTCGGAAATTTACCTTTTTGTGAAACGAAAACCAAATAGGCTTTAACCTACCTTATGCATACTTTAGTAGAATAATAAAATCGTAGAACCGCTGCGAATAGCTCAAAACGCTTCATGTTATTTGTAAAATTGTATATATATATATATATATTAGTAAATTGTGAAACGTTCAGATGACATTAACAATATCATAGTATAATTTCAGAAGGCGTTAACTTACGCCTTATTTTTGTTACAGAAGAGTGGATCGAAATTTCGCAATGGTTTCCATGGGTACATTGATCTGTCAATAATAATAAACGTTAAATATACGTATACATATAGACGCAAACAGGCTTGGCGCATGCGTATAGAGGTATAAGTTCGAATGTGCGAATGTGCAATGCCTCTTAAAATCAAATTTATATTCACGCAATTCGTTTGTTTAATACATTATAAAAATTATATGATACAAAATAAACAAATATATTAGATTGACAAAATTATAACACTTCGTGCGTTAATCACGCAATGCGCTATTTACCACAGTTATATAATAATAAATTGCTATGTATAATATTCAAGCATACCTGTATTCATTGAAAAATAGAGTATCAAATTACTTTATAATACAGTAATTAAAAATGAATTTGTATAATATTGCTTTTAGGTTAGAATATGGTATTCAACAGGTATTATCAGAAAATTCTTTTTATACACGGTAGGTACAATCTACAATTAAAAACACTGTACCTATTATTGTAATTGACGGTAACAGGTAGCGACAGACACGTGCAGCTAAAATTTTGTAAATTATGTCTATAATAAATAATAATGTTATTATAACTAAAATACTGCGTACTATAAAGTATTAAATTATTCAAGTTTTCATGTAATTTAAGTATTTAAATACAATCTGAAACTTAAATTACATTATTGCTTATTATGACTGCAAAATGTATCCTATCTTAAATACAACTATAGGTATTATTTTATAATATAGTGCATTGGAAAAATATTACCAATTACCGGCTTATTTATTTAATTAATTATTTTAAAGTATCGTTTAAATTAAAGAAAATCATTTTTGAGATTGATATTGTTTTATATTAATCATAAGCGCATTACAATAAAAAAAAAATTGTAGGTGCCTAAGCTATGCATTTCTGATTCTATATATAGGTATATATTATACGCTTTAAATTCTAATGCTATATATAACATCGTATTTACCATACAATATTGTTAATTTTTACATAAATAAACTTAAAATTTTAATATTATTTTTTTATATATAAGCTTATTTATGAATTAGATGGAAACCACGAAAAATATTTTTGATTTATCGCAAGAAATCATACATATTTAAAAACATTTTGTCCGCTAATTTGTAAATTACTGAATAATTAAATTTATACATTTTCCGTATTTAGGCGTTTATAGCTGACACATAGTTATTACAATCTAATTCATTTTATCCTACATAATCGCGGGTAATTGGATAAGCACTAAAAACTAAATTAGGCACTTCAATACCAGCCGTTATTGATATATCGAATGACTAGTTAGTTTTATTTATCTAATTTGTTAATAGAGAACGTTGTAATAAAAGTAATCGATGGTCAATAGCCGATAAGTGATAACTGATAATATATGTTATATAAGGCACAATGACGATAAAACAACATTGCCATCGAACAATACATTTAACTTTTCCTGGTTTTCGAATTCTAAAATGTACATTTTTATGCTCCATAAAATACAGTGTTATCGAAGATAGTGACAAAAAGTCTATTATAAATATTATGTAATTTATAAATTCTCATTTACACAACATAATTTTTCATCGATCCTAATGATTATTCTAATAATTGTCCTGATGATCATTAATATTACAACAATTTATAACTTGACGAAACTTTTATTGTTTTTAATGAAAGCATTAGGTAATAAATTATGAAACATAGGAGATGGCATTGCGCAACGCAAACAAAAATCCATAAAGCGAAATGCGATAGGCGCCGGGTCAGCGGAAGTACGGAACATGACTGGGAGACGCATTCTTCTCTCTTGCTCGAACGCAGCCCTACGCGCGTTTCTTTCTCGCACGCGTATTATTATTATTATTATTATTATTATTATTATTACTACCAGCTTTGTCCGGGGTTCGGGCGTTCCGCCTGCCACGATCAACATCGGCGGTGTGGTTGAAGGACACAACGTTGCCGTAACGTGATACCGCTCCGCGTCTGCAACGTTGCCGTTTCGTGTGCGATGGCGGTAGTTTTATGGGATCGATGCAGCCGTCCGCCGTAGAGGCCATGCGTACGCATGCGTTCATGAATGGTGACAACGGGGTGTGGGCTGCAAAAAAGCGTTTTATATCTTTGCTTCTGCTACTTTCACCTAAACCTAAAAACATCTAAAACTGTTTTATTATTTCGTTTTTGTTTATACTCTGTCTATAAATTAATTACTTCTCTTGCCACCAGTTCACCACCACTTATCCACACACAACTTCTGATAAAGTAGGTAATTTAAATATTTTATTGAATTTCCATATTATTTTCTTCTAGGTGTCGAGATATATAGTAAGACCACAGTGAACTTTTTCACTATCTAGTGTACTCTGATAGAGAGGGGGGGAGGAATCACACGAAATAACTGGAAAATACCCATTATATGCCTATAATGTATTACGTCTGAATACCTATTATTTTATGTATCTTTTCTCCAAGAATCTGGTGACAATTGCTATTACTTTAAACAAAAATTTGGTATCATTACCAAAACAGTCCTCGAAAATCCGTGAACCTAGATCTTAATACTACTAATTACTAATTTATACTACCTATTCTCCAAATAAATAATAGTCAGGCCACTGTCCCTTCGTCCGTAAAAAAAATCCTATTGACCCAGCTGAATACGCGCTATAAGTTCTGGGAACAGAACACTAGAATGAAGAGAATCTAGTTTTAGACTCAAAATGTAATCACTTAATACGCTTAAAAAGTAATTAAATATATTATATAATTAGTATAATAAATAGTATAATGATTTACTTAGATAAATATGCAAAATGTATCTTCATGCATGTACATATCTCTGCATGAAGGTGTTTAAGCACATTAAGCATTTCAAGATTAGTTGCTTATTTATAAAAATGTTGCTTATATACAAAGTTATATAAAAATAGGTGATAGGTCTATCCATAGTAAATGATTTAGGTTTATCGTAAATAAACGTATATATCAATTCGTGATATCTATATATATATAAAAGTGTATAACAATTCATCAATTGAGAACGGCTGAAACTCTTTTTTGTTTGGGTCGTAATTGCCAGGAGAAGGTTCTTACGGATGAAAAAATTGAGAAAGTTATCGGGTTAGAGAAATATGATGATGGTATGATGAAATTAAAGTGGCGCCATCTGCCCAGTAAAAAATAAAATAAATAATATAAATATTTTTTAGCAGTCAAAGGCAACCATTTAAACAAACAAGTGCTCTCGAGAGCAGCTGGACTTATTTTTAGGATGGACATTTTTGTTTATTTATAAATGGTAGTAGTATGTATTTGTATGTTCACTGCCAGCTTTTACGCGGTAAAAAATTTGTTCAAGCGGAAATGTTCCGCTCCGAGAACACCGATTTACCGCGTAACACAATACGGTGATTACACAAAATTGTCCGTCTATTTGACCCTTGCACAAAAATATTTACCGCATCAACTATTTTTTTATTAAATTTTCTGTTTTTTTAATTTTTCAATCAAATATCGCTAAATTTTATAAAAATAATATTTCAAGTAGAGAACACAAATTATTTAATAAACTTTTTTTATTTGTTCCTCTTGAACAATTTTTTTTACCGCGTAAAAGCTGGCTGTGAACATACAAAAACATACTTCTAATGGTTGCTTTAGTGACGGTTATTATAAGCGGTTATTAGTGATGGTTATATATATTTATCTGTTAGTCTTATATACATTCTTAAACAGCTGGACCGATCGCGACAAAATTTGGTACAGAATTTTATTAGACATATGGGCAGAAGATATGCTAAGTTAGAAAGTGTTATGCCTAAATATCATTGAATTAAATATATTTTAAATTGTCAACATTATATTGAAAAAACGAAGAAAATTACATAATGATATACGAAATTGAATATCATTGTAAGATTATAATATATTTTAACCACTATCTATCATTATGTATAAAAATATACTGCTAGCATCATCACATGAAATGAATTTAACACACAATATGAACTATGGACCATAAAAGAGATTTTTAACGGGCTACGAAGTGCACGAGTTCAGCTAGTTGTATATCATTATTATGCATTCATTGTCGTGTTAAAATCTTAAATCATCTATATTATAATATTATGATAGGTAACTATTTTGTGATTAAAGTAATATCGTGATTCGTGATTTTAATAAAATATTGATTCATGAACTTTAAAAAATGATTTCGTTGGCTGGTTTTAAAATTTACGGTGGAGAAAGGCGATGAATATTCGTTAAAATGACCATTGCTTTTTACCGTTTAATCTATTTTGATAAACGATGAATAGCTTACATTTAACTATAAAATATAAACTACAAACATTGACATTATGGTACAAGATGGAATATGCTGTAGTTTCAGAGGTCGAGTAACTGACTCGAGTGTACTAATCATGGTGTATTTTGTAGAACTGTACAGTTCACATATGCACTAGAAATTTTATATTTTATAATATTATCATTGTTTAGAATTACCTATATCTACTAACTATCTATCACTATACCAGTATACCACATTACCACTCCCCCGTCTCCGCCCAATCATGAAATATCAAGTTGCTCTGTCATAATGCACAGACTTCAAATTGACTATATTATAGTAGTACAGTCAATACAGAAATCGTGTTATAATGTCATGTCTATGACTATGATCAAAATAATAAGTATCCCAAATTTACTTATTAGAGGATTTAATTTATTGTATTACAATAACACAAAAGCAACTCACATCATGTTTGTCAGATATAGGAGCTTTGTAGCCTATGTTCAAGTTAATAAATGTTTTATATTTATTTTTTAATCGTATCTAGAAAATAATTCTTTATTTTGGTGTCCTAACTAGTTCAGTTGACATAATAAATTTGGATATGGAATTCCTGTTTTCATTAAACATACATTTTGTACATTTTTAAGGCAACATATCAGTGTAAGAAACAATGGATCTATCTTGCCCAGAATCTTCTTAGAAATTAGGTATGTTACTGAAATTTAAACAAGCGAAAAAAAGATACAACAAAATTATGTTAAAATAATATTAGTTGTGTTGGCTTACAGATTTTATACATATAATACCATAACAGTTTAATATCAATAATGCATTCTGGGCAGTCTGGCATAACTCAAAAGTCCATATAGATAACATTTATATAATTTTCTTTTACAGAACCTGTCACAGACAATAGTCTATTTAAATAATAGGGCTACACTGCTACATTAGGTTTGATAGTTAGGTTGTTATATAAGGCATAGGGTTTTCAAATTATGGATATAAAAAATAAAATAAGTAATAGGTATATTATATTATTTTATTTTTCAAAACCAACTTCTAACACTACCACTCTAAATATTAGTGGTGAAACATTTAATATTTTACAAAATATCTACAGATAAAGAAATATTGTTTCTTTATTTTTTGAAATCAAAGTTGTAGTGTTCTACTAACAAGGGAAAAGTACTTGAAATTATGTGTAGGTACTCATTAGGTACATGGTTACTTCACACATTATTGAATTTAATCTTAACTGTTTAACTAATGTTAAGAATTTGGATAGGGAAAATATCATGACCGAATAGTTAAGAATCTTGAACTGCTTAATAATTAGTAGTTATTTGTTAGTAACATTTTTTATAGTACCCAATAATGTTCATATTTTTCTATCAATTTCTTTTCCTATCATCCACGCCTACTTATAATATTATGTAAGTATTTATTTAATTAATATTACTTCACTTAATAGTTTCAAAATATCCATAGTTATATAAAATTATACTACAAATTATTTCAATTAAGTTTAACAATAGTAACTATATTTTTGATGAATTAAATATTGCATTGGCTTCATTTTTACATTACAACTTTCTGTTACGGTTATTTGTAATTTTTAATGATTTTCTAGGTTTAGCTATATGTTGTATAACATAGAATTCAATTATTAATAAATTTTGTACTTACTAAAATAAAGAAATAATTTTTTTTATGTTCTTAAGCACATAATACAAATAATATAAATCAATTTATATTAATCTAATTTTTGATCACTTATAAATTATAAATGAAAGAATTCCTCTATATCTTGCATCTATTCTTCAGCTTTTATATCGGTATTATTTTTTTTTTTAATGCAATTAAAATATACACAAAAATATAATAAAAAAGCGGGTAAGTTTTGTTTTTTTCTCTACAAGAAATGTGTTATTTATTTACCTATAGTGTATACTGTAAAATTATTATTATTTACGGATAATAAATATGAATAATATAAGAACATTAACAATACTAAATGTGATTTATTATGCAATTTGTTATGTTCTTATGTGTACCTATATGTAATATAAGTATGTACCTACCTACATTTTAAATATTTAAGTATAATACTTGAATATTTGAATTCGATTGTATTTGAATGGTTCAAAGTAATTTATTATTACTTAAATCACTAATTTAAAAAAAGCGGGAAAGTGGGTATCGCTAAGCTGTACATTAGGTGGTGGGGTGGACCTCTGACTAGGGTAGGTTAGATTTGAATGTATTGATAGGTATCATTGTATACGAAAAACGATTCTGAACGGAGATGATTTGTCAGTCTAGGATATATTATATTTAAATATTGTCATATATTCTATTTTAAAACAAATATTTTATTTTCCAATTAAGACGCATTTTGCATAAGGCATGGTTAATCAATTTTTCCAAAAACATTGCATGTAGTTATCATAATTCATAATACCTTATATTATCATAGATATACATATACCTGGTTTGAGGATAAATCGTTATCATTACGCGATTTCATAAAAATTTAAAACTCAAACGCTCAAAACATTTTTCCTATAATGATGCTTCGAGTTTTCATTATAGCTACTTTAAGGAAAACTTACGGAAAACTTAGTGTTGTAATTTTGATCCTTAGTTATAAACATACAAAATTTTATGATTTTTCAACTTCAAAATTACTTGCAAATTTTCGCATTTTCCACAGATTTCGTAAAAATTTGAACTATAAACGATTATAAAAAAATTGTGTCCAACGATTTTAAATTTTTTTTAGCTACAATAAGAACAACTCATAATGAACCTTGTATTAAATTTTCAAGTTTTTTTGGTCATCCAACATTTTTTTACCGACACTTACTTTAAAAAAATTCTCATAAAAATCGAAAATTTCAATGGTCTATAAATAATTCAAAAAAGTCAAAAAAAATTAAAAATCAAACTGTATATAGATAACTCTATAACATAAATATTTGGTGAATATTTCAAGTATTTACAGTGATTAGTTTTTGAATTGCAACCATATAAAAAAATCGATTTGGTCAAAAACTGGTTTTGCGTAAAAAATTCCCGTTTTTCTGTCATTTTTTTTTTTTGTTTTTCTCGATTTTTTTGAAAACTGTTGGACTTTTGACCTCTATAATGCACCAAGGATATTCACTTTTACATCGGAAACCACCCCCAAAGTTTGAAATTGAAGCATTATTTCGACTAGTTATACTGTACACAGACACAGACACAAAAACAAAAAAAACACACATCATTGTAAAATCAATACATTCATCACTTCGTTCAGAATCTAAAAAGCTAGTAGCTCTGTCTACTGTACTCCGTAGTATAACTTTTGGGCTTTTGGTGACTTCATATAATATATTAGGTGAGAGTAAGGGACTAAGTTACTAGGATAAAAAAAATATCAGATACATCTGTATCCACAAAACAAGATATTTAACTTTAGTATTGTTGTATATAGTAGTTTTTAAGTGTCTATATGATTTCAACGCAATCCCATTTCAGTGTAAACTGTAAAGTCCACATTTTTTTACTATGATAATTTTAAGCACGCTGTATTTTGTAATATAATTTGTAATTAGACCTGTTGTGCAAAATGTATATGAACGTACATGAACATATAAATAAACAATTTAATTTGATGTTGAAGCAGCCAACAGACAGCTCAATTTGGTATAGGAAGTGTAACATCTAACAATACGAGTCATTGATTTCTTGTTTAAAAAATGACAAACTGAATTTGATATATATTGGATTCAATTGAAAGCAGGAAAATGAAAATAAAAGTCAATTTAATACTCAAATAATTGTAAGAATATGAATTTGTGATTGATTATAAGTTTTAAATTATAATAATGGTAATATTATTAGTTTTTTCCACTGCAGTGTTGAGGCTTATCTAGATAATATTTATTTATCTTTAATCTTATCTAGATTAAAACGTGGATAGGTATCTCAGATGAAAAAATCGTTATCTTTTTAGTAACTGTCTGGATAATATAAGTAAACCAAAAATTTTTTTTTAACGCCCTGTATGCATGTAAGTTAAAATTATTGACTATGGAGTGCATATTTTTATAAATGTCAAATAGTCATAATGTAAAATATAATAAAGGATACAGGATCAATAAATAAAAAACCAAGAATACAGGATCAATAAAAATAATCAACGAACGTCATAATATAGAACTATCAAGCTTATAGCATCAAAAAATTAATTCCCATTCTATAAATAGACCAAAATTAAATTAAATTACTATGCCAATGAACGCAATGATAACAAATAATAATATGATGTTATATACAGGCACTGGGTATTTTATACTATGCGCGGAAAAACATAACTACAAAGAATAATTTTATACTCATTATTTATTAATTATTTAAATAATATTCATTATTAATATGTATTATGTAAAATTGTAATTTGTAATTTATATGCTATTTATAAAAAGAGATTTTTGTTTGGAAAAATTATGTTTTGTATTATAAATTATAATGCTTGAAATTTAAAATGTTTCATATACCTACATACATTTTATTTTGTAAGGTTAAACACAATATTAAACACAATAATATAAATGTTTTGAAAATGGTTTATGAAAATAGCTGTTTATTAGCAATTTAAACTTCAAAATTGATAAATTTTTACAAGTACCTACTATGGGATATAGTAAGTTATTAATTGAAGAAGTCTCATTGTTCAATTTTTAATTTTGAAATACAAATTATTCTTTTATTAATCTTTGAATTATGTAAGTTAGAATGGCCAATAGGTAAATATTTATAAAGAAAATTGTGGAATATAGGAAGTCATTATTTATGTTATGCTTGAAAAATCTGTATTCCTACTCTCAAGATTTTAATCATTGTTAGATATATTAATTTCTAATAGTAAAATATAAATTTAATCGTTGGTTAAATGAAATTATTTTAAATAATTAAATTTTCATCTTTTTTTTTATCTATACTCCGTACCAAATAAGAGCGCACCGGGCGGCCACAGGCAAAACCGGTTTTGTTACGTAAATTTGGTGTGCTCTTATTTGGTACAAGGTATAGATACAGTTTGTTTGTATTTTATCTTATCTGAGCTAAATTAAATTATCTTATCTTATCTTAATCTAGATAATATTAGAGCCTTCGACCTTATAAGCTAATAGACGCGGCATACGGTAAATATCTTGACACCAACATCATGTAGCGTGTGACGTCACGTTTGGGCAATAACGCCGGCCGGCGGCCGGACTATAGATAGTATTCTAGCTATCCCAATAAAATATGATTGATTAATGGCTTACTTACAAATTGTAATTCTTAATTTCTTATTTCCTGACTATAACACTAATTACTATTTATCTAAAAGTTTGCATCTAAAAAACGCATACTCAAGGTTTCAGCTAAGTCTCCAAACAGGCTGATAGACAAAAACCTCAAACTTTATCTGCCATAAATAGTAAAATATCATACAGTGTATAGCATACACTATATTTAATCTATAGACCAGATGTATTCCAAATTTCCAAACAACAAAAAGTTTAACAAAAGGTCTGAAAAACACACTACACTTTTTAAATAATTGTAATATTATTACCACTTAAAATGAATAAAAACTTAATATGCTAACAAATTAGATGAGATTGTTATTGTAACAAATAATAAATTATTGATATCTTATGTAATTATTGTACTAAGCCAGTGGCGCTGAAGTGTTTAAAATAAACTATGACATCGTCCATCAAGGAGACCCCATCATTACTCCCTATTTTTATAATAATTTAACCATCAGATATGAATCAAAGCATCTACAAATAAGTAATGTAACGTTTAACCGTATATTTGTATGCAGTTCGCCACAGTATATCATGGTAGGCCACCATCTAAAAAATCTACTATGACATATGTTATATATAAATTGTGTGATCGGCGCTACTGTACTAAGCTGACGGCAATTTAATTTATATATTTTTTTAATTCAAATAAACAAATATAACAACATTTTACATTTAAAAATATAACATACATACATTATTAAATAATTATAAAATTGTTTGTTTTTTTACGATGGGTTGTTTGGTTTATCGTGCGCCTATTTAATATAATGTCCGTGGTTTTTTTTTTCCGTGAATGTCCGTGGTTTTAGGATTCAATAGCACATACGTATACATAAGTGTATCCGAGTCAACCTGTCATCATAATCACCCAATATTTATTGAAAATCATCCTTGTTGAAATAAAACACCTTATCAATAAACTTATTAAATACTTCATAAATATTGTAGATTATTTTTACAATATCTATTGAATAGAACACGATTGCGTTATTGCGTATGTTTGTCGATAGATTAGTTAATATATAACAAAAAAATCAACACGATTTCACATGAAGTTATACATATACAATTGTAATATTTGTCATTTATTAATTGGATTTTATAATAATGCAATACAATAAGTTTGATTAAATTATACCTATTATCTTATTATAATAAATATTAAATATTAATAATACATTAATAAAATAATAATGAGGATCGATGGCTGACAGTTATTTTTTCTAACCAATATTTACCCATCATAATATACTGATTGGCCTTAGAAATTTGGAAACTTTTTGAAACTGATTTGAATTCGTCATTACCTAATCATTATACTCATTAATCATTACGTCTACTTGAAATCAGTCATTCTATTTTTTCTAATGTTATCCCTCACGATGCACCGTAACTCCGCACGTACCTATTGCCGCCATTTTATAATATATCACCTCAACTCCACATACAAGGTTTTTTTTGAACACCTTAACTCCGCATAAAAGATTTTTTTTAATACCTAAACTCCGCATAAAAGATTTTTTTAACACTTTAATTCCGCACATATTATAAGTATATTTATTATTGTATTAATTTATTTATTTTAAATACAATATATTATTATGTTATTCAAATTAAATAAAAATAATATTTTAGAACAAAAAGGTAATACCGGAAACGACTTGAACAGACTAATCAAAACAAATAATAATAATCATGATGAAGACAATTTACAAAAAACATTGTCGTCGTCGGTAAAATAAAATATAAAATATCTAATGTAAATTAAAATTAAATTGCATTAAATGAAGCTAAACTCTTTAGAAAATTATACCAATCAATTTGGTCGTCGTTATATAATTCTATTTTTTTGTTTATAAATTGTATGTTATTTTTTGTTTTGTGTTCTAATTATCCTACTTTCATTATTATTGGCGGAATCGATTCGTATATAAAAATCCACCTACACGGCTAAAATTTTTTTTACGAAAACTTCAATATTTGGATGTGCTGAAGTAAATAATCACCAAATTTGGCATGAAAAAACTCACAGTTGTTTGTTAATTTTAACAATTATATTTTGAGCAACTACTACTCAGAGAATGTATAAAGAACTGAATTAGTCTCGTAAACGTCCCACACTAGGAAAATAAATATAATATTGGATATTATCTATAGGCCATAATATTCCATCAATTTTATATTATATCAGTTTTATGGCATGTGTACTTTTGGGGTTTAAAATATTTTAGAATGCAGAGATACGGTGCATGCGGAGTTACGGATTTACAAAATATTTTTATTCATGTGAAGCTACGGTGCGTCCATTTCTTGTACAAAAAAAAAAAAAATTATATATTTAGATAGAATATTTTGAAATTTCTTTATTTTCAAATGCTAATTATTCAAAATTTAAATCAGAAATCTTAAAATGTGGACTGACCAATCTTAAGTAGACAAAACGAATTCAGATCAGTTTTCTGGATTATAATCATATTATTAGGTTAATCGATAGGATGGACAAAAGCACTTAAAAATGAGCATTAATTGTTAAACGTTCACACACGCAGTGAAAGACGGTATACAAAGGTGTGTGGGAGCGCTCCGCTATTTCTTTTACTCACAGTCATACACACTAATAATCACTTATTATAGTTATTGCCATCGGGCATCGGCACAAAAAGGATGGAGGAGCTTTAGGGGCTAACCCCCTCCCCCCAAGCATTTGTTTAAAGCTTATTCAATATTATTAAAGTTGGGTTTTAGCCCCCCCCCCCCTAAATCTCAAATACTTTGCGCTTATGCTTATTACTCACACATTAATAGAACCTATATGCATGTTTGAAATTTGCCTAATTCGAACTCCTTAAAAACTATTCACCACCGATTAAATAAATAAAACCATATTTTGTTATTATAGTTAAGAAAAATATGTGTTCGTTAAAATGCCTAATTTTAACTTCTTAGTTTTCATAATCTACTTCTTTTAAATATTGAATTAAATATGAATGGATTTTATACCCAACATAATCCTTTATAATGTTTTGAATTTTAATAAATTCCATTTTTTCCATCAAAGCTAATTACATATCTAATAAATCTTGTTTGTTTGAATTTATTTTTCATTAAATATTTGAATAACAACATGTGTTAGAAAAAGTCTACTTATTTTAAAACTTCGGACGCAATGATAAGTGAAAATTAATGAATGCTATCAAAAGTATTTTGAATAATTGTCATTATACAATAATACCTAGGTATTTTAGGCATACTATTATACTTAATAGGATTAAATGTATTAAACACTATTGCATACGTTATCATCAGTGACGCCTTTTAAGCTACAGTGTAATTGATTGCATACAGTGTCACCTGATTTTTAAGTTCATTAATTACAATCGCAGTTTATAATTATTTTATATTGTCTATCTAAGATAAATATCATTAGCTGTATGCCTGTAATTAATTTAAAGGGAACGACTTATGTAGTTATGTCGGTACAAATATATATAATTGTACAATCCATAAATGGCCACTTAACTAGTATAAATGCAGCATATGATTATTGATAAAAATGAAACTCCAGTTACTTTCATGTAATATTATTTGGGCTGTAACCCTTCCCCGGACATTTTAACTAAAATATCCTTTCAAAAAATACATTATTTATTAAAGAAATACAAATTATTATGTAGAAAAAAATTATATTAAATAAAACTATAATATTTGCAAAATATGTGAGATATGGAATACACTTGCAGTGCCCTCAACGTAATAATATTATGCAACATGACTAATATCTAATAATATTATCACTTGATAAAAAAATGTTGTCCGTTGTTTGCATCATATCGAATGATTTAATGAATTGGATGAAGTGACATAAAGATAAATTTAAGCCTCGAACCGGATTACCTGAGGTGTGATGTGAAGTTTGGCATGAAAATAATTTATATTTAAGTTAATATGACTACTACGACTAGGTAATATGAAATACTTTAACTTTAATGAGGTCAAAAACTGCATAAAATAGAGAGTTTCCTCACTCCATGTAAATACATCAGTATTACATGTATATTTTAAACAACTACTAATTTAACTCAAAATAGTAAGTATTAAGTAATATAATTATCAAAAATTATAAATTATTGTCGTTGCGCTTAGAATGGATACAGGTACAACAAGATGACGTAATGGTAACGCTCTCGGTGTCACACAAATTTATTGAATGGCCCTAGCCATATATACATGTTAACATTTAAATAATTAATTATGTATAAACGTCAGCAATTTCCATAAAAAGTATAATCCACTTTATGCAAGGAATATCATCACCCGTCATGACACCGAAGCTTCTATATGATAATACATTGTAATCTTTGTCTTATATTTAAATAATAATAAAATAATTTATATTGAAAATTTTACTTTTCATTTTTCCAATACAAATCTTTTATTTGACCATGATGCCGACCGTGAAAGGTGATAATTTTTTTTTGTCATAGGTACCTTCTGTAAAACAGTTTCACTACATCCAGGCGTTATGCAACATGCACCTTTCTACTATGTAGGTATGTTTTAATACTAATTTTGATTTTATATTTTATTTTTAGTTTACAAATAATATCCAATAGTAAAATACTGCATATAATAGTATTCCAGGATCCAATACCTAACATATTCATTAGTATACGTTACACATGTCACGCTTGTTACGTCGGGTTGCTGTATAATATTTGGGTCCAAATATACATTTTACTTGTAAATTTTACTTGCTCACAGCTATACTGTATTTACTATATTTAGTTGTAGTATAAGAACTAAAAATAAAGGAACCGATTTTCCAATCGTGAAAATTTGAGTGAACGTTTTAAGGAATGTACTAATATTTGTAAGTTCAATTCAACCAAAATTCATAATTTTATGTTCTTAAAATTTAAATTTAGATATATTATGTGTCATTGAATTCCGAACGGTTAATAGTATCAGTCTGATTAAGGAAACTAGCCAGCGATTGCTGCCCGACCACCTTGCCTTTTTTTAATCAAAATAATGTATAATTATATTAGAAAAACGGTCAAATTTGAAACTATTTTTATAACAACTCATTTAAGATATTTTTTTGTAAGAAGTGGTACAAATTAAAAATGTAAACATTAATTCTTGACAAACCTAACCTAATTCAGTGTAGTTTTAATCAAATATATTTGTTTACACATTAAGAAGTATAGTTAAATCAATCAAATGCCGAAGTGTAGTAATAACAATTGTATTATTGATGTAGCTAATAAAAAAATTGCAGAAGCAAAAATAATTTTCCTTGCATTTACCAGACGATAGGAGCATAATTAGTTACTTCAACATAACATCATAGGTAGAAACGTACCTAATGCTCATAATGTAGGTATTTATGTTTACGACCGAGGTGCTCGCTCAAAGTTACCAAAACCCTTGACCTAACCTAACCATCGAGGTCATTGGGGCCTTATTAGCAACTTGTTATATTTTGATAATCAGAAAGCAATCAAAATCAATAGAAAAAATAAAGACATTTTATACAATTTTATAACTTTACAGTTTAAATAAAATAATAAATGGAAAAATATAGAATAGGTAGTGAATTAAGTGGATTGTATAGTATTGTGTAATTGTGAGCAAAGAGGTCATATAATGAATTTCAGGTTTTATTTAGCTAGCTTTATCATGACATGTTTGGAGTGCATGCCGCACGGAAAACAATTTTATAAATTACCTAGATTAGATAAGTTATTTTATTATCAAAGTTGATTTAGTTTATACCAAAGTTCACAGATGTCTATATTATATTAATATACCCATACATTTATTTAACAAGAGTAAATACAACTTACTATTATCCACAAAATAAAAACTTTAAAATAACACATAATTAGATAAAAAGAAGTTACCATAGTAATAAATAATAATTGTCTCATACTAATAAATTAAGAGGGCTAAAACGTGGCTTGTCTCAAAGAATAATATATTTAAACAATTCATATGACATTTCTATTTGAGCTATGTCTATGTATGACTGTGTGAGTAGTAAATGGACAATAGTGTTTATATCTGAGAATGGCTGTCACGTCGTGTCGGGTAACTGTCACCGGATGCGACTCACGCACAAGCACGCACATTGGTCAGGTCAATTTTTCGTGAAAAATGAAATATAATCTTGTTTGCATAACTATAAAAACTACCCATTAGTAAATTAAACATACTTCCTACTACTAGTTCAATTATAATTTCGAAAAATGATTGAATTTAACTACTATACATACACTAGCTCTTTAAGCACCATTTTTTTTGATTTCCAATCAGATGTGCGGCCCAACCAAATTAAATTTAAAATTTAATTCTTAAAATTCCTAGCCTAAGATAGATATTGTTAATAAATCTTATAATTACATTAAAAATTAAAGTACGAAAATCCGAAGTATGTGGATTTTTTACCGCTTATTAATTAAAAACGTAAGAAAAATACGGATGCATTGACAGAATCACTCATAGGTACTGTTTCTTATAAAGAATTTAATCCTTTGTAATTAGCGTACAGATTACTGCAGACCTAAAGATAATTTTCTAATAGGTATATTGGAATGTGTGCATTTAAATCTTAATTACCTCAATATTTTCAAAACGCAATTTTTTGTATAAGTATACTCATACTAAGTTATAACAGCTTAACGATATCACTACCTGTATGAAGATACAGAATGTATGATACTAGTAACAGTGATAATAAGCTATCATCAACTTAAATGTAGGAATGAATAACTATTGTCTGTAATCTGATTTAAAAAGTACAGACATTTACGATTGTGGAATAATTATAAATTATATAATGCAATAAAGTAATAGAATTTATTGTTAAGTTTATTATCTGTAGTGAAATTACAATAAAATAGTTTTATTGTGTTACCTAATTTACAACAGTTATCCCGTGAAAAAGTCTAAAAATAAATTGTCAAAGTTAAAATAAGCTGTACGTTGGAATAATAATCAACGTTTTTAGAATATTATAATGAGTACATGTTATAAAGTTGAATATTCTAGTATATTATAATATTTTATTACACAATAATATTAATTGTATATAATAAATATTATAAAATATGTAATATTTAGAATACACCTTATTTATTTTCTCATTATCAAAATTTATTATTATTGCATTTATCGATGTTACCTATTCTTCGTTACAATTTTATTTCTATGATTATTACAATAAGGAATCTGTGCGCACGACGCATGGAGTCTGGACGTGTTTTATAAGTTATAGAATGGGTGTGAAGCGTTCTCATAAACAGTTATATGTACGCCAACCGCCATGTACCAAATACAGCGGGTTTATTTTATAAACTTATATAAATACTTATCTGAATATACATTTTATTGAGTTGTAAAATAGTACAAATAAAGGTCAAGAGGTAAACCATACCTCATATCCTTCCCACCGAGTAAATATGCCATGAATTTCTATTGTTGATTTTTATATAGGTGCCATAACAATAAAATGAATAGGATAGGATTAACTTTCGTGTATAATAATAACTTTAATGTCACCTTCTCTCCAACCTCCAACCCCTCAATACATCAAAGTCAAATACGCCACTAAGCACATGGATGATACCCAAAGCGTAGTACCTTATGGTAGAGTGACCTGCCACAACCCACGAGAAAAGTGAAGCGCTATTTATTTAGGTTTGGTTTTTGGTCTAGTTAGGTTCAGACGATTTAGTTGGTGTTTAATCTAACCTAACATTGGCTATTATTATTGAATTAGTTAATTTTTAGTTGATTCAATAACGGCACCACCATCTGCTGCAGTCAGGGCCGGCAATCGACAATCGACGAGTGCGACGGCGTAGAAGTGCGCCAAAATCAGGGGGGCGCGCGTTTGTCTATTTACCCTTATATGTTTAAAAAGAAGGTAAAGGGCGCAGAAAAAGCTAGAGCAGGCTCTGACTGCAGTCAAACGCGTGCGTGAAGAATTGGCGCTCATAGCTGTTCACAGACACCTCTTTCTCATTGGGCACATTCCTGGGACCCCGTGAACAATGGGACTCTTAGCTCCTGCCAAATCACCAATCAATAATCGATATTTATTAATGATAAATAAACTTATATCAAAAATATCAAAGGATAATCGCTAATATATAGTCATAATAATAATAATAAAACAATTGACGAGGATCAGTCATTCAACGTAGGGCTATATGGCATAAGCGCCAAAAGTACAAAAATTACCTATCATTTGTGCCAAAATGTGTAGGACATAAGCGCCAATCGAATATTGTATGCAAGTTATACACAACATATGACATAAGTGCCAAAGGTGCAAAAATGGCATATCATTTGTGCCAAAATAAAAATTTAGATAAGTAGTTATTTAAAAATTTCTATCTTATATATCTTATCTATATAATGTATTGTATTAAAAAAAGGTTCAATAATAAATTGTTAAATTATAATATACATGCAAAGGATTTTGGCACTTATGTCTTATACCGCATCGTAGTGGCGCCATTATACCACTGCCGAAAACCTCAAAAGATTCAAAGACGGCCTTGGCTGTTAATTATCCTACATAAATAGCACTGCCATATGGTACGATAGATAATAAATTAAAAACCTAGTAAATAACCTTAACATTGTATGCAGAGTTCCTCGTTAGTGGTTTTGATAGCAATTCAAAAGTATTAGAGAAACAAAGATACACTGATTATTTTATTTTAGGTTCAAATTTTGACATAATTGACCAAAATCACGAAAATTTGCAAATTTTTTTCACTTAGAAAGCCATTCCAATTTTTCTTTTCATTGCCGGTGTTTGAAAATTTGATAGGAGATTCCTATAAGTTTTTTTTATCTACTCGTATAACAAACACAAAGTTAACAGGATGTAACACTATTTCTGTTTATAAGTTATTTTCGATTTTTATTTGATTACCTATCGATACAAATTAAGTTATAACTGACACGCCGACACTCCGTCTCCGCTCAGAATCGTTTTCCGTGTGCAAAGATTCATCATTGAATTTACATCAAACGCTTTCATTACTGTAACATAATTGACAGCTATTATGTACAAAGCAGAGTGACGCCCACATACAAGCAAATTTTTTTGAATAATAACATAAAGTTTTAATTTCGTATTCTAAAGCAGTGTACTAATATTGATTGTTATTGGTTTGAGTTCGGTATGCATAACAACCGTTAAACGCAGTGCAGGAAATACCTATCTAAATAAAGAGAATCGAATCATTAATTGTATGACCTACAAAGTATGGCAATAGGTCGGATAAAAATATTTTAATCTAACCTAACCAATTGAGTTATATCTAAAAATGTATATACTGTAAAAAGATGCACCAAAAATAAACATAACTACTTAAAAATCTTAATAAATGCTCAAAATATGACGAATAAGTTTCTCTGATGGACCTATATGAAATGGATTTTGTACTTTAAAAGTATGGCCGGGAACTTTCCAAAAACTAATGCATTTTGCATCAACATCTGGGTCCTAGTTATAACTATTTAAAGTTTAGATGAGCGGAGTGGATTATGTTGGTCCACACTACTAGTCTGGCAGCGTACCAGGGTATTTTAAACAGATGTCAACGACAAAAAAAGTCATCAATAATATTATACCAAGTTAATCATTTTTGTACCAGCCCGGGGAAAATAATATTACACTGGTCCACTGTATTTCGTTATTCAATTAATTAACAAGAGTAACCCAATCTTAAATCAAATACAAACATAATAAACTTCTTAAAAGAAATCAAATTATACTACCTAATTTATGCCTCAATTAAAATGTAAACCTTATAAAAAAAAAAAAAAAAGTAAGTAAAATCAATAACTAATAGCCTATTAGACGATGTTTTTATGTTCAATAAAAAAAAAATATTATCACATCGACATATTACTAGGTAGATCAATAAGATAGACAAAAGATTTGTAAAAAGTTTTGACTAAAATAGCTGTACGTCACCGTCCCTTGATTAATGATTAGTGTTAAAAATAATATTTGCTGAATCATAAATTTAAGACAAGATTTTACTTAGATGTTGTTGATGAAAATTTAAAAAAAAGTTGAACTATACTTTTTATTTTACAGATTTCGTCAAAATCACAATATTTTGACTTATATATTATATTATTATATATCATTTATTTTAAGCTTTGACGTTGTAGAAGCGTTTCAAGGACATTACAGAAATCATGATGAAGGTCGATCAGAACATATGTAACAGGAGCGTATGCTGTAAATGTGATGGCTACAACTTGCTACCACCCACCCATCGCAATTACCGGCACATCGACAGTAGCAATAAGTATCTGGAATCCTGGTACATGGAGACCAGCGTATATCCAATAGTTCAACACTAAAAAAATAAATAAAAACGTGTAAAAATTTCGGAAAAAAATCAAGTTAGTGATGATATCAAAAATGAGATAAATAATTTCTTAAATTCATTAGTATAGAAATTATTTATTTAACCGTTTGTATAGTTCGATAATTTAATACAAATAATTTAACTTGGGGGTGGGTTGGTGGCAACTGGCTACTATTATTTACGACTAAAACTAAAGATTCAAAGCCGATCAATATTTCATGATTTCGTCTCTATTATATATTTTTACAATATTACCATAGATCACCTATTACCTATTTCAGAGAATAGCCTCCAGGCTCTGAGTATGTAAGTAATTATTATAAACCATGATTAAAGATAATGGTACTATGCCACTATCTATAGCCTATAGGTACCAATATCTATATCTATCTGTTGAGAAAAATTTAAGGTGTGATTGTAAATTTTTATTATAAAATTCCGTTTTCCGCTAAAATGACCCTCACCCGTTATCACCATGGCCGTTTTCCACCAAAGGTTATATTCCGATTTCCACCAAAAAAATTAATACAATTTTTTTTGAGAGCCCCTGAACTGAATTCATCAAATAGTAATGATAACGATTCATATAAGACAAATAAAAAATGAAGAATACATTAAAAAATACATTTATGGGCGTTTAACTAGGTTCGAGTTTGTCAAAAAATCTATTTTTCGTATAGTAAATAATTTAATGCGTACTTTTTATATGATTTTAATTTTTGTAATAATTATGTATTATTTGAACGACAAACATGTGGTATTATTAAAAATTCTCTTTTTTGTATAGGAAATATTGAATGTGTACTTTTTATTTAATTTTAATTTTTTATAATAATAATAATGTATTATTTGGACGAAAAATTAGTGATATTTAACATATGATATTTATACTTATACTGTTTTTACGTACAATTCGTATATAATAGCGTATACATTAGAAAATACAGTGTATATACTTAAATAGGCGAATAATAATAGTAAGATAAGAATATATAGATAATAGTTTATGATCAATATCTGTGTGAAGTGAGGCGCGTGTGTGATACAAGGTGGGCGCGTACATCGAATCATTACTATAATAATTGATGGATTCAGTTTAGAGGTTCTCAAAAAAAAATGTATTTATTTTTTTTGGTAGAAATCGGAAAATAACCTTTGGCGAAAAACGGCCATGATAATAACGGGCTTGGATCAATTTGGTGGAAAACGGTTACCTACGCCCTAAAATCGACTACCTATAAATCCATGAAATTTACCTGCGTAACCGTTTTATTACAGGTAGTCGATTTAAGGGTTGGATTTATAACGTCATGTTAATTCCACCGGTACTTTTCTTTTACCTGAACAAAAAGTAAATTCCACTGGTATGTTTTATAATAAAATACAATTAAAATTATGATTAAAAAAAAAAAATAATAATTTATTTAATTTATTTGGCAGTATTGATATTAACAAATAAATAAATAAACATAAATAATATAATAGTATACAATAATACGTATATTATATAAAAAAATTATGAATGGTGAAAAAAAAAACTTTCTTGAATACAATTTAATATTAAGTTTTATAATGATTAGATGCAGCTTTGACGAATAAATCATTGAAATATTTTTTCCTTGTATGACAAAGTTATAGGGTTTAAATGATTTTGGCATATTTTTGATCGAAAATTTCTTTGTTTATTAGGTTTTTATTTTTTTTAGGTAAAAAAACGTACCGATTGAATTTACATGAAAAAAGGTTGAAATGGTTGAAAGGTTGTAATCAATTTAGTTTACGTACGCCTAATTAAAGATGTCATAAACGGTGTAAAGATAAAAGTACAATTAAAAATGTCATATATCTTATGGCAATTAAAATTGCTCGCAGGAACAGCTAATTAACTTACGAGGGCACTTCCTAACGTATTTTGTGAACTGCGATTGCGATATCCAGCGTCACGGTCATAACGCAAGCTAAGTAAAAAAAAAAAAAATAGCTACACGATGTGTATAGCATATCAAAGTTGGAGTTGCTCATTTACTGTGTGTAAAATACAGGTACATTTGTTATACGACATAATTAATTTTTAAAAGTTTCAATTAACTTCTAGTGAACTTCAAAACATCAGAAATATTGCGCAGAACGTAATTTTGTGAAAAACCATTAAATCATACGTTTAGAAATTAAGTTATAAACTTTAAATGAAAAAATGCGAACTTTCTAATGGAAATTTATATATTAAATTCAGAATCATGGCAGCCATTTCTAGTTTCGTCGTCGCATCGACCAGTTTCCCCTCTCAATTTCAGAAGCTCGGAACCTAGGTGGGAGAAAATATAACGATGACAACTGCTGGTTTCAATGTCGACTGTCGTCGGGTCATAATCATAAACATGTATTAATTTGGTTATCATTTATTAATTACTAGCTGATCCCGTGCACTTCGTTGCCCGTTAAATGTACTAAATTTATATGACTCAAACTTTGTTCAATTCGTTATTTAATAATCGATGTATGATGGTGTTCAAAACTTATCTTAACTTTTCCGTTACCTTTAATAAAAATTCTGATTTCCAGAAGTATAATATTAACATATTATAATATATTATATTATTAATTATTATTATATTTAGCGTATAACAGTTTACACTCACGTACAACTGTGACGTTAATATAACTACCATAGTCTACACTGAGCTATTATAAAAATAGTTGTATTTATTATTTTAAAGAAAAAATATTTGCATTTATTTAATTATAAATATCCCAACTATGTTGAGCAAATAAAAAAGTTCAAAATAAAGGAATTTACTTGTATAATATTTAGACAAGATATAGATACCTATATTATAATTATTATAATTATTATTTGCATTGATAATATAAACTTGTGATATTTCAACAAAAACCCTTCGTAAACTACGTATAAAAATGGCTAAGTAAAAAAAAAATATTAAATCTTTAATCACTATTATAAAGATGTAATATCATGAATAAATGCTAAGTGTATTGAATTGAAGTAAACTTATTTTGTTTTAATAATTTATTTACTTGACGATGAAATATATATAGAACAGTTTATAAATATAAATATTAATATTTTTATAATAAAAATTAGTTATATTTTAATAGTCTTTCTCCATTTAATTATTTTTTTCATCACACTTTGTTTCTTTTAAGAAATAATTCCTTGTCAATTAAATAAATTATTGAAACAAAATAAGTAAATTCAATATAGGTACTTAGAACTTATTCATGATATCACATCTTTAGAGCGATTAAAGATATAATATTTTTTGTTTACTCAGCCATTTTTACACGTAGTTTACGAAGGGTTTTTGTTGTGATAATATAGTAGGTACATAAATATTCCACTGCGTAGATTTACCGTATTACTCACGTACGCAATGGGTAGGCGTTACCATCACAACCCTGCACTGTTCAAATAACGATGGCAACCGTCGTGCAAAATGGAAATGTTATACAATACACTCCGGTTGCTTGGAAGGAGAAATATGGGCGGCCAGCACAAACGCGGACGGCCGGGCCGGCGGCATATTATACTATTGATTATACTAAACTATATACATTGTTGAGCTGTTGCAATAATTGAGTTTCGATTTAAAACACTTTTATGCAAATATTTTTGCATGTTGCTCAGGCTGTAATTCTCCGATCAAAATTGAAATTTATAAAGTATCATCTACATAACGTAGGTACTAATCAACCTGTGTAAAATTTCAAATCAATCTTATAGGAGTAGCTTGAGTGGCTTACGGAGGGGGCTAGGCCCTCTAACTATTATTTTCACCGCTCTATCATAATTTATATACTCCCACCAACGTTAGATAGCTACATTTATAAATTTGAATTAAAAATATCGTTTTATTTTTTCGTTAACATTTGGGAATTTTTTTTCATTAGGTATTATTCAACTACCTATATAAGTATCATTTGTATGTGATGAGTGCTCGAGGTTCATAGATAATAGAGGTTGTCTCATAGTCTTGTAAACATTTTAGATTCTCCGCAGCGCCTATCGTGACCTTGACGTCACCCGTCGTACACATTTTGAGACGGGGCATTGATTAGGACGAGTTTTTGTATTTTGTACTCTATATTATTACAAAATTATTTCTATAAACAGGGGCGCATTTGGGAAATTTGCGCCGAGGGGCAACATATTTTCGCCCCCTACTCTCTTAAAAAAAAATAATTATATAGGTATACAAATTAATCAGAAATCATTCAAAATATTTTTTTTAGTTTCATTTTTTTATGTCATTTTCAATATATAGGATTTCCAATACATTTAATCTTTCCTCTTTTATATTTGAATGTAAATATGATTTTACTTCTTTTAAAGCTGAAAAAGACCGTTCAGTGTTTGGTAGGTACCTACCTAAAATTATAAATTTGAAACTACAAAATATACTATGTGTATTGTGTATAGTTATTATTATTGTTTAATAAATATATACAAAACTGCCGCCGGGCACTATCCCCCTCCTCCGTAAATGCGCCACTGACTATAAATGATGAATGTGTTATAAATTATAATATATACAAGTATTTTTATAGTACCTATAGAGTTTAAACACTAATTTTAATGAATAGTAGTTTTGCATTTATTATTATAGTTCGTCAACTTTCTCATTATTTTTACAAAACTGATTGTAAAATTCCTTTTTTATTATGAATAAAAGATATCATCATTTATATTTTCTGTGGGTGGATGAACCATTATAACCAAAAGTTATAGTTAATTATCGTATAGTTCCTAAATGAATTAAAAAATATAATTTTTATAACATTTTATGGTTACCTAAAATTTTTAAGATTACACCTAATACCATTCTTATGAATGATATTTTTGTTCATTATGAATTATAAAAAAAAATTTTACTACTAAAATATAGTTTAGGTAATTTAAAATTATATGTTTATTTTTTTGTAGATTGTAAAAAAGCTGAAATAAATTGAACTATATAAATAAGATATTTTATGGTATATTATAAAACTATTATACAAAAATATAAAATACATAATAATATTTTCACAATTAAGTCATCAGTCTTTTTAGTTTTTGGAGCTTGTAAAGTTAAGATTTTGCTTTCTTTTTTTTAATAATTTGCTGGAATGCTCATTTAAATATTTCATCTAGATGAGTACTCTTTGTTTAATATAAGTCTGCACAACAGGATTATATTTTTTTGCAATTTCCATCAGAGATAAAAAATTTTTGTTAGTTTCTTGACAACTCCTGGCCCTTTAGGAATTTGTTGCTTTGTAATTTTTCTATAAAGCTTTTCAACCCTAAACATTTTAATTTTGAATTCATTAGGTATTATTAAACCAGAGTTTCCATTAAAACAAACTAATTTAGCTGATAGTTAATTAATAAACTAATAAATTCAGTGTAAAACGTAAATCAACCATCAACGTACTATAACGTGTTATGGTAAACAAATAATTTTGTACGACGGCTGACGTCACAGTGCAATTTTCCCCACTTCCATTTTTAACAGAATTCCGGTATGAGGCAACCTTTATTATCTATAAACCTTG
Source organism: Diuraphis noxia (assembly GCF_037042655.1). Taxonomy (NCBI): domain Eukaryota; kingdom Metazoa; phylum Arthropoda; class Insecta; order Hemiptera; family Aphididae; genus Diuraphis; species Diuraphis noxia. The sequence goes on from NW_028301711.1 coordinate 24,705,410, forward strand.
ATGAGTACTGAATCTGTGTATGACGTATCACGACATCACGTTGTGTAGTTTCTACCATGACAAATAATAGAATCTTATTTGCCATGATTTTTACTACATACTACATAGGTAGTACTTACTACATATGAGTTGTCAATAAATTAAACACACAAATCTTCGCCTAGAAGAATAAATTCACGGTTTTATTTTGGTTACATTAATGTATGGTTTATGATAAGAACTTACAATTAACTATGGACAGACGCTAAACGCTACCACTTATAGCCTATATAGGCTTTTGTTAAAAACAGAATCATATTTTTACTATTGTATTATATTATAAATTGATCATTGTCCTTCGATCCCTTTAAGTACAACGGTTTGATTTAATACAAGGCTCATCGTAGGTTGTTCAGCCGCCGCCTTTTTTCTCGAACCGGTCCGCGTGAGCGCGCGACGGACGACGAATGTTCTAGAAATTTGCCCGTATCGCCTGTTGTCGCGCGTTCGTTATCACCATCAGGTTTTCGCTGGACATACGTGCGTACGCGACAACGAGCAGTCTGCCGCAAGTTGTTGTGGTTTCGTGGTTTATCGTGTTGCGCGTCTTACGACGTCGCTGAAACCCACAGCGTCAATACGAAATCACGTGTTCTGTTTGTGCACGGCGCGTTCGATTGAAGTGGCTTTCATCCGTCATCTGCCGCCGAACGCATTACACCGTCATACGTTGTGGTGGAACACGCACGCATACGACCCGCGGGTGCTCCATAGTCTAAGGAGACGCTGCCGATCGTGGGTGGTTTGCCAGTCTAATCGTGTGCGTCGTCGTGTGCGATTGTTGTGAGCTGTTCGTCGGGTGCGACTCGTTGCGGACGTTAATTGGAGGTGCACATACGCTGTCATCGACTCCGTCATTCTCCGCCGTTGTATTCGCCATCTTCGGCACCGCCACTCTCCGCCGGTTCATAGGCCGTCGTCGACACCGCGACCCCCTCGCTGCCATCACCGTCACTCGCTGCCTACGCGGACGTCGGCGGCGTTTATAAATACGACGAATATAGGTCAACGGCCGTTCCGTCAGCTGTCCACTACGCGTTCCGGTACGACACCTGGATACAGTGATAAGTCCTATCCATAATATTTCTCATATTATATTATTATACGTTGTATAGTTTGTATTTTGTATTACCCCTTATTATTACTTAATTATTATTAGCAGGAGACGTCCTCGCCATTATATTGTGTATTATTATTATTATTATTATTATTATTATTATCTGCAACGAACAATACATGTTGTCTAGAAACAATATTCATATATGATACTATTATTCCTTTTCTTTATTTATTAATATTGTAAGTGGTAACAACCGTTGTACGGTGCGAGTTGTCGGGTCAACTGTTCGCAAGAGCTCGATAGCGTAGACATTTTGGTAGCAGAGCGTGGTTCTGGACATTATTTCAGACATTAATTAGCGCCGTAGGTTATTTGTTCGTTCCTTGGGTTAAATATAGGTATTGGTGTAATTATTTGTATATTTAGGCCGGGTATTATTATTATTATAGCCGGTTTCGTATTTTCACGCGCGACGTTATATTTTATATAATATTTCAGTAGTTCTTTTGTATACCTTGCGACATATTTTTCTGTTGGTTACATCATGTCGCTCACCGCTGATAACAACGCTCGTGATATGCGTGCCAAGGAAAGGGCATCAATAAAACGTGATACGATCGTCGCAGAAATTCGGTCTATTTATCAATTAGCACAGAAGGCTGCGGAAGATGGTAATTTATATTCTCAATTAGTAATCGCCACTAATGATCTGGATTTGTTATGGGCGGACTTTGTTGCCGAAGATGATGCGTTCTTAAATTCATTATTGGATTTGGGTTTAAGTGGTCAATATTCCGGTGCACTTAAGGTGGAAGTTCGTGGGTTCATATCTTTTTCCAAATCTATATTACGGAATTATGAATCGCAACCAGGTTCCGTAGGAGCAGAGTCCGTGTTAAATCAGAGTATCAGGTCCGAACCAGCATCCCAGGGGTGTGGAAACGCAGATCAATCGCAACCTGAGCGTGTCGTCAATACGTCACATATAGATCCGACGGATTGTGGGAACTTACCAACCTCAGACTCTGCTTATGTACGTTTGCCTGAGATCCCTCTACCCGTGTTTGACGGAAATATTTATAAATGGCCGGCCTTTCGTGATCATTTTATCGATATGGTAGATAAGAAACCTCGCACCACTGATAGCGCCAAATTATATTATTTACGTGGTTGTTTGAAAGGGGACGCTGCCGATGCAGTACGCGGGATTCCCGTTTCTGCCAGCGCGTATAAGCTTACCTGGGCCACCTTGGAGTCACGGTATGATAAGCCTCGCATGTTGGCTAGCGCTGTTGTTGAAAAAATTCTAGCTGCACCCAGGTCATCCGAAGAATCGCTGGCAAGTCTCACGAAATTTATCACCACCTTTGACGAGGGCGTGTCGGTACTGAGGTCATTGAATATTCCCGACATGGGAGACTTTATATTGTTTTCAATCGCTTCCCGTTGCCTACCACTGTCTTGCCGAACGCTTTTTGAAACCAATTGTCATGAAGATTATCCCACAGTTTCATCCTTATTCACATTTCTAAAGGCTCGCGTGGCAGTATTAGAACGTGTTGGACACTCAGCATCTCTCGGACCAGCCACTAAGCACGTGCAAAAGAATGCTTCGCTCAGATCTCAAAAACCTGGTGACATATCATCCTTTGTGACCTCGGGGACTCCGCCGTCCGTATGTAAATGTTGTAGTGGTGCACATGCTGTTTCTGCGTGTTCAAGGTTTAAGGGTTGGCCTCTTCAGCAACGGGTCCAATGGGTCCGTGAACAGCGCATCTGTTTCTTGTGTTTGAGTGATAAGCACTGGTCGAACCGTTGCTCGTCCAAGGTAAAGTGTTCGAAATGTTCCCGTAAGCACCACGTTTTAATTCACGAAGATCAGCCGCCACCCCAAGGGAAGGATCCCGCGGGCTCGAAGAACGAATTCGACTTGACTGCGGCCACCTCAATGTGCGGTCTCTCCGAATCGCGTTCGATATTGCTCGGTACAGCATTAGTACATATCCGCGATTCCTCTGGTGTCCTACATACAGTTCGCGCGTTGATTGACTCTGCATCGCAGATCAGCGCTATTACTACGAGCTGTGTGGCGCGTCTTGGTCTCCGAAAAACCCCTTGGACGGCCCCTGTAACTGGATTATCTGGTGCGCCTGTTGCAAGCACTGAAGGGATCGTCAATTGTTCAGTCCAACCCCGATTCGCGGACGAGCCGATCATTTCTGTGAAGGCTTGGGTGTTCCCGACTATCACGTCTGACATGCCTCGTCAATCCCTACCGGAAATCGTGGCCCAGAAATTCACACATTTGGCTTTAGCCGATCCATCGTTCGCTACACCATCACCAATAGATTTACTGTTGGGTGCTGATATTTTTTCTTCTGCGTTGAACGGCAAGCGTGTTGAGGTGGGAAACGTTTATCCAGTGGCATTTGGCTCGATCTTCGGGTGGATTTTGATTGGACCAGTTCCCTCAAATGCCATGTCAGCCTTTCATGCCATTCCTGTCTCGTTGACAACTTCGATAGAATCCTTGATGGATCGTTTCTGGCATGTGGAAGAGCCGGATGCAGCTCCGGAAACATTTACTGTTGACGGTAAATGTGAGGCCATTTTTCGAAACGAGTGCTCTCGTGATCCCGAAGGCCGTTTCACGGTTCCATTACCATTCCGTGAAAAGGTGACCTCCGACGCATTTCATGGGTCTCGTGCTATAGCTCTGAAGCGTTTCGAGAATTTAGAGCGCAAGCTCCACGCCGATCCTCGACTCCGCGACATGTATGTACAATTTATGTCCGAGTACATCAGCCTAGGCCATATGACTGTTGCGGCTGCTCCCGGACGTTATTTCATCCCACACCATGCCGTATACCGATCATCGGTCCCTAGTTCGAAAATTCGCGTCGTTTTTGACGCTTCGGCAGCATCGTCCACTGGCACTTCCTTGAATAATTGTCTGCTTACAGGTCCCAAGTTGCAGCAAGATGTAGTTGATATTCTATTATTGTTCCGTTTGTCTCGTTATGCATTTACCACTGACGTGTGCAAGATGTACCGACAGATCCTGGTCAATCCCGAGTACAGACCATTCCAGCATATTTTTTGGCGGGACTCGCCATTCGCTGAACTCAAAGAATACGAGCTGAACACCGTCACCTACGGTGTCAATTGTGCTCCGTATCTTGCTATGCGGGTTATCAAATCGGTCGCTGAACAGGATTGTAAAGATTGTCCGGCTGTGCAGTATGCACTGCTCAAACAGACCTATGTTGACGATATATGCACTGGTGCCGACTCGGAGAAAGAAGTTTTAGAATTGCAATCATCTATCATTTCCATAATGGCTGGTGCTGGTTTTGAATTAAAAAAATGGTCGAGCAATAACAGAGAGGTTTTGGATTGTGTTGCCCCAGAAGATCGTGCCACTGGATCGACATCATTCGACGGTAACGATGTATCCGGAGTAAAGGTCTTAGGGCTTCAGTGGGACCACCGTGAGGACAGTTTCAATTATGCATTCCAACTCGAATCAGTCGTTCAAACAAAACGCGGGATGCTCTCTCTGATCGCCCAGATTTTTGACCCACTTGGATTCCTTGCCCCGACGATATTTGCTGCGAAACACCTTATGCAAAGGGTATGGTCGTCCCACGTGTCATGGGATGAAACCTTGCCGGATGATCTGGCTGAGCTATGGCGGAATTTTGTGGCAGACCTGCACATCCTATCAGATTTAAAGGTACCCCGCTTCATAGGTACGCGCCTACGCAGTCGATGTATTCTATGCGGATTTTGTGATGCCTCGGAAAAGGGATACGCGGCAGTGGTTTACATCCGACTTGAGGACACCAATGATCAGAGATCAGTAGTATTGCTAGGTTCCAAGACTAAGTTGGCTCCCATGAAATCAGTGACTATTCCTCGACTGGAGTTATGTGCCGCTGTGTTGTTGTCAAAATGGCTACATCGTATCCAGCTCACGCTCAGTGTTCGTCTTAATATTACACACACATTTGCATGGTCTGATTCATCCATCGTTCTAAGCTGGTTGACGGCACCCCATCAGTCTTTCAAAATTTTTGTATCCAATAGAGTGCATAAAATTCAGTCGCTGTTGCCCACGTCTCGGTGGCTCCATATTGGATCGTCTGACAATCCAGCAGATTGCGCTTCTCGCGGACTCACTCCATCAGAACTACTTAATCACCAACTGTATTGGGAAGGACCACGATGTTTGCACTCTCCAATAGAAACCTGGTCTACTGACTTTCATGCAGTCCCCGTAGATCAACTACCCGAACTAAGGGTTACCCAAACAGTCCTCACCACAATTGAACCAGAGAGTGAATGGTTCAATAGATTTTCGTCCTATACTCAAATGATACGTGTTGTGGCTCGAGTAAAAAGATTCATATATTGTTGTCGTCACGGCCGACCATTAGTTCAAAATTCTTGGCTTTCTCGCAGCGATCTAGATGCCGCTATTGTTACAATTACGCGCTCGGCTCAGCAATTTGCATTCCCTGCTCTTCATCGAGAACTGTCGGTGAACTCGGAGGTGTCCAATAGTGTCCTTGCTCGCTTAAGACCATTTATAAATGAAAAGGGGCTAATTTGCGTAGGAGGTCGCCTACGTTACTCAGATTTGCCAGAAGCACAGAAATTCCCAATGTTGTTGCCGAAGTCGTCGCACCTGTCCATGTTGATAGTTCGCCATTGGCACCAAGTCACGTTCCATAGTGGGCCCCGCGTGTTAACAAGTATCATTGCCAGAGAATTTTGGATCTTGTCATTGCGTTCCCTTATTCGGTCAGTTATCAGTAAATGTACAAGATGTGTCCGTATAGCAGCAGTTCATCCTCAGCCAGTGATGGCTGATCTCCCTCGATCACGAGTGTCCGAGTGTCGTCCGTTTTCCCGGGTTGGCATTGACTTTGCAGGCCCACTTAAGATGACAGAAAACCGCCTGCGCAAGTCCCGGGAATACAAGGTCTACATCGCCGTCTTTGTGTGTTTCGTCGTCAAAGCGGTTCATCTAGAAGTGGTATCAGACCTGTCAACCAAGGCGTTTTTAGCGGCTTTAGATCGATTCGTCGCACGACGTGGCATTCCCACCGACATATACACAGATTGCGGAACCAATTTCGTTGGCGCTGCTCGCCAACTTAATGACTTGATCAATGATGTTGCTAATCGTGATCACATCTCCGCCTCTGTTCGAACTACATGGCATTTCAACCCACCTAGTGCGCCGCACTTCGGGGGATTATGGGAGGCTGCTGTGCGTTCAACGAAATCCTTGATGGTGAAAGTGATGGGGGAGCACACCTTCACTCTAGAAGAGTTTACCACAATAATCTGTCGGATTGAAGCTATTTTAAATTCCCGGCCGTTGACACCGACTTCTACCGATCCTTCAGATTTAGATTGCTTGACTCCGGGTCATTTTTTGATTGGGCAACCCCTGTTGACAATTCCCACGAGTGAAGACAACGGGTCCATATGTCGACTATCTATTGCTAATCGCTGGAAACTCTTACACCAGTGTGTTCAGGCCTTTTGGAAACGGTGGCGAGACGAATACCTGCAGACGCTGCAATGCCGTCATCGATGGTCTTCGGACGCACCCTCTTTCGCATTAGGCGACATGGTGGTCATTAAAGATGCCAATTCTCCACCACTGACGTGGCGCCTTGGGCGTGTCATCGAACTCATGCCAGGCTTGGATGGTGTAGTTCGAGTGGTCCGCGTCAGCACACAACAGGGATCCATGGTTCGCCCTGTCGTAAAGTTAGTTTTGTTACCAGCCACTCAGTGACCGTTGTTGCGGTTGCACTTGACTTGAGGGGATCAAATCGATCATTTAAACCGTTCCGCTCAGAGCTCTTGCGGGGGGGCCGGACTCCTCGTATCAAAATTTAAAAAAAAAAAAATGTATCCTTTGAGGGCATGTAACCACATTTCATGTTGTTGTATTGTTAATTTTACTGTATTATATTTTTATTGTCATTTTGAATTATGTAAAATAATAGGTACTTATCATCAGTGGCGTCGGAGGATAATGTGAAGCGGAGCTTCCCATGGGGGAGCATGTTCAGCCGCCGCCTTTTTTCTCGAACCGGTCCGCGTGAGCGCGCGACGGACGACGAATGTTCTAGAAATTTGCCCGTATCGCCTGTTGTCGCGCGTTCGTTATCACCATCAGGTTTTCGCTGGACATACGTGCGTACGCGACAACGAGCAGTCTGCCGCAAGTTGTTGTGGTTTCGTGGTTTATCGTGTTGCGCGTCTTACGACGTCGCTGAAACCCACAGCGTCAATACGAAATCACGTGTTCTGTTTGTGCACGGCGCGTTCGATTGAAGTGGCTTTCATCCGTCATCTGCCGCCGAACGCATTACACCGTCATACGTTGTGGTGGAACACGCACGCATACGACCCGCGGGTGCTCCATAGTCTAAGGAGACGCTGCCGATCGTGGGTGGTTTGCCAGTCTAATCGTGTGCGTCGTCGTGTGCGATTGTTGTGAGCTGTTCGTCGGGTGCGACTCGTTGCGGACGTTAATTGGAGGTGCACATACGCTGTCATCGACTCCGTCATTCTCCGCCGTTGTATTCGCCATCTTCGGCACCGCCACTCTCCGCCGGTTCATAGGCCGTCGTCGACACCGCGACCCCCTCGCTGCCATCACCGTCACTCGCTGCCTACGCGGACGTCGGCGGCGTTTATAAATACGACGAATATAGGTCAACGGCCGTTCCGTCAGCTGTCCACTACGCGTTCCGGTACGACACCTGGATACAGTGATAAGTCCTATCCATAATATTTCTCATATTATATTATTATACGTTGTATAGTTTGTATTTTGTATTACCCCTTATTATTACTTAATTATTATTAGCAGGAGACGTCCTCGCCATTATATTGTGTATTATTATTATTATTATTATTATTATTATTATCTGCAACGAACAATACATGTTGTCTAGAAACAATATTCATATATGATACTATTATTCCTTTTCTTTATTTATTAATATTGTAAGTGGTAACAACCGTTGTACGGTGCGAGTTGTCGGGTCAACTGTTCGCAAGAGCTCGATAGCGTAGACATAGGTTGTTTTAATGGCAGTAAAAAAATATTTAATAAAATACCTAGGAAAGGCTTAATTTTATAAGTTTCAAATTTTTAAATTCAATTTTTAAAAAATTCATCATATAATTCAAACTTAACAAACCTATTTTACAGTGACTTTTCACATGCCCCCTCCCAAATAAATCTTCGGAGATATTATAACACCATATTAGATGTATCAAAAATTCAAAATACATTGGACAATCGATGACGCATTGAATCCAATTTGCCATGTTATAACGGTTCGTTTCTAGTTCACCGACACTTGGTTTTTGACCAAAAAACTAATTTTTATTAGTTTTTGAAAATATCCCAAATCACCGACAACCATAATAATATTTGCTCTCAGCATAACGGCTTGTACAACTATAAGGTACTTTCTATCGTTAAACGCTTATCACGCGAAAATTGACATCGATTAATATAATATATATTATATAGGTATATATATTTATATTTATATATATTTTATAAATAACCAGAAAAGTCCACTGCCAAACGATTAAAATAAAAATAATGATTTTTATTTGAAGCAATATTTGAATACTTCAATGCTTGATCTTCAGCACAATAAGGTATTATAACATAAAATAATATATAACATATTTCATATACAACAAACGTCAAACATATACATATTTAAGATTCTGAATAGAGTGATGAATGTGTATTGATTTTATCATGATGTGTGTGTGTTTTTTTTTTTTGTGTCCGTCATCCTCATCACGTTTTGGGGCAGTAAAAGTGCTTAGATATTTGACTTCAGTACCTCATTAGATCAGAAAGTGAATCTAGTTGGTACTTTGGGGGGGTCAAAATTCTTAATACTTTTCTAAATAATCGAGAAAAACCAACTAAAAATTAAGGAAAAAAAAGCGGGTAAGTCGTGGATGTCGCTCTGCTGTACAGTAGGTTACTGTAATGGATGGGATTAAATTTGAATGCAATGATAGGTATCATTGTATACGAAAAACGATTCTTAACGGAGATGATGTGTCAGTCTATGATATATTATATTTAAATATTGTCATATATTCTATTTTGAAACAAATATTTTATTTTTCAATTAAGACACATTTTGCATAAGGCATGGTTAATCAATTAGTGTAGTAATCATGTATACATAATATATAATGCACCAAGCATCTTCAATTTTACATCGGAAACCACTCCCAAAGTTTGAAATTTAAGCATTATTTCGACTGGTTATACTGTACACAGACACAAAAACAAAAAAAAAACACACATCATTGTAAAATCAATACATTCATCACTTCGTTCAGAATCTTAAAGGGAAATTTCAAACTTTGGGAGTGGTTTCCGATGTAAAATTGAAGATGCTTGGTGCATTATAGAGGTCAAAAGTAAACATTTTCCAACAGTTTTCAAAAAAATCGAGAAAAACCAAAAAAAAAAAATGATAGAAAAACGGGAATTTTTACGCAAAATCAGTTTTCGACCAAATCGAATTTTTTATATGGTTGTAATTCAAAAACTAATCACTGTAAATACTTGAAATATTCACCAAATATTTATGTTAGTGTTATCTATATACAGTTTTATTTTCAAAATTTTTTGACTTTTTGAATTATTTATAGACCATTGGAATTTTTGATTTTTATGAGAATTATTTTTAAAGTAAGTGTCGGTAAAAATGATGGATGACCAAAAAAACTTGAAAATTTAATACAAGGTTCCTTATGAGTTTTTATTGCAGCTAAAAAAAATTAAAAATCGTAAGTCACAATTTTTTTTTATAAGCATTTATAGTTTACGAAATCTGTCGAAAATGCGAAAATTTGCAAGTAATTTTGAAGTTGAAAAATCATAAAATTTTTTGCGTTTATAACTATGGATTAAAAATACAACTCTAAGTTTTCCATAAATTTTCCTTCAAGTAGCTATAGAGAGAACTCGAAGCGTCATTATAGGAAAAATTTGAGGTGCGTTTGAATTTTAAATTTTTACGAAGTAGCGTTACGATAACGATTTATCCTGAAAAGATTTTAAATATTTGTTATTATTCAAAAAGTATAAGTCGTAGATACTTGAAAATTTTATCAGTTATTTAGATTAGCATTTTCTTTACATGATTTAATTTTAAAAATATTTTGACTTTTTTTGAGATATTTATATACGACTTTAATTTTTAATTTGTCTGAAAACATTTTTTTGAAGTGTCTATAAAATTTTTTTGGCCCAATCAAAATACTTGAAAATTTAATACAAAGTTTCTCATAAGTTATTCTTAAAATAAATAAAAAATTATAAGAATACATGGGCACAATTTTTTTTTATTAGCATTTGAAGTTCAAATTTTGACAAAATACATAAAAATTACGGCAATGTTCAAATTATCTTAGATCGAAATTCATAAAAGTTTTTCTTTTTATACCTAAGATTTGAAAATTTTATACAAGGCTCCTAAAATATTTTTACAATAGCATTTGAAAAATAAAAGAAATATATAGTCACATATTTTTTTTATAAGCATTTACAGTTCAAATTTTGACTAAATACATAAAAATTACGGCAATGTTCAAATCATCTTAAATCGAAATTCATAAAAGTTTTTCTTTTTAATTCTAAGATTTGAGAATTTAATACAAGGCTCATAATAGATTTTTACAATAACAGTTGAAAAATAAAAGAAATATAGAGCCACATTTTTTTTTTTTTTACATGCATTCAAAGTTTAATTTTGACAACATACGTAAAAATCACGAAAATACGTAAATTATTTTATCCTAGAAATTTATAAAAAATTTTCTTTTTAAATCTAAGATTTGAAAATTTAATACAAGATTCCTTACAAATTTGTCAATCTTCATCATAAAAAAAATGTCCACCGAAAATTCAAATCAAATTTTTATTAGCATTTGCATTTCAAATATTGATAGAAATTCGTCAAAACCATGAATATTTGCAAATTATTTTGTAGTTCAAAATTCATAATATTGTTTGTATTTTTATCTAAGGTTATAAAATTTAACACCAAGTTTTCCATAAGTTTTGCATCAAATAGCTATAGAGAATATTTGAAGCGTCATCAGAGGAAAAATGTTTTGAGCGTTTGAGTTTTAAATTTTTATGAAAACGCGTAATGATAACGATTTATCCTCAAACGAGTCAAACGAATTTAAATATTGTTTGTTATACTTCAAAAACTATAAGTCGTAGATACTTGAAAATTTCACCAGATATTTAGATCGGAAATTGAAAAATTTTAAATTTGTTCAATAATTGTAGGTTCCACAGATTATAACACATATACATATATTAGACGAGATGATTATATTGTGATTACGAAATGTTTTCATGGATATTAGAGAAGAATTTGTTTGAAAATTTAATACAAAGTTCGTCATAAGTTATTCTTATAGTGATTAAAAAATTGTAAGAATACATAGGCACAATTTTTTTTTAATAAGCGTTTATAGTTCAAATTTTTACGATATCTGTCAAAAATGCGAAAATTTGCAAGTAATTTTGAAGCTGAAAAATCATAAATTTTTTTGTGTTTATAACTAAGGATTAAAAATATAACACTAAGTTTTCCATAAATTTTCCTTCAAATAACTATAGAGAAATCTCGAAGCGTCATTATAGGAAAAATTTGAGGTGCGTTAGAAAATTTTATCAGTTATTTAGATTGGCATTTTCTTTACATGATTTAATTTTCAAAATATTTTGAATTTTTTCGAGATATTTATAGACAACTGAAATTTTCAATTTTTCTGAAAATTTTATTTCGATGTGTCGATAAAATTTGTTTGGCCCTATCAAAATACTTGAAAATTTAATACAAAGTTCCTGATAAGTTATTTTTATAGTGATTAAAAAATTATAAAAATGCATTGGCACAAATTTTTTTTATTAGCATTTGAAGTCCAATTATTGACAAAAATTTGCCAAAACCATGAATATTTTTTTTTTTGTGTTTGTCATTACGTTTTGTGGCAGTAAAAATGCTTCGAATTTTAACTTCAGTACCTTGTTAAAGCAAAAAGTGAATCTAGTTGATACTTACGGATCAAAAGTAAAATTCTTAATATTTTTCTAAATAATCGGGATAAACAAACTAATAATTAACGGAAAAACAGGAAATATTACGTACAATCAGTTTCGACAAAATCGATTTTGATTTGTGATGTAACTTTAAAACGAATGACCATTGATACATGAAAATTTCACTGAATGTTTATATAAGTACCTATATTCTATCCACCACTAAATTTTTAAAAATTTTGACTTAAGTTTAACTATTCATAGGTATATGCAATTATCAATCATTATTAGTTATTTTTAAAATTAAAATCGATAAAAATTTATTTTTTAGGTAGAAAATCTTGAAAATTTAATACAAGGCTCTTAACATATTATTACAATAGCAGTAGAAAAATAAAAGAAATTCGTAGTTACAATTTTTTTTTTTATAAGCATTCAAAGTTTGAATTTTGACAAAATAAGTAAAAATCACAAAAATTCACAAATTATTTTAAGCTAGAAATTCATAAAAAATTTTCTTTTTTAAACTAAGATTTAAAAATTTAATATAAGATTCCTAACAAGTTTTTCAATCTTTATCACAAAAAAAATGTCCACCGGAAATGCAAATTAAATTTTTATAAGCATTTGAAGTCCAATTATTGACAAAAATTCGTCAAAACCATGAATATTTTTTTTTTGTGTTTGTCATTACGTTATGGGGCAGTAAAAATGCTTCGACTTTTAACTTCAGTACCTTGTTAACTCAGAAAGCGAATCTAGTTGATACTTTGGGGGATCAAAAGTAAATAATTCTTAATATTTTTCTAAATAATCGGGATAAACAAACTAAAAATTAACGGAAAAACGGGAAATTTTACGCACAGTGTTCGACAAAATTGATTTTGGTTTTTATGCAACTTTTAAAAAAATGACCATACATACATGAAATTATCACCGAACGTATATTTAAGTATATTCTATCCACCATGCAATTTTCAAAAATTGTCTACTTAAGTTGAACTATTCTTAGGTATATGCAATTTTCAATCATTATTAGTTTTTTTTTTAATTAAAATCGATAAAAATTTATTTTTTTGGTAGAAAATCTTGAAAATTTAATACAAGGCTCTTAACATATTATTACAATAGCAGTAGAAAAATAAAAGAAATTCATAATTACAATTTTTTTTTATAAGCAATCAAAGTTTGAATTTTGACAAAATACGTAAAAATCACAAAAATTCACAAATTATTTTAAGCTAGAAATTCATAAAAAATTTTCTTTTTTAAACTAAGATTTAAAAATTTAATATAAGATTCCTAACAAGTTTTTCAATCTTTATCACAAAAAAAATGTCCACCGGAAATGCAAATTAAATTTTTATAAGCATTTGAATTTCAAATATTGACAAAAATTCGTCAAAACCATGAATATTTGCGAATTTTTTTGTAGTTCAAAATTCATAATATTGTTTGTATTTTTATCTAAGGTTATAAAATTCAACAATAAGTTTTCCATAAGTTTTGCTTCAAATAGCTATAGAGAAAATTTGAAGTGTCAATATAGGAAAAATGTTTTGAGCGTTTGAGTTTTAATACGTAAAATTAACTGCAATTTTCAAATTACCTTAGATAGAAATTCATAAAAGTTTTTCTTTTTAGATCAAAGATTTGAAAATTAAATGCAAGGCTCCTAACACATTGTAACAATAGCAGTTGAAAAATAAAAGAAATATGTATGCATAATTTTTGTTTTAAAGCATTCAAAGTTTGAATTTTGACAACATACGTAAAAATCACGAAAATTCGCAAATTATTTTAAACTAGAAATTCATAAAAGAATTTTGTTTTTAATTCTAAGATTTGAGAATTTAATAGAATGCTCATAATATATTTTTACAATAGCAGTTGAAAAATAAAAGAAATGCATAGTCACATTTTTTTTTTTACAAGCATTTAAAGTTCAAATTTTGACTAAATACGCAAAACTTACGGCATTGTTCAAATTATCTTAGATAGAAATTCACAACAGTTTTTCTTTTTAATTCTAAGATTTGAAAAATTATTACAAGGCTACTAATCTTTTTTTTCAATAGCAGTTGCAAAATAATAGAAATACAAAGTCACAATTTTTTTTTACAAGCATTTAAATTTTAGTTTTGACAACATACGTAAAAATCACGAAAATTCGCAAATTATTTTAAGCTAGAAATTCATAAAAAATTTTCTTTTTAAATCTAAGATTTGAAAATTTTTAATCAATAATATACCCTAGACAGATAAACCATCTCCGTTCATAATCGTTTTTCGTATACAATGATACCTATCATTGCATTCAAATTTAACCTACCCTAGTCAGAGGTCCACCCCACCCCCTAATGTATAGCAGAGCGATACCCACTTACCCGCTTTTTTTTATTCTATATAATATGTCAATAAAATGTTATTTATTAAGTTATAAAACTTGATAATTTAATACAAGGTACCCCATAAGTTTGTGTTATAATAGCAGTTGGAAAATATTAAAAGACATAGGCACGTTTATTTTTGTTTTACAACCATTTAAAGTTTAAGTTTTAACAAAATGTATTTAATAGAAAGTTTACAAATTCTTTAGTTGTTAAATATTTACAAAACGTTATATTGCTGTAATGTAAAAATATTGATTGCAGTTACTTAAATTTGTAGAGTATACTTTATATTATAATATAAATAGTTAATGTTGTTACTTGTTAATTACTTATATTAAATTAATATTATTAATACTTAATAATAAATTGTATATGTATACCTACTATGAATGACTGATTGAGTTAGGAACATAATGAATCTGGTTTGATTAATTAGGAGTTTATTTTATAGGTACCTACACTTATCTTTTTTTAATAATAATATAATTAATATACTATAACATATCCTAGACTAACAAACCGTCTACACTCAGAATCGTTTTTCGTATACATTGATATAATATAATTGAGGTATTTATATTATTCTGCTATTAACTGAGAATTTTAAATTTGTGTTGAATGTTGTTGGTGCATTAAACAATTTGTTAGATAAATAAAACTTTTATGAATAAAAAAATGAATAATTTTATTTTTAGTTTATTATTAACTACGTTTTTTATAATTTGTTATACCTATGCAAACAACATAAAATCAAATTGCTATAACTCGGTCATTCTTTAACTTGGGAAAGAAATGCAACCACTAAAATCCATTAAAAATACCAAAAAAAAAAATTTGTTGTCAAAAAAGAATCATGTTATTAAAAAAAAAAAGTTATTCCGCTCATGCTCAAAATTAACTGTCAAAAAAATAGTCTAATGATTTTAAAATGTGTATAATAATGTTTATTAGTTAGCAAAGAAAGCAGAATTGAAATACATGAACCTTGTACATATTTATTGAGTGGTTCCATTTATCATGATCACACTTTATATTATATAGCCAAAATATATGTATAAATATTATATTTCCGCATGCCACCTTGGGAACACATTTCATAAATTTGCCATCCCTGATAAAGATTAATAAAGTAATAAACTTTGTAAAATATTAAATTATTGTATTTTACATGTTAAAAACATTACTTTTTTAGATTGTTCAATGGCGATTAACAATGCATAATTAATTTATAATTATTGGGTGATTTTAGGATTTTAATTAATTTAATTTAATTTACTCGCAGTATAATGATCACTGAACAACAAAAATATTATTTGTTTTAAAGTATTTTAAGGTCTTCGGTAAATAATAAGATACTGCAATTAAAAGTATAAGGAAGATTTGAGTACCAATTTGTACTTGATAAAATAAAATGAGTTATTATTACTGATTTCCTAAGATATCTATTTAAATGAACACATCAACTTTTAATAAATTATCATACACATATTAATAACAACTAAAGTTTAAAATAACTAAAGTTTTTCCATGAGTTGTGCAATGTAATCCATTACTCGTTCATCCCTCAAGATAGTCATGTGGTCAGCATTTGGAAATACTTGATGGAAAACTTTTTGCTTTTGCATACTTGACCAATAGTTACAGCCTTCAAGGCTTCTGGAATTAACTGTGCCATCGCCATTACCATACTGTAACTTAGGATACTTAAGCGGGAATTTTCCTGGTCCAAATATCATTCTAAAATATGACAAATATATATTTAAAAATACATAAGATTTGACAAAAACAACTTAAACAAACTTTTCAACTGTTGGAATCGTATCGCCGTGCAAACAATGGACTTCTACACCAGGTGGTCCAAAATCCATATACTGTTTAACGTCTAAGTACATATCATAACCAGTCATGTAGTCTAAGCCTCTGTAATTATGAAAAATATTTAGAAGAAATTATTTTCAAACTGAATGAAATAACTTACTCAAAAAATGATTTATAGTCTGCCACTGTAAAATTTTTTGAATCAGTTTCTACTAAAACTTCATCAGACTTCCAAAAATATGGAGATGGTAAAAGCCATGCTAAGCTAGGAGATGTAATTTGTTCAGCTTTCAGAACATTACCACTAAGCACATAAACTCCTAGGTCATCACCTGTAATATAAATGACATATTTACCATAGATATAAAATGTTAATGTACAATTTTCTTATTCTCTATTTATTTCTTTCAGCATACCTACAGCAAAAACTTTCAACGCTTTAACAGCTCCACCCCAAGCACCAGCCAATGAAACCATTGCTCTGACATATTGATCTTTCCACTTCTGTGTTTGAGATCGCAAAAATTTCAACGTCATACATCCTCCCATGCTGTGTACAATGAACACAACTGGTGTATTATTATTTTGTTGGTATGTTTCTTCAGTAAGTGTCTTAAGTTTTACAAAAAACTCTGTGTTTTCATCTATGAATAATGGAGATTATATTAATGTGTTAGGAAATATTTTTTATTTTTTATTCTTACTAGGAGCTTTTCTAAAATCATAAGGTGCTCCCCGAATAGAAACATCTCGTTCAAGACCAGTACCAACTAATGTATCACCAACACTCTTAAAGTAGGCGCCAAATGTAGATAAACTAGGGTCAATATATTCAACAGCAGAAGAATTTCCCCATCCAGGTACTCTTATGTCTACACCTGGAGGACTGTGAGTAGTATGTGTAACATTGTCATATATCAGTCTCATATTGTCTATCTAATCATTAAACCAAGTTTATGAGTTATTAAATTAACTAAACCTATTACTATTTACTTACCAAACAGTCTATTACATATGGCACTAACAATTCGAGGTTCAACCAAATGTTAGAATAATCATTTGTTTTTTTATCACATAAATAATGAACAACACTGGGTTTGTTCAATTTGGCATCTATACGACTACCGCCATCACCAGGAACTAAATATAAAACAATAAACAATTTTTTATTATAATGCATTTATTGGTTGTATTCCTACATCAATTATTGTTGTCCTTAGGATCATTTAGTGATGCGTACAAAGCTATTTAGCATCAAATATACTTTTGGAATAGTTTGTTTTTTATATTGTATGTATAGCAGAAAGATTTTGATCTTTAGTTAGGAAAGTTCAATAGATATTTTAAATACGTAGGTATTGATAGTTGATACACCTATAAAAAATATGACCTTAAGGAGTATAATTTTGTTTATTTTATTAGAAGTAATTATTACACATACTCATTGGTGTGAGAACCAAAAAGACATAAATAGTAATGTAATACAGATATGTAAATAGTTAGTTATTCTCAAGTCCTAAGAATAATTTTAATTACAACTAAGAAAGTGTTATAGATTAATGTGTTTAAGTAATATTCAATAATATTCCAGAAGTAAAATACGTCAATCTAAAATATTAAATGTAACATGTTATAATCTTTAAAAAAATTATATGTATTTATATATATGTTGATCAATAGTGTATTTAAAAATTATTACACTGATATGAAGAAGTATTAAAAGAGTTTTAACTTACTTTATGATCAATATTTATTATTATCATTAGTATCTTACATTTATTTATTCTAAAAAAAATATTAGTAGTACATTATTTATGTGTTGAAATATTAATTTATCAAATAGGTACATTAGGTATTTAAAATTTATTAAATCACTAACTTCTTTTTATAGAATAATATATCAAATACAAGTAAATTGAGAGAAATTTTTTATATTCAATTACATTTGATTTTAGTCATAGTATAAGGCAGGGATGGCAAATTATTTGAACACTATGTGCTTTTTTTTTTTAATATCATGAAAAATATTAAACATCATACCTAGGTATAATATGAAAAAAATTTAACGTAATTTTATTTTATAATCAATGTATTAACTTAGAAAAGATTAGTTTAAATACCTACATAATATAATAACATAACTTTATAAATAAATTATTTTTTTTTTAAACAGGTACTTGTGGCAACATGACTGAGAGAACATAAAGTCCGCTGCCAAAATATATATATATATATGTCGTAACCACTTTGTGAAATCAATCTTTTCATGTATGCGGCCGACTATAAACTCAAACTAATGCCACGGTTTTTATTTCATCTTATATACCTAGTGCAGTATGCCTGAAAATACAAGGTGATGCGCATGCGCGAACTAGGTCAAAAACAAGAAACGTGTTGAGCATACGTCTTATTCCTTATAGTATGATTTTAATTATTTAATATTTAAAATGCATCAACTAGAAAATATGTGCTTACCTATGGTTTGGATTGAAAAATTATTTTTTTAAATCTTATTGAACCTATAACTTTTTCAATAAATTGTGATATACCTATCTTAGCAACAAATAAAAATTAATTGATAGTATCGTGTAAATAAAATGGAATTAGTATTAAACACATTAATCATATTAAATTATTTACCAATATGAAAAGTGATATAATAATGTACTTAACCTTCATATTAAGCGTAATCTTAAATGATTTGCCTAATCAAATTCAAATTATATTTAAAGCTAATACCAAATAATTAGTTATTTTATTGTTGTAAATATTTAAATTTTATTATGTTTGGTTAATATGTTTCAAATAATAATGCATCCAATAATAAATATTGTCTATTATAATTTTAATAACATACAATTACAATAGTTAGCTTATTAACCGAACAATTTTATAATTAATTTAGCTATCGTTATTTTTTTAAGTGGATAAAGTAATGTGATTAGGCCATGAACATAGTTTAATATTTAATAATTAATAACTAAGAGGTGTTAGTTAGTGAAGAAAATGACCTTCAAATCATAATATACCTTTTTCAATAATAACATTTGAAAATCCATAAAATAGTTTTTTTATAAGGTGTTTCAAAAAAAATCATTACATAAGTTACTTAATAGGTGCAGCCAGGTAAGAACACATAACACCAAACGAGGCGGTATGAGGATTGATGACTACTAAGGCGTAGAATAAAAGTTAAACTGATAATTGTAAGATGTAACAAGAACTAATAAATAATAAATAATAATAACCATAAACGAAGCATTACGCACATCCGTAGGACATATGATAACATAGAGCCAACGACTCAGTCAATGATGGCGCACAGGCCAAGACTCACCTAGGACGACTGGATATCTGACGGATGCGGACGTCGCGGTCAACAGCCACACGACGATGGCCAAGCCGTTGATGGGCCACATTGTTCAAGTTAACGTCTGCGGACGTCAGCGCCCTGCAGGATCGTTCAAACGCGTCTTGGCTGGCTGTACACCACCTTAGCGATCGCACGCATGCATGTCAATCCCTGGTCACATGCTACAACTGCAACGTGCATTCAAGAATTTCGACCGACCTAGTTGCAGCAGCCGCTGGCCGACTGCTGTTGTCGTTGCAGGTTGCAGCAGCTCACTATCACCACAGATTACAGAACCTATCACTAATTATAAATTACAATAAACAAATAATTATTATCTTCTTATCGCGTGCGCATGCGGCACAGAACCATAGATCCGATTATAAAAAAATAATAATCCTAAATCACTGACGAGTGTCCACGAATTTAATAAATTAAACATACGACGTACAAGCTACAAGGTTATTAATTAGAGATTTAGAGCCGTGTAATATTAGTGGATAGGTACCTATTTTAATATCGTAACGAGAACGGCTCTAATCGCGTTCGACTAAATTATCACCAAATTATATTATGCATAGGTTATATAATATAAACCTCTAATATAACTCATATTATGATTTATTAATCGAAAGTCGAAACGCTCGATAGTTTGAAATGTATAATATCCGTTTAATAATATTAATAGTGTTAGGAATTATCGTGACGTACAATATCGATAACGGTTATAACTATTTGATAAATCATCCCGCCATCAAAACTATATTATAATATTAATGTATCTAAAATAATAATCTATCGATTGTTCAACATTTTGTTCGGATTAATGTTTTATACAAACAAAAATATAAATTATTATCAATTTATCAAAAAAATATAAACTATAAAAAAAAAAATTTAATTTAAAAAAAAATCGTACCAACCTGTTGTTTAAATGTTAAATTAATTTTAATGTAGACAATTTCAACAATCATCATTAATGCATGCAAAAGCGAGTGAGGGTGATGTCTCTTGACTCTTTATCGTCGTAATCGTTTGATAATATTGTTGATAGTTAACCATAAAGAGTAAATAAATAAGATATTATATTATAGTAATATCACAGAACAATTAATATACGAGAATCCTTATTATACATATTTATTAAACGCTGTGATCGATTGTTATCCGCGCATGACGGCGGCTAACAAAAGCATTGTAATAGGTATGCCACAAGGTCACAAGGACTTAACGCTTGAATGCCATAAGTCGCAAGTTCACTACACACAAAGGCTACTTGGTCGGATGGCGTGAGGGAGGGGATAAGGTTTGGTGATGATCACGCCACATTATTATTATTATTAATTTCTACGACATCGTTATTTCGGCCTAAGCAAGACAAACATAGTTTAAAGTTTAAAGGATTGTCTTATTGGATAGTACTAATGGCGGAAATGGAACAATTTAATTTGCGGTTGCGACATAATAGGTATTATTATTTATCACTACCTAGTACCTATATTACATGATTGTTCGCTAAAACTATGTATTTTGTCAGTATTTCAGTGTCGAGTACTATCAACTACTATCATTATTAAGTATAATATATTAAACTTATAATGTAGTAGGTATTACAGCAGTGTTGGGTAAATAACTTTTTAAAAGTTATAAAATCGTGTTACTTGTTACACTAAATATTTTTAATTAAATTTACATTCATAATTTGTCTCACGTTACTTCACTTTTTCGTTCAGAAAATATGGCGTTATAAATAGGACCTTTTTTAAATGAATCACAAAAACAATAATTCATAACGGCATGGTGATTATTATTTATTTTTGTCATAATTATTTTAGTAACGTAGAAAATATGTTACTCCATAGAAATAACTTTAAAAAAAGCGGGTAAGTCGTGGATGTCACTCTGCTGTACAGCTAGTAGCCTACTGTAATGGATGGGATTAAATTTGAATGCAATGATAGGTATCATTGTATACGAAAAACGATTCTGAACGGAGATGATTTGTCGGTCTAGGATACCTATATTATATTTAAATATTGTCATATATTCTATTTTGAAACAAATATTTGATTTTTCAATTAAGACGCATTTTGCATAAGGCATGGTTAATCAATTAGTGTAGTTATCATGTAGTTATCATGATTCATAATACCTTACAATTTATATTATCATAATCATGGATATACATATACCTGGTTTGAGGATAAATCGTTATCATTACCTGATTTCATAAAAATTTAAAACTCAAACGCTCAAAACATTTTTCCTATACTGACACTTTTCTCTATAGCTATTTGAAGCAAAACTTATGGAAAACTTAGTGTTGATTTTATAACCTTTGATAAAAATACAAACAATATTATGAATTTTGAACTACAAAATAGTTCGCAAATATTCATGGTTTTGACGAATTTTTGTCAATATTTGAAATTCAAATGCTTATAAAAATTTAATTTGCATTTCCGGTGGATATTTTTTTTGTGATAAAGATTGAAAAAAATGTTAGGAATCTTATATTAAATTTTTAAATCTTAGTTTAAAAAATGAAATTTTTTATTAATTTCTAGCTTAAAATAATTTGTGAATTTTTGTGATTTTTACTTATTTTGTCAAAATTCAAACTTTGAATACTTATAAAAAAAAAATTGTAACTACGAATTTCTTTTATTTTTCAACTGCTATTGTAATAATATGTTAAGAGCCTTGTATTAAATTTTCAAGATTTTCTACCTAAAAAATAAATTTTTATCGATGTTAATTTAAAAAAAAACTAATAATTATTGAAAATTGCATATACCTATGAATAGTTCAACTTAAGTCAAATTTTTAAAAATGTCATGGTGGATAGAACATAGGTACTTATATAAAAATTCGGTGAAAATTTCATGTATCAATGGTCATTCGTTTTAAAGTTACATAAAAAATCAAAATCGATTTTGTCGAAAACTGATTGTACGTAAAATTTCCTGTTTTTCCGTTAATTTTTAGTTTGTTTATCTCGATTATTTAGAAAAATATTAAGAATTTTTATTTTTGATCCGTAAGTATCAACTAGATTCACTTTCTGATTTAACAAGGTACTGAAGTTAAAAGTCGAAGCATTTTTTCTGCCCCAAAACGTAATGACAAACACAAAAAAAAAAATCATGGTTTTGACAAATTTTTGTCAATAATTGAACTTCAAATGCTAATAAAAAAAATTGTGCCCATGTATTTTTATAATTTTTTATTCACTATAAGAATAACTTATCAGGAACTTTGTATTAAATTTTCAAGTATTTTGATAGGTCCAAACAAATTTTATCGGCACTTCAAAAGAAAATTTTCAGAAAAATTGAAAATTTCAGTTGTCTATAAATATCTCGAAAAAATTCAAAATATTTTGAAAATTAAATCATGTAAAGAAAATGCTAATCTAAATAACTGATAAAATTTTCAAGTATCTACGATTTATACTTTTTGAATAATAAAAAATATTTAAAATCGTTTGAGGATAAATCGTTATCGTTACGCTATTTCGTAAAACTTTAAAATTCAAACGCACTTATAATTTTTCCTATAATGATGCTTCGAGTTCTCTCTATAGCTACTTGAAGGAAAACTGATGGAAAACTTAGTGTTGTATTTTTAATCCATAGTTATAAACGCAAACAATTTTATGATTTTTCAACTTCAAAATTACTTGCAAATTTTCGCATTTTCGACAGATTTCGTAAACTATAAATGCTTATAAAAAAAATTGTGACTTACGATTTTTAATTTTTTTTAGCTGCAATAAAAACTCATAAGGAACCTTGTATTAAATTCTCAAGTTTTTTTGGTCATCCAACATTTTTTTACCGCCACTTACTTTAAAAATAATTCTCATAAAAATCAAAAATTCCAATGGTCTATAAATAATTCAAAAAGTCAAAAAATTTTGAAAATCAAACTGTATATAGATAACACTAACATAAATATTTGGTGAATATTTCAAGTATTTACAGTGATTAGTTTTTGAATTACAACCATATAAAAAATTCGATTTGGTCGAAAACTGATTTTGCATAAAAATTCCCGTTTTTCTATCATTTTTTTTTTGTTGGTTTTTCTCGATTTTTTTGAAAACTGTTGGAAAATGTTTACTTTTGACCTCTCTAATGCACCAAGCATCTTCAATTTTACATCGGAAACCATCCCCAAAGTTTGAAATCGAAGCATTATTTCGACTAGTTATGCTGTACACAGACACACACAAAAAAAAACATCATTGTAACAATATTTAATTAATATTATATGACATATTTTTTAAACAATCTTATTTAAATTTAATTTGATTTAACTAAACAATATTTTATCTTGCCAAATAACAACAATTAATAAACCCGACAATGACGGATAATTTAGCTAGTGAAATATAATAAAATTACTGCATCGTTACTGCAAAAATAATTGTATTACAGTAATTAATTTGTAATTTACGTTACGACCCAACCCAATACTATAGTTTTACTACTAGAAATATTGTTTTCCTTATATTATATGAAAGTAAAAAAATAGTATATAACAATTTGAGTTTACCTACCTTTAACTTAAGAGATCGCCATACACATATTTTTCATACGTATATATAATTAGTATAACGTTATAAGATTATCATTACAGAATGGGTCACATTTTCTACTTTACTTCGTATAAAATATTTTTTTATAGGTACTTAATTATGGGGAAATTGGACCACAAATGTAAACACAATAATATACGAGTTGATACGTGACATTTATTAATTACAGTTTACCAACATACATTTAACATTTTTTTTTTTCAATGGGTACCTAGGTTAAAATTATAAAACTATAAGTCAACAGGTACAAACAATCTTTCAAGTAATTGTAATTTTTTTTTTATTACTTAAAAATACAATTATTTTTTTAAAATAATAATACTACCTTATGTGTAAATTTTACAATCCAAATCTAGTTTTGTTTCCTCTTCATACTTTTTAATTTCATTAAATAATAATTCTTACGAATTAAAATTCGTCTCCTGGCTTTTAATTTTAATACAAATTTCTCTTTGAAGTTCTTCTGCTCATGGGTTTCTTTGATAAAAATTATTTAAAATAGTGACCTAATCCACTGGTCTATCTGGTTTACCTATTTTAAATGTAACATTTTAGTGGCCCTATTGGCTATTAACGATAAAAAATATAATAAATGCTTCATTTTAGCCCAAATTCTGGACTCCTAGAAATATAATTACAATGTATGATTATTTAATTTATTTATGTGTGTGTAAGAGTTAAAAATGACAACCGATTACACTTGCTTATGTCCATACTTCATTTATTACTCGCACAAGTATACATGTCATATGAATTGCCTAATTATTACTCCTTAAAAATGTAATGCTGGACCAAGACGATGTAATAACGCATAATATACCCAAGTGTATGTCCAGTAGTTTCAATTTTATTAGTTGATATCAGTCGTACTTATACCATCAGCTTATCATTCTTGTTTTTACGATTCTTTTTTTTTTATCATAGAGGTACAAAATGTGTTTTTGCAAATTATTATCACACATTTTGCAATGCTATTTACAAAGTATTAATGACTGATATTGACTATATTGAGTGTTATACATAAGTAATTTGTATTGATATACTACAATACAAAGTATTTTTTTAGGCTTAATAGTACCGTATTAAATGTTATTATTATAATATTAAGTTAAGAAGTTTTGTGAAGTAATAATGTGAATATCATTACACCATAACCATATTAGTTTTTAAAAATGTTATGCTTCAATAAAATAAAATAATTTTTCTACACTAAATAGAGAGAAACAGTAATTACATAGTTAGTATGAAAAACTGTATTAAATTAAGATCAAAAAAAAAAAAATTTAACTAATTAAATTAGGGTTATTAGCTCATTGCAGCTACATTTAATTGAAGAAATAAAGAATAACAAAACAAAAATTTTAATTTGGTTTAATAATAACTAAAGGTACATAAAGAATAAGTGTTTATAACGTTTCATAGTACAAACATTTTTTTTTTTCAAATTATTGACAAAGTTACCAAAATGTTAATATAATTAAATGAGTTTTTCAATCATTTAAGTTCATATTGTGTGGTTAGAGCCAATTAAAATTTAAAATTATCACTGTTTTTATTTAGAAAAAATTATTCAACCTAGGTTTGTATTGCCACATAATCTTAAAAAGAGTATTTGTTGTTTCAATCTTGGGATAGGTGCTTGTATGAATATAATATATCATATGTTAATATACTTTAGGCTTATAATTTAGTTTCTTTTATAAATCATTATTAATACTTCGACAAAATATAAACACTACAAAAATTCAAACTTACTGTACATGATTTTAGTATTTGTTGAGTTAGAGATATTGCATATTATAACTATGCTTACAAAATATTTTTATATATTATCTATTAATTTAATTTAAATTCAAATTATCTTTTTTTTTCATTAATTAAATGTTAAATGTTGATGTAGACTTAATCTGTGGTTACCCATTTGCCGCTTGTAAAATTTGACGTAATAGTCATACATTAGTGTAGCGTTTCTTAAACTGTTCCGCGAAACCCTAGGGTTCTGCATAGATCACTTCAGGGTTCGCGAAGCTTAAGTAATTGCCGCATTTACATCAGTATTTAACATGTTAATTGTTAAAAAAATAATTATATTTAACTTACCTATTAGCTGTCAGTATAAATAGTTTTGTAATAATAGTAAAAAGTTTTATTTACAACTATAACGCTGAACTAATGTAATTTGTGTACGTTTTAGAAGGTAATAGGTAAGTAATTAGTAGGCTGATTATTGATTTTGTCTAAGTTATTCTTATTAAGATATATAATGTATAAAACTAACAGTCGTTTATTTAGAAATAGATCAAAAGTACAATATTTTAATTTCTATTAGTGATAAAAAATTAATTAGTACCAAGAAAGTTGTAAAAGTAATATAATTAATATATTTTACACTCAGACTTATAAATTTAAATTATAATTAAATCAATAAATGACAATATAGAATGTTAAAATCTTAAACAAAAGTCTACAAAATAACATATGTTGGACTAGTGAGAACACCACAATTGTTATCCCTACGAGATATAAGTATATAACCAGCATTACCCCAGTGAGTTGACCATGAGTTTTTCACCAGCCAGTATGGATGGCCATTTAATGTACCATAGCCCACCAACAACACAGCATGATTCAACTCAGATGGACTATTACCTACAAATAAAAATTAACATACAGTGTGATTGTGATAGGTATATTTCAGTTTAATAAAAAATACTTACGGCAATCTTTATCATAGTAAACACCATCCGAGTAGAAGGCAAATGTTTTTAGTGAAGCATAAATAGCAATAGAAATTGGACCTTCATTGACTAAAGCAATTTTTAATGCTTCTTCATCATACATTGTTACATTCACAAAACCAGTAATTTTCGTAAGATCACCATTTGATATGTTAGCTATATGACAGAAACCATCCTAGAATAATAAAAAAATATATATAAATATGAATGTTTAACATAAAAGCAAGAATATTTAAAACATTTAAATATTTAATTTATTGTAAAAATTAAGAAGAAAATTAATAAATATTTTCCTTGTGTAACTAATAATGATCCAAATATTTATATAAAATGTAATGAATAATTCAAATTAAAATATTGTATACCTGAGAAAGGTATGGTCCATACTCGTCTTCAGTTGGTAAGCCATGCTTCTCAATCCAAGAATAAGCACGAAAATCTTCTCCGCCATCACATCCATTATTGCCAAAACCCCAACTACAGTCTACCAAAGCCTATAAAAATAAGACAAAAAATATATCATGTAGATTAAAAAAATTTACAAATTAAATTAAGGACACTGCAGCGGTGACGGTAAAATGTGTATGGCTTTATTTAGCCACCACAGCTGCAATGTGTGCAACGTTTGCTATGAAAATTCGACTAAGAAAAAAATACGATTAATAAAAATATAATGTTACTTTTACAAGTATCATTAAAACTGAAATTTAAAATTAGCATTATTTTTAATGAATTTTTATATTACTAAAAACCGGATTTATATTTTCTTAAAATACCCAAAATATGATGCTAATATTCTCTACAAAACTTCAAATATTCTCATTATATTCTTTTAAAAATTTAAAAAATATGCTAAAATAAGTAAAATATATAATAAACTTCATTATATGTTTTAACATGCATTTTTTAAATTTTTTTCAACATTATTTCAATAGTGAGGTATTAATTAAGTATTAAAAGTTGAGTATTATACTTAATGGAATACTATTACACTTTAGTAATAGTACAAAATATGAATATAATATAAATATAACAGTATAAAATTAAAACATAAAATATAAGATTCCTTTGGTACATTTTAATTAAAATTTGTATTAAACACTGAAGTCAGTGTGAAAAAATAACAATTATTAATATATATTAAAACATAATAAAACAAAACAAATTTTTAAACAATAGTTAATCCTTAAATAATAATTATTTAAGTGGTTTACACTTGCATAATGGAATTGCACTGAAGTAACTAGGAACTGATCTTATCAGTAAGGAAACAACTGCCAGCACTGCAGGTAAGCCACCATGTTTAGCATAGAACAAAATGTTTAGGGAACGGCAAGGCAACTTAATATGATAAAGCACTATAATACTGCAAGGTTTATAGATAAACCTTAATAACACTGCGTGTTTTCTTTTTATCAAAATGACAAAAAAAAAATAAAATTTTTCTGGCTACCATAATATTAAAATAAATACAAATTTTTTCTCACAATTTACGAAATATTCCAAAATATGCTAAATATTCCCTAACCGATGAAATATTCTCAAATATGCAAAAAAAACTTTTTTCTACACCTTCAGAATTGAACAAATCGTCCACATTTTTTATTCTCATAAGACTGCATAGACCCAGTTACGATATGTAAAAACATATAAGTCCGGTCTTTATTTATTAGCTATACATTATTACCTATTACTCTGACTAACTAAAAAAACAAAAATTATTACTTTTGCATATTTTATTCGTAGAAAATACAACTGTTATAAAATGCATAATATAAATACTTTTCCAATATTTGATTTCTTATGATTTCTATCATTTAATTTAATTTTTTTAACTAGACACCAAATTTAATATTATTTCTTACATGTAAAAAATATAATCATGTTTCTTTCAATACTATAATAATTATTATTTATCAATGCAAGTACTCAGTAGTTTATATTTTATTTGGCAATAAAAAACTGCATTTTTAATAATGGTATATACCTGTTCAGAAAAACTTTTACGTTCACGATGTTTCATGAAATAAGCTCCTTCAATAGTACCAGTCGTACCAAAACTCCAACAAGAACCACAAATTGACTGATCTGTTGATTAAAATTATATAATCAGATAACAAATATTAGCTTAAAAAATTAACTGCTCATGAAAACTTTACCTTTAACAGCTGTTACAGCACCAGCAATCCTCCAATCAATTTCTGATGGTAAGTTTTGAAAATCAGTCTTATTGTAAGGAAAAGGTTCTCCACCATTATATTCTTCTTCATTTAATTTTCTATAACCACACATTGATTTCAATTCTGTGCTGGAATAGTCAGCCAAATGATTGACCGCGAGTGTATAACCAACATTAGCTCGGTTTTTGGAACGAATATATCTGATAAAAATAAATAAATAATTAATTTAAAATTCTGTAGCTATACCTCAATTTTTTGTGTTTAATTTATGTTTTAAAAATGATTAGTATAAAATAAATAGTCACCTTAAGTTTTGACGGAAATTATTTTTACGATCAAAATGTTCAATTGTATCATTAGGATAATTTTTGTTATGTTTTCGTTTGAATTCCTCAAATGCGGAATCTATATATTCTCCATAGTTATTTATGAACTCCATCATAGGATTAAAATCATAAATATGATTTATGCCAGGTCCAGGGAAAGATTCACATTTTAATTCTAAAAGCAAAGGTTTCAAATATTTAGTAATAAATTATTCAAATAATGAAAATAATAAACTAATCATTATTGATATACCTTCAACATTGAAAATGTTTGGATCAGGCTTCACTGGGGTAAAATGTTTGTAAATGATAATGTAGTCGTCAAAATGTGATAGAAATACTGAATTAAATCCATTCATTTGAAACCGTAATGGATAAGCGATATCATCCTAACAAATAATATCACTTTAATACATTATTATATTATATTATACATATTATATATACCTGTATAAGTGTATAAGTATAAATTTTTAAAGAGTTAACACAAAACGGTTATTCAAATTACTGCCAATAAAATATTTCACCACTTAGATAGTTAGATATAATTTAAACTTACTTGTCTATACAACCACATGATATATTTTCCAACTGTTTTTTCAACTCTTTTAATATAAACCCATTTTTCAACTACAATACCGTTTTCTAAATGTTCGCTGACCAACTAAAAATTAAAAATACATTCAAACAATTAACTTTAACATCAACATATACTTAATTTAGGCCACTGGCCACTAACCTTAAAATCACTTAGGTCTGGAAGAGTTGCCTGAGGTAAAATGTGTAATTCATCTGTTCCATTCACTTCTAAACATTTTAGAGTGTTTGTTTCTGTTTCGGTAGTAACAGGAACAATTTTTAGAGATGCACCAAATGTGCCTTTATTAGACAATTGATATGTTTTTGCCATTCCTAATCAATTCAAAAATTAAATATAAATCAAACTAAAATATTTTTTATGCTATAAAAAATTAAAAATTTACCATTATAATAGTCAATGCGACTGTTGCTAGAGTCTGAATCATACCAGGCACTAAATGGTTCATGCACTTCAGCAAATGGAATAAATATGTCACCTTCTACAGAATAACTTGAACTCCATTTTGGTACACTGGCTAAAATATCCAAACAAATAAACGTAAAATTAACAACAATTGAATAACAATCAATAATTTGATCAAATATCAATCATGTTCTATCACTTTTAGATACAAAACTATTCTGTAGGTAATAAAGTATAACATTAATTAATATTTTAATATTTTGCTATTTAATATTGTCGTCTTACAATATCATGTATATATTCCAATGGTTTTTAAGAACTTTAACTTGTATCAAACACAAACTATCTTAAGAACTTTTGTCCCTTTTGTTTTAATTGATAAAAAAATATTATGTTTATCTATATACATAAGGTGTTTTATTGAGAAATGTTTGGATGATTTTAAATAAAATAATCACCTATTGCCTGTTTATTTATTAATATTATTAAATTAAACTTATGTTAAAAATAAATGTACATTAATACAAAATATAAATAATTACACAGTAAATACACATTGCAGGTCTTACGATTAACATCAGCTAATATGGAATACTACATTTAACAGTTAAAATAATTTAGTTGAAATTAAAACAGATAAAAATATTAAAATAATTAATAACTAGGTACGATAAAAAAAATATAAGCCAACAGTTTTTTTTTTTGTCACGTATTTTAAGCTCGGTATTTAATTTTTTTTTAATGAATGGTATAATTTGAATTTGACCTACCAACCAACATACAAATCACAAGACACTGACATTTTAGCAATCCCATAACCAATTGAACAATAATATATTATTTATTAAATTATTAAAGTACATATTATCTTACAAGAAAGAACCAAGAACTGAACTGTATGACCCTTCATCAACTGTGTATACTATTTAACAATTATTATTGTTGATAAGTCTCTAATTAAAGACGAGTAATTATTCAACACTGCAATGGTTTCATAGAACATTTTACATACATTTTAACTGGATCATACTAAACAGTATTTTTTACATTAATAACAAGATTTATTTTTTGATAAATTATTTCTAGCCCCACTAGTTTTAATAAATAAAAATTTATGACTTAATACGATTTTTTAATATAATAATCATTTAAAACCCATAAAAACAAATTATTGCTAGGTTTTTTCTCAATTCAATGTAAATAGTAAATACGGGTGTAAATATGAATAAAAGTTTAAATTAGGTAGATCGATTCCTTTTCATTCATTTAGATATGCATTGTATCCATCATTATATTGCAGTTTTTACTGTTTTTAGTTATTCATTTTACTAATATATAATAATTAAAGTAGCGACAAATTTAGTGATTATAGGTATCTAAAATAAACTATTGGACAAGTGATGTGAGGTGATAGAATGTCTTATTGATCATTTTTCATTTTTTTTTTCAGTTATTAGACTAAGATAAAAATTTAAATATTTGCTGTAGAATGAAAATTATTATTATTACAATTTTAAATTATTAATACCTAAGAAAAACAAAGAATGCCATACATTTATAATTTCTTTAATCTATCATTTTTTCTAGTAGGTACCTATTCCTATGCAATAAAACAATGTATTATTTATCCTGCAAGTAACCTACCTACTTGGTAGTTATCTTATCAATTATCATTATAATAACATAATATACGATGTTCGAGTTGTTGATGGTTAACATATTTTGGGGAAGCTATACTGGAAATCACTAAGAAATTAATAAGAAATCTATAAAATAATGAATAAAACACAGTTTAAAGCAGTAAATTGATACGTAGAAAATATATCAGTAGAGAGAGCGTTCGTTCATAAACCTTCGCAAAACATTGTTGCAATGAAACGTAACCAAGTGAAAATGACAATTGACATGTCAATAAGTAGGAAGAATACATGGACCCCAAGAATAAAATAAAGGTGATATCGATAATAATTACGTTGTGTTTGATCGCCGGACGAGTAGTACTCGCGTATCGGCAATAACGCTGTGGCAGATTTGAGCAGGAATAAACCGAAAATCAGTTGGATGGCGGCGGTCATCGTCGCGAAGTTGAAAACTCGAATGGGACGCCAGAAAATCACTCTGAGGACGAACGACGACGAGTAACTCACGAATGACGAAATCAAATGTTGTCGAGTACTCACACTCGCGACGGTCAACTCGTCTTCAAAATATGATATAATTGGTTCACAATGAACACGGAATGCAAGATGCAACAATGTGCATGCCAAACAAAACCAGAAGCGAATATCCCTACACAGTGCAGAGCAACTTTACTGCAACAATAACTACTACTATTGTAGTGTTATTACCATTACAGTACTACCAAACACCGGCTTATCTCCTATTGTAATCGGAATTCGGAGGACAAAGATCGAATCACCCCCACTTACCCGGCTGCCAGAACCTCAACGAACATAATATTATAACTATTACTATAGGCCCAACACTACAACTGCACAACTGCAGCTGCAGTCTGAGCTGCTGCTCACAAGTCACGATGTTGCTGCCGTTCAATTCTCGAATGTTGTTACAACACAAATAAGTGTGTTGGTACTCGGTATTATTATTATTATTATTATTATTATTAGGTATAACATTCAAATCAAACATTGTATCGTTCTGACAGTGACTTGGGCTGTAAAAAAAATGTGCGCGTGTGTACGTGTGGAACTATGTCTGATAGTAATGTGGTGTAGCAGATGTCCCCACATACATAGAATATAGAATAGGCTAAATATTTTTCATATTTCATAATTTAGGCTGTATGTGCATACTGCATTGTGTGTGCGTTAAGTGTTCTGAGTTTCCGAGTATACCTAACGCGAGTTTCAATCTTTTTAAAACTATATTCAATCGAATCGCGGAAAAAAAAGCCCAGAAAAAAACCTAACGGAAAAAAAGCCCAAAAAAATAAACACACCAAGGAAAAAAAGTATAACAAATATAGGCAATTTTATATACGGATACTCAATACAAAAATAGTAGGTACATAATATAGTCATATAATAATAATAATAGTCACAGCAGGTCAGTCGACTAAAAATATAACAATAATATTATAGTATAAATATTTTGTTGGGTTTAGTGTAATATGATATTAAATATATTATAATGAAATTAAAACTCTAAGCTATGTTGTCATTTAAAAAAAGTAAAAAACTTAAAAAATTATAAGGATAAAATGGTAAAAGTGTAAAACGGTATATAAGTGTTCACATTTCTATTTATATTTCTGGCTTTTTTTCCGTGGGCTTTTTTTCCTTGGTGTGTTTACTTTTTTTGGCCTTTTTTCCGCCTACCTATTCAATTGGGTATACACGCATTTTGTAATTTACGACTAGTTTTTTAGCGTTTGAGCCGTTTGGAAAATTTAAAACATGGCCAAAGAAGAACCCCCTCAATGTGCAGCCTGCGGGGTTACACTGACTGTGAAACATATAATAACAGAGTGTTATCAATATTTAGAAGTTATGGAGAAATACAACATTCCACCCAACTTGTATGGAGCTCTGGGACCGAGCAACGAGACCACATCGAAAATGATAGCCTTTCTCAAAGGATCGGATTTATACAACAAAATTTAAACGTATTGATTAAAAAAAAAAAAAAAATTGTAACATTAACTTAAATAGTAACCATATGTAGTTAGCATCATATAAACATTGTAATACCCTTAACATTGTATCTTAACAAAAACTAATAACCTTTGTTGTTGATGTTTTTTTAGTTCAATAAAAAAAAAAAAAAAAAAAAAAAATTAAAATGTAATGTCATTGACATATGCAGAATATGTAAATTTATAATATGCACATATGAAATACCTACCTATATATACCTATACATCGTATAGAACGTATATAGTATATTATACAACAGCTGCTGCCTGCTGCTATTATTATTAATTGTTGCTTCTACAGCAGTTATCCTCAATATAAAATTCATCATAATAATTCACGACAATATACTTTATAAAGTAAATGTACCTACGAGGCTACGACTATACTAATCAGCTACTTAATTTACATTATATACACACGTACACTACTTCATTTTCAAATATACAACCTTCTGCAGTTCTACAACAACTCATCGTTGCAATTTGCAACATCTAATTATTCGTAATTTAACATAATATAATAGGTATCGCCATCACGCCATTATGTATCACCTAGACCCTAGACTGTCTAGACTAGACATCTATAATTTTCTATGCCTAATGCCTATCGTCTAGTGGCTAGTACCCATTAGGCTATAATAATGAGTAATGTAATGGCATATATATATTATATATACACGAATCGTTTTGCTCAAAGTCGTTTACAAGGTCGAAATTTGAGGAAACACATATTGTTTATACCTTGAAACAATACGGACGTATATATAGACAGGCTTACAGAGAACCAAAATCCATGGTAAACAAGGTTGGTAACAAGAGGGGCTAACATTTTTATCATCGATGTAAGCCAGAGGTCTTTGCCCCCACAGAATAAACAACTGCATGTCATTCGGGGATAAGGGTGGCTTAGCCACTTAACCTCCACTACATTTCCACCTATGAAAAGTGGGTATAATATAAAATGTAATCAAAATAACTAGTACTATACATTGATTATAGGTACGTACATAATTATAAATAGTATACTTACCTATTTATAATCAATGATAGTGCGTACCATTAGT
Organism: Diuraphis noxia; assembly: GCF_037042655.1. Taxonomy (NCBI): domain Eukaryota; kingdom Metazoa; phylum Arthropoda; class Insecta; order Hemiptera; family Aphididae; genus Diuraphis; species Diuraphis noxia. The sequence continues at coordinate 24,740,781 of NW_028301711.1, forward strand.
ATAAATATGTATTCTAAACCAATAGTTATAATATTAAAGTTTAGAATACAATAGGCAAATTTACTATACAGTTGCTCGCCCTCGAATTCACTGACGACTATATTACCAAACTAGCTCAATGTACTAGGCTTAGTAGTTTACTCACCGTGTGTTAAACACGAAAAAAATTAGTTGACGCTGCTACATTTGACTCTACCTACTACCACTCATAGACATATAAAGATTCTCTTTTATATGTCTATGCTACCACTACATGTCATACATGATATAAAATTATTATATAAGCAACGTTCATAGTTTTGATAATCTAGTGTAACAAAAGTCAGTCGGAAAAAAATGTTATTCATTTTTTGATATTTTATGTTAAGTATAATGATTAAAGCTGGGATTTCGATGCACTTTTTATTTTTTCAAAATCTGGTTACGTGATGCTCGTTTTATAACATAAGTAGGTATCTTGTATTAGTTGTATTTACAGATTTCATGTATTTTTGAATCGAAATAAGAAGTTATGAGTAATATATATGTTGCGGGTGATTGGTAGAGACTAGGGAGTAAAAGTAACACAAACTAATGGCCATTTACTATACACTGTAATACTCAGGGCTAGGCAAGATACCTCAAAAAAGTATCTAAATACACGATACAAGATACTATAATATTTTTAAAGATACTAGATACAAGATACATAATGTATTTGAGATGCCGATATACGATACAAGATACTCAATATATTTATTTTTATTAATTTCTTAATTCACCTTGGATACAATTTTATCATAATATATAATTTATATAGTATTATAGCTTATAAATATAATACGGTATGTCGGTATGTATTGATCATTAACAATACAATTTCAAATAACATTAGATACGCTTAAAATAATAATACTAATAATATAGTCAAACGAAATAATAGGCAAAAAAGTTTACAGTCTATAAAAAAATTACGTACACGATATATAAGAAAACGTTATAAAAAAATAAATATATTTATAAATTAGCAATGTTTACTTATTATTTATTAAATTTTTTAATTTAGGTGATTAAGTGATTTATATAAATATTTAATTATATTATTTATATCCCATGTTTTGAAATAAATTCCTGGTTACCTTTTAAAGAGACTAATTAACTTTTTGAAAGTATCATCTGACATGCTAAAATTCTACATGAAGAATTTTTATATCAATAATTGTTATATAAATGAAATATGAAACATTTTAAACATTTTTGAATGCATCTAGTATCTTAATCATAAAAAGAAATTAGATGCAAGTCAATAAAGTATTTAAATACTCGATACAACTGATACAAGATACAATTGTATCTAAGATACATATCTTAAATACTAGTATCTAAGATACTGCCTAGCCCTGCTGGTAATACTGTATAGTATAAACTAGTATTATAAGCACAAAGACGATCGGGTACCGTTAAAAACCAAGGAATTGCCTAAACACAACTCCTTAAAAATTACACGTTTGCTGAGGCCTTTTAAACCCTTCTTGGGTTAAGATATAACTGTTTTAAAAAATACTTTAGATTCATTTCTCATTCATCTATCTCCTAAGTTAGGATTTTTCATACTTAAATGTTCTCATTTTATGTGCGATGAAAATAATTTCAAATTATGTTTTGTAGGCTATAACAAGCAGGTCATAAATAATTTAATCTCGTTTATTTTTTTAAGTTTGTTAATTACTTTTGTAATTGACTATAAATATTTTGTTTTTATAGATGACATGCATAAGGTTTTATTTTATTTGTCACATGCTATATGAGCCTACGTTTAAAAAAGCCATAAAAGATCATGCTGGAAAATTTTTTTAGTTAAATAGGTACACTATTCTGAATGATTTTTTGTTTTAAATTCTCTGAATGAATTAGAAAAATATATAACTTTACGGAAAATTGAGAAAATTCCAATTCAACCATTTATACTAATTATTTTTACACCAGTGAATCCTAAGGAAATAGGTTTTTTTTAATTCTATAAAATATAAAGTGTTTTCTATTTTAAGTGCAATTGATGTTTGTTTCAAATTATTCCACTTATTTAATTTGGAGACTTGGAGTATCCAATTGAAACTGAATCCTGTTACTTAAGGCTATTCATACAAACATTTTTTTACCACATAAATACAGAATTTGATACACCTTGTCATACTTTAGAACAAATATTATCAGATTTAAGCAAACCATGATTTTTTTTTAATAAACATTTTTGAATAATAATATTTTTTTTTCTACTTGTATTATTTATGATTTTAATTTATTTTATAGAATTACCTGTTACCTTATTTTAAGAAAATGTCATACTACAACAGTATACGAGTATTTACCCTAACTTTGCCTTTATGTATATAGATTACTTTTAAAATGTATTATAGTTATATACCTACAAGGCTACAACCTGCACCTTATATAGTTATATGTATATTGTATATATATAGATACCACTGATACCAGTATTGTATTTCAAATTATAATTGTGTTATTATATTTGAATACTTTGTCTGGAGTACTTGATAAGATTGTAAGTTGTATCAAAATACAATTTAAAACTATTTTATTTTATGTAACTTTTATTAGTTTTATCACAATAAATCACAATTATATTAATAAAATTCCTGGTTGAATTGACAATAATCTTGTTAATATAAATCCAACAATAAATTACTATCATATTGATAATATTATTGCTAATTATACAACTTTTGTAATTTTTTCAACAATGCTTATTATTAATTGTCAATAGTACAATATCTACTTTAAAATTGATGATAAAAATTGTTGAAATTACAAAAATTGTATGATTATTGATTAGCATTAATATTATCAATATGATAGTAATACCTATATTGTTAGTTCTATATTAACAAGATTATTGTCAATTCATTCCGGAATTTTATCTATATGATTGTGATTTTTTTTTTTGGGTGTATATGTTCATTTTAAAATATAATGTGAAACATTTTATTACACGGCGTATTGACATTGCTATAAAGCAATTATGCTTCATTGTCTAGGGAGTATTTGCACCAATATTGAAAAATCGAAAATAATACAAATTGACAAACTTCACATTTTCACACATACCTAGAAAGATAGTATAAAAGATAGAATGACATGATAAATTTTCATTTAACGCGGGCGCTCACGGACCGCACGGGGCATAGATATGCTTCTCATCCTACCTCAGCAGATTTAGAAAACTATAGCATGTCCAGCATGTGTTCGGTGAAGACTGCAATGATGACGTTTAGCGCACATTATCCATATGTGATGCTTTTCGCGGTCAACTAAAATAATAGAAAGGAATTACGGTTGGTTAAAACTTAACTTCAGAAAATATTGTGGAGCCTTCGAAGGTGAAGTATAGGAAAATATCACTAACTTAATAACGGCAACCCTGAAGAAGAAGGAAGAGGAAGAACCTGAAAGGCAACGTCATCAACAACGGCATTTAGAAAAGTGAAGAAGAAGAAAATTCCGAGCAGAGCGAGGAATGTATTGATTTTACCACAGATTAAGTAAAATTAATTTACTTAATCTGTGATTTTACCATGATGTGTGTTTTTTTTTGTGTCTGTCATCACGTTTTGGGACAGTAAAAGTGCTTTGATTTTTGACTTCAGTACCTCGTTCGATCAGAAAGTGAATCTAGTTGTTACCTTAGGGAGTTAAAAGTAAAAAGTATTTCAATATTTTTCTAAATAATCGGGATAAACAAACCAAAAATTAAGGGAAAAACTGGAAATTTACGCACAATCAGTTCAAAACACAGTTTTGTTCAATCACATCAAAATTGATTTTGGTTTTTGATCTAACTTTAAAACAAATGACCATAATAGATAAATGATATTTTCACCGAATGTTTATATAAGTATATTCTATCCATCATGCAATTTCCAAAAAATTTCTAATTAAGTTGAACTATTCATAGGCATATGCAATTTTCGACCATTATTAGTTTTTTTTAAATTAATATCGATAAAAATTTATTTGTTGGGTAGAAAAGCTTGAAAATTTAATAAAAGGCTCTTAACATATTGTTACAATAGCAATTGAAAAATAAAATAAATTCATAGTCACGATTTTTTTTTATAAATATTCAAAGTTTGAATTTTGACAAAGTACGTAAAAATCACAAAAATTTGCAAATTATTTTAAGCTAGAAATTCATAAAAATCTTTTTAATAATCTATAATATATCCTGGACAGATGAACCGTCTCCGCTCAAAATCGTTTTTCGTATACAATGATATAATATCATTGGACTCAAATTGAATTCCAACCATTACAGTAACCCACTTGTATAACCTACTGTACAGCAAAGCGACATCCTGTAAGACTTACCCGCTTTTTTTAATTTAAAGCTCATAAAAATGTAATTTGAATTTCTAGTGGACATTTTTTTTGTGATAAGGATTGACAAACTTGTTAGAAATCTTGTATTAAATTTTCAAATTATGGTAAAATCAATACATTCATCGCTTCGCTCAGAATCTAAAATAAAAAAGACGTCAAGTGGATGTCGCTCTACTGTACTGCAATATATATAGTTATAACATTATTGTAATATATAGTTTATAAGTAGGTATTATTGTTGTCTGTAGTCTGTAATGGATAGTATTAAATTTGAATTCTATGATATATAATATCATTGTATACGAAAAAATATTCTGAGTGGAGACGGTTTATCAGTCAAGGATAATTTATGCTACCTATATTAATAAATTATATTATTATTATTAAAAAAAAAATTTTTTTGGGTGTCTATGAAATAAATTCGAAATTAATCAAATTAGATTCATTATATATATATACCCAACTCACTCAGTCATTCATAAATCAAAAAATATTTAATACACTATAAATTGTTACTAAATATTAGTTATTAACGACGTTAACTATTATAGTACCTAGTATACAGTAAGAATATTATAAAGTATACTCTAGAAATTCATGTACCCATACGAATAATATTTTTAAATTACAACAATATAACTAAAATCGTTATTCTTGCAGGTTAACGTATCAATTTTATATTTGTATATAAATTATAAAGTATAAGAATTGATAAAATAAACATATGGTGTAAATTTCAAGTTTCTAAAGTTATTTGTTTTTGAATAACAACGAAATAAAAATATTGGTACAAGAGAGATCGAATGAATCCAATGTTGTCGTTCAAATGCTCATTTGAATTAAATAGATTTTACAGTAGGCATTTTTTATTTGATAAAAGTGACATTTATAAAAATAAAATCGAAAATAATTAAAAATTGAAAATATCTATAGATATAACTTTAAGATATTTATAATTACTTTGAAATTTTATCAAGTATAGAAAATGCAAATATAAACATTCAGTGAAAATTGCATGTATCAACGGTAATTTGTCATAGAGTTATAGGTATAACAATATTTAAAATCGATTTTGCCTAAAAATTCCCGTTTTTCCTTAATTTTGTTTCTGTTTTTTTTCAGCGCATATGAAAACTACTGGTACCTACTAGTGGTACTTACCTCCCAATGCACCAACTAGATTCACTTTCCAAACGGAAAATCTACTGAAATTGAAAATCGAAGCATTATTTCGACAACTTATCGTGTACATGAACAAAAAAACACACATTGTAAAATCAATACATTCATTGCTTTGGTTAAAATCTGAAATAACCAAAATTACCTAAGTAGCTATAGGAAGTGGGTGGCTTCTTTCATCAAAATAATGTAAGCCGTTCATATTTGTTACCTTTAGCCTATATTCTTGTTATATCAAATGGTACAGACTACAGGTTGTATATTGCTTGTAAAAAATAAAAAATTCCTTACCTACCTTTGCATGTTATGTATACTTTCTATGCTTGATGTAAATATTGTATATTTATTATTAAAATAATAAATAAAAACATTATAATCTATAAAATGTATTAACATTAAAAATGAATTATTTACAAATTACAATACCTACTATACACGCGTAATATTTATTTTGATACTTAAGTTATTGTATATCTACTAAATACTGATCATGTATAAATGAACTATGATTATTTCTTCTTATTTTACATCTGTCATCTGTGTCGACCTTTTTTCAAACAATAATAAAGTATACAATATAAATATATAGTAAAATATTAATTTACTTATATAGGTACTTATTTATAAAGTTATTGTTCTTATGAAAATAATTGTATGACTGCGAATTACGTTTAATATGCATTTTAATATTTCGTTATTTTATATAGTATCTATATTACTATATATGTTTTACCATTGATTATAAATATTACTATATTAGGCATTAGCACCTATGACCTATGTATAATAATTCATCAACGTAAATATCTACTAGAATTTAATATTTATAACCAATATAATATACCTACTATATATATTATATACCTATAGTAGGTAAATATTATTGATAGTATTATTACAATAGCAGCTGGTAACATAGATAAAATCAGAGATACAAGGATATACTATATACCTACTATAAAATTATGCAACATTAGTGGTTTTTAATTAATGATAAAATTACTAATAGGATTGCCAAAGCTGGAAAGCATAAGAATTTATTACAACTAATAATTATATAGTTCTTTACCTACCTATCTAATTATTTAAAAAGATAATGATAAAAAATTAATTATTTTTAATATTTTATTCAATGTTAAATAATTAATTTAATTTATAAGTTGTTTATAACCTTGATAGGTAGTTGATAATATTATGTATAACAAGAACATTTTTATTTCTATTGGCTGAAATACTCAGATAGCCAGATACTACATGTATTTATATCTAAAAAAAAATAATTATTCATTATAAATTATAATACCGGTAACGTTACATAGGCAGGTTTACAAAAAAATATATTTAACCAAGTACCTACTCTTTAGTATGTTGTATAAGTAGTATTTATAGTTATGTAGTATGTACTTTACCTATCAGTTATTATATTATATATATTTTTATTTTTATTTTTTTATTATTATTTTTTTTATATTTTTATTTTATATATTATTATATTATATTATTTATAATCTGTATTGGTAATATGATATTATGGCTTCCAAAACCGCTCTAATTACACGTGAAAGCTTTGGGACAGTGTCAACGCCGCAACTCTCACAGAGTAGGTAGGTTAACATTATTACGGTAGTTAACGGTCAACATTAGACATTATTTCATTAACCCTTCTCACCAAATAGATTCAATGGGAAAATTAACTCAAAGTAATGGTAATCAGTTCGACAATATTGGTCAGTCTCAGTATTATAATAATATAACATCATACACGGCACACAAAATATAATTTTAAATTTTAATGATGTAGTACACGACCATCGGACGATAGTGCTGCAGTAGCAGTAGACACTATATAGACAGTCAGTCGTAGTGCTCAGTGCCGTGTGCCCGTGTGGTAGACGGCAGTGAACTAGTGAGCCAGTGAGCACTGAGCAGTGGTGGAGGACGGATGACGGAAGTCGGAAGTGCACGCGTCCTGTGGCCACCAACTCACGTGATAACGTCGATTTCTTACGTTTTTGCAAGTCGTGGCAGCGGGGTCGTTGGAGGTGGGCGGTAACTGAGTACTCGTACGATTTTCTGATAAACCGAACCGTCTACGATCTACGTTGGTATCACGGCATACGGTTCGCGGGACCGAAATTGTTAATAATAATAATAAAAATAAAAAATACACTATACAGTATACACAGAAAAAATATTGTTTGAAAGGCCGAACACGTCTTGTCGTCTTGAACACCTCCGCAAACCACCGACGCTAGTAGCCAATCGTCGTCCGATGATAGCACAACGCGGAAGTGCGGATTGTTAGGTAGGTACCCACTCCTTTCTTACGCTCACACCACACACATCAATATTGACAATGTTCGTGAGTTGTGACTCGTAGCCATTAGTTACTATACGCACTTCGCGCATTCAAAACGACGCCAGACGTCACGGATTGCGGTCGGTCGTTTTTGTACGTTTTATACTACCTAGTATAAAAAAAAAAATTAATATTTTAGTAGTCAACCACGGTCGGTTATAGTGAGTAGGTGTGTACCTGTCCATTATACTGGTTAACCTGGCATCGACAACGTATCAATAGTACTATAGTTTGTACTCAGACATGAACGTTCGATGATCATCGTTGTATACCTGTGAGTAGGTACTGGATCCATCATTGTCTACTGTGAGTCTGTTCTTCTGTACATAGATATCATCTTAATGATGTTATGATTTTGTACTGTACTGCTGTATATATAATGATTACTGAAACTGGGTTCATTTAAAAATATACATTTTTTGATATTTTTTCATACGATCATTATATTCAAGCTATACCTATTTAACAAAACCAGTACAGCACCTATAAGTTATACAATAAATCTATACAGTTTTATAGAAGATAATATGTAAATGTATATTTTGATACCGCTATAGATATCAGTTTATTATGCAAGTATTTTATGTCTTATTTGTGTCAGTGAGAACATTATAAAAATAGAAAGATTATAAATAACATGAGTTTAACTTCCATATTATTTGTTATTCAATAGGTTTCCTGTTATTTAACATTAGATTTTATATCTAATTAAATATTATGATTGTATGACTAAATTAATTTTACTGGTATTTCTATTAAAAAAAATGTTCTTGGTGCTTAAATTAACTACTAGACAATTGTAGATTTGGCACAAAAAACACTTCTTTTAATTTGATTAATTAAATTTATTTTTATATCTAATTTATAATTTAATGATTCACATAGGTACCTATTAATAATAACTAGATGTATTATCTATGTTGAATTTAATGTTGAATTTTATCAATTAATTCCAATAAAATAAAATATTTGAAGGTACTTTTCTGTTATCCCTACTACCGCTCGATTCCGCGACTACTGCTTGACGTTTTATTGATAATTTTGACGACTTTTTGTTTTATATTATAATAACTTTCTACTGCTGTGATAATTTTAGAATTTGTAATTTGACGTTTTGTGATAATATTGATGATTTTATGTTTAATACACGATTTAAGTTAGTACTATCTTAAATCGTGGTTTTATTCTATAACTCTCCACTACTATGATAATTTATGTGAATGCTAATAATAAACGTTATATATACATTATTACATAAATGGCAATTCACGATGTGTATTATGTATTAAAATACGGAACTATCTGGATAGTACTATAGTAGTCGAAATAACAGAATTGAGAGTCGCGGTAGTAGGGATAACAGAAAAGTACCTATTTGAATTATAATTTTGTTAATGACCAATACAAGTATGAATAAGCACCTATATTTAATATTGGATCACTAGTATATTTTATATTATATAGTTAGGCACTGATGACTCATAAATACACATGTAATCTTAATGTGAATCACTGTTTCGGACATTAAAGAAGATTCTGTATAATAGGTATATTAAAATATATCACACACAAATCTAAATATATCTAAGTATGCCTAGGATTTGTATATAAAATGAAATTTTAAAATATGCATTTTATTTACAAACATATCCAAAACCAATTTTTTACTATACATAACATAAAACATTTTTTTTATAAAAATAAGAAATTTATTGAAACAAAAGTTATTAATAAATAATTATTTGTCATAATTAATTAGCTATTGTTGCATTACATATTAAATGTTTGAATGATATTGTGTTTTTTTCAAATTTTTGAATACAAACGACCAGTGTTATAGCCTTTAACAATATTGTATTTGTTTTTTTATTTCTATGGTAAAATCTGAAAATGAAATGTATACCTATGTAGTTAAAATAGGCATCTTAATGTTAACTGGTAAGTTATCAATACCCTTTATAATATAATGTTGTCTTAAATACCTAATTGCATAAAAATTAAATAAAATAATATAGTATTACGTTGTATAGGTACCTATGTTTATTTAAATCTTATTAAGTAATTTAGAAAAATATAAATACATACCTACCTATTTATTTTTAATGATTCATTAACTTTTATGTGAAATTTATAACTATTAGAGTGTGTAATTATTAATTCAGTATAGGTAGTATGATACATTGTATTATTTATTTTTATTTATATTCATAAATTCTAACTTACAGTATTGTAGGTTTAAAAATTACACAGTTATACCTATATACTATATATATCTACTATTGTGTCTTTCCTTAATATAATTGTCATAACAAATAATTATTAGTTTTATCAATATTACTGATGATATTTAAATACTTAATTAGTTATATTTAACTTAGAAATTTGAACTAGGTTTCTTTTAGACCATGATTAAGACATTTAGTAGATTTATTTATTTGTATTATTTACTATTTGGTACCATTATCATAAAGTTTAATAATTTATTTATTTCAGATAAAATACCAAATATGACTTTTAAAGGCTGCATGAAACGGTAAGCAGACTACCTAATATATTCAATTATAATTTATTTAAATATAATGTTGTGAACATTTTTTTTGATTTTAAATTAATGTATATAATATATATCTATTTATTGTATAATATGGAAAAATTAAGCATGGATTAGTTAGCGCTTAAAATTTAGTCATAATTTAAATGATAAAAAATTGAAAACTCTAACAACTTATACAAAAATCAACGACTAAGTTGAAATATATATGCAATTATGGTAAATTATACACCTATATAGTTGTCAGAAATAAGAAATTTTAAATACCATTTACTGGCCATATATTCACATTTTTATTGTGATTTTAACATTGAAATGCCTAGTTCATACAATTATACTTATTAGATAACTAAGGTAGTTACCTCTTATCAGACTAGAAATATTTAATTAAGTTGTATGCATTTATTAAGTCTTACTTAGTTAACATTTTTAACTAAGTATCTATATATTTTAATGTTTTTAACTCAAGAAGTTAGAAATATTGTGTTGTTTTATTAATATATTATGCAAAATATAATATTATTGATTGGTATAATGAAAATAATATTATTTTAACCATAAAAATATCATTTTTTTTTTTTTTTCATTTCAACTTATCACAGTTTAAATGTTTGAAGATTAAATATTCAGTTCAAATAATTTAATTAGGTACTAATTTTGATTAATTACTTTTTAATTATATATAGCATTTTGGGTGTTTGCTGACAATTGTTTATTTGTTATATATGTTTCGTCTTGGGACACTTCTAAAAATTGAGTGATGATAAATATTATAACATCTGAATTGAAGTAGAATAACTATACAACTACTTAAATTATTTTAAACTAAAATTTAATATACCTAAACTATTAATGTTTGTAAAATAAAATTAGAAGTCTCTCGTATTGTTAAGAAGAAAATAGTCTACAATTAATATTGTAATAAAAATAGTCATAGATATTAATTTTATAAAATGCTACATCAAAAAAAAAATTTTCAATATTTGTCATTAAATATATTTTTTTTTTACAGTATACTTGCATATTTCTTCATATGTATTTAAAATACATACAGCTAAAATACAGTATTTTAGCTAATATATTTTTTTTTGCCAAAGCAGCTTCTATAATCTGAAATCTGATGGATGCACTGCCTTCACAAAAAAAATAATCTATAGCACTAATCAATAATGCCAACGTTTTAGTTCTTTGCTGTATTATTGTATCAATTAATATTAATATTAAATATGGTATTATTATACTTGCATATCTATTATAATTTTATAATTATATATTACATATATCCAAATAAAAATCTAATAAATTTAATTTAAAATATTAACATAATATATACAAGTTTTATTTTTAATGAAAAAAGAGTAACTATATAATCTTAATAAGATTTCTAAAAATTTTTTTAGAAAGTGTACATCTGTATTCATTAGTACATTTATATATTTGAAATATAACCAAAATTAATCTAAATAAAATAAAGTAAAATTCTAAATATTTAATTTTTTAATTTTTGAAATATAATATGTTTAAATGAATTATGTTAATTAAATTGAATAAGAATAATAACAATACTAGTGCTCTTATTAACATGTTGGTGTGGTGCCTATTATTTCTGACTATAATTGGTGGTTTTGGACGACGTTTTGGTGGAATGTCTAATGTATATTAAATATATTTAACATGATAGTTTTATTTGAGTAGGTTAATTCAGGTTTCATGTATAGAATGTATAGATATTTTTTTCTATTTTTACCTTAAAATTATGACTAATAAATTATTAAATCATTATAGAATAATAGTCTTAACATTTTAGTATACATGTGACAAGAATTTTGTCGTTTAAAGTTTAAACAGTTTTTATAAATTACGTGTCAAGTTCTAGAATTTATTAAAAAATTTAGAACAGTTGTGGAACTCAAAATTACTTTTAAAGAACTTTAGATACAAATAATTACAAAATAAAAATTTTGAATGTTATACTAATTAAGGCTTGGAGTTCAACATTTACATATCTTTTTTTATTTAATGTCTTACACAATGTTTTCCTAGCTATAACTATAAATGTGTATCAAGTGCTTCATGTTGTAACCAAAAAAAAAATGTTTTTGGAGCAATTTTAACATCTATAATTGCATTTTTATTTTTTCAAGACATTTTTGTCAGAAAAAAATGAATTCATTGAAATATATAAATTATATATAACAAGTAATCTAGTTTTAAATTAGACAAAGCTGAAATTGATCTTTGTGTCACACCAGCCAATTAGCTGATTTAATTACATACAATTTTTATATACTCCGGCCCACAAGAGATCAATACCGTCACGCGCACGCTGAGAACAACCGTCAGCGACGGAATTTCCCCCACCATGTGCTGTAACCTTGGCGCACTACACAGGGGATGCGCGGAATCGGACGATTTTTGGTCTAATAGCGTTACAGATCTCTCGTGGGCCAGAGTAAAGTAGTATTACAGTATAGTTCAGTAGTGCGATGTGATACAAATTCTATTTTTTTTTACGTAACTAGACAAATTTACATATTAAATGCATTTTTTGATATTTTTAGGGCATTTAAATCTGAGTTCAAGTTATAACTTAATGAATAACCCATATTTATGATTTTCATAAAATATTTTGTACATAATATAAGAATTTAATTCAAGATCATGAGTTATTTAAATTCAAAGATATAATTAGAATTCACAATAAATAATTTTTTTAAACTAATATGTAGGAAAATCATAGTATATTGATATAATTATCATTGAGCTTAGAAGTTCTATAGTAAAAAATCAAAATTATAATTTACTAATTATCATTAATTAGTTACATAATGGTTTTTTTTTTTAAATTAAAAATAGTCATTTTATAAATGAAATGTGGTGTAAAACATTGTATTGTCAATCGTTTTAGGCTTTTAGTCCATTGCCCAAATAAAAACATGGCTGTATCATAGCAGAAACATTTGTATTTTGCTACTTTGAATAAATCAATATAAAAACAATATCAACAATTAATAATTAAATATAAAATAAATAATTAATAAACATAAGCATGCACAGTAGGTGGTCTCATTATAGGCAATCAACTCCATGAATATTTTTATTTTAGGTACATTGAGTTCACAACTGTATAGGTGATAAATATTAGGACAGGTGTTAATATTATATTGAATACTGATATAATATAAAATATTATGTTATGAGGAAAGTAGAAATTTCTGGCAATGTTTTGAATACCTGATAAATTTGTGTAATGTAAAAGTTATAATTTTAAAACTCCAATAAATCCTAAAATACTTGGATAATCATCCAAAATCTTACAAGGAACGTGAATCGAATAATTTCCTTTAAATAATTATTAAGAAAAAATAATTGGCTTACTTTACGCATTGTAGTTGAAAATAGTTTTACTTTGTAACCATAGTAGGTGTTCATAAAAAAAAGTTGGAAAGTAGGACTGTTCCACTGTACAGTAGGTGTTGAGTGGGCCACTGATATAGTAAAAGTGATTCTGTATGAAGGCTATCTGTCTATTAATATTCTATTTATATATTGTCTATATAAATATCCTATTTGTCAATTATAAACTTGAAATATCTAGAGAAACAATTTTGATCACATGTATTACTTACATTTTTGAATTTCAATATAAAATACTTATGGTAAACTTTGAATTATTTGTATCATTGTATTTGCTTTTTGCCTAAAGTCAGTTTGATGATAAATCATTACTATAAATTTCATACCTAATTTATCA